>NC_089240.1:97656006-97990616 GCF_963924675.1 Phocoena phocoena | reverse complement strand
TAGAAAGAGGCATAAGGTAAAGCACAACTTTTCTTAGTGAGCAACAGGGAAAGACTACTTGCTTCTCATAAATGAAAATATAAGAATGTAGGTCATGCTTCTAATTCCTATAATATCTCAAAAGGTAAACTGAATCTCAAGCCTTTGGAATAATCTGTTATAAGAACAAGAATCTTATTAAAGAAAACTGAGGATGTTCTCGGTAAGATGTGTTGTGGGAAGACATGAGCCTCTAGGCAGCATAAAAAAGCCACTGAGGATTACACATAAACTTTTTGAAATTCTAACTTCCCATAATTGATATATGTGTTGATCCATGAATCTAGACCCCTGCTATAATAAGCTGTTGTTAATTATGGAAGCAGGTCATATTTGAGAGTATTTTAGGATAGAAATATGATGAGAATCACAAGTGCAAGAAAGAAAAAGATCCAAAATAATAGGAAAGCAGTAAGAAGTTTATAAACTGTTAATCATTCAACAAATATGTATTGAGTACTTGACTTGGCATAGCATTGCACTAGAAATAAGGGGGTAAAAACTCAATTTCAGGAGAGTAATCAGAGGACATTGTGATATGGAGCTTGCCCAATGCCAATTTTAGATTGAAAGGATCTAAAAACAAAGGAAGAGTAGTGCCTTGAAGTATATCTGGAAAGTTGGTCCTGGTTTCTATTTAAGAAAATATTGAAGCTAAAAAGTAATACAAATGAACTTATATACAAAACAGAAACAGACACACAGACACAGAAAACAAACGTATGGTTACCAAAGGGAATGGAGGGAAGGAATAAATTAGGAGTATGGGGATTAACAGAATCACACTACCATATGTAAAATACAAAAACGACAAAGATTTGCTGTATAGCACAGGGAGCTACAGTCAATATCTTGGAAAAACCTATAATGGAAAAGAATCTGAAAAAGAATATATATATAACCGAATGAGTGACTGAATCACTTTGAAACTAATCACCTGAAGCTAACACAATATTGTAAATCAACTGAACTTCAATTTTAAAATATTGGAGAGATGTAAACTGAAAGTAAAATTTGAGATCTTTGTAGTGCATCTCCTACATCTCACGCATAAGAACAGCGAAAATCTGTAATCTCTTAGCTAAGGTTCATCAAGCTTTATGTTGAAAGCAAATTGATCCAAAGCTGTGATATTTCAAGACAGAGCAAAGCTCTTAGCTTCCTGACTTTCATAAATATCAGTCTTATAAGAATCATAGTCCCTGATGAAAATTTGACAAAAACTATGGACTTTCTCCCAAGAAAATTGTACATTATCTACACATATTTTAATTTGTATAAGTAATTTCAGGAATTTCAAGACTGTTTTTCAGTCCACCCATGGAACTTATAAGAGTATTTGAACTTCTTAAGAGAAGATCTACTTTATCAGAAGATATTCCAGAGCTCATGGTGTGCAGATATTAGTTCTGGGAATTGGGGAAATCTGTTCACTTGGAAGTTCTTGCATGAACAGAGAGCTCTTTTAATCTTAACAGGAGGATATAACTTGCTGATTTCCAAGCAGCCTTAAGCTCAGAAACATAAACTTTGATTAGTGAGGTATGTCTTCTAAGATGGTAAGCAGGGACCCACAAATTGTTCCAACTAGATTTCAACGCGTATTCAAGAATTTTGATATACTGAGAAATTCCTTAGAGGAACTTCTGTGATGACTATAAGGTAATAGACTCCCTGTATGCATGTTGGACAGTCACCAGGAGAGGTGGGCTTCTTCCAAAAGGTATATAGGGCCTAGTACTTCCTAGAACAAACAGAATCTGTAACCTCTTATTTCAGGAAAGAATATCCCACAGATACATAAGAAAGTAGAATAAGGATAAAAGCTTTAATATGTAGGATCCCTGAAGGAATAGATACTCCCTTTTTGGATGAAGTTGGTTTATGACATGTTAAGATTAAAGTATTATAGTACAATACTTGTAGAGTCTCAGAAGGACAGTTGAAAATATGAATCCAAAACTTGGAATACAGGTTGGGGTTGGATACATAGTTTTGTGAGTCACTCATTATCTAATTATCTTTTCCCAGTTAGCCATTTATCCTTCATATTTCCTGTCCTTGTTAATGGTATCACTATCTATTGGCCCAAACTAAAAACATGGGAGTATTTTAACACTTTCTCTTCAATTATTATCTACTTGTACCACATTTGAAGGATCATTAGTTGCTCTATACTTGTGCCATTACTTTAGTTCAGGCTATCATCAGTCCAGGCCGTTGCAATAGCCCCCTCACTGATCTCCTAGAAATCAAACTCTCTCCCCTACAGGTCAGCCTCACCATAACAGCCAGTTATCTTCTTAAAGTTAATTTATGTCATTTCATCACATAAAAAGTCTGTTGTTCTTTTTTTGTAGATTATTTTTTTAATTTTTATTCTTTTTATTAATGTATAGTTGATTTACAAAAGGTCTGTTGTTCTGAAGAAAGTCAGTACTGCATGATCCACCTTCTGAGGTTAAATAACTAGAAATTCTACAAGCTATGTTTTCTTCTAAGAGATGCATATAACATATTATTATATTCAAGGCTCTGACAATTCCTGCCTTTTGATCCAGCATTTTCCACATATATTTGGCCATGGAATTTTTTCACAGAAACTTTATCCAAACCCTCTCAAGTTAATGTTAGCTGAAATACATTTTGGGAAATGCTCACCTATGGGTTAAAATATAAAATAGCTTGGAATATGAGACCACACAAAGTTTGAGCCCCACGCATTGTTACAGACCTTTTTAAACCACTTATTACTCCATTCCTCCATTCTCACTCTAACTACATCAAACCTTTTACCATTTCTACATACTGAAGATGATCATTATCTTCATTATTACTGCATATACTACAGTAACAATTTTGAAAAGAAATAAAATCATAGGTATCAATTTAGTTTACCCATCCCCTATGCTCCTACTTAATATTAGGGATTGAAGATACAAAAGAAAGATTAAGCACTGAGGAAGTCAAAATTTGGGGGCAAAAAAGAATGAGGACAACTTGGTGGAGTATATGTTTACTTATTTTGAAGGAAAGATGGAAGGTAAGAAATAAGAAAATTTGACTCTTGGAGGGAAAGCTGACATTTAAAAAAATGGACAAATATTTTTTGAATGCCCACTATGTGCTGAGCTTTGCAGCAGACACACAAAAATCTTGCAATGAATGTTTTAATCCCATTTTAAAGTTCAGTGAGAAAAAGTAAGCAGCAAATGTAGTTTCAGATACAAATCTGTTTGACATTTTCCATGGCATTACACAAAAGTGAACTGGAAATAAAAATAAATAATAGGTGAAACATTATGGATTAGCATATTATTAGTAATAATAATAAACTATTTGATAACATTTATTGAGTGCTTACTATGAGCTAAGCCATGTTCTAAGAAACGAGACTGAAGAAAGTTATTTCCTTTCTATTTGTTATTTCTGGTCTCCAAGAGCAGACTGCATATTGTTATCAATGCCACTGTTTATTAGGGAATCCATTGAGATTTTATAAGCAGAAGGTAAGTGAAGTACTTACCCACTGAAAGACAGGGTTTAGAAATCATAACTACTTACTGTACTTGGTAAATGGTTCTAAAATGAGGGTCTCAAAATAAGTGATATCAACAAGCAATGTGGAATTTCTTATGAGAAAAACAACCTTTAAAAAAGAATTCTTGAAAAATAACAGTATATATAAACCTATATATAAATAAATAATGTATATATAAACAAATATTTCAAGAGAAGATTCGGAATAACTGAAAGTTCACACTTATAAACTATAATGAAATGCATAGTAAATTATTAGTTGAAACCAAAATAAAAGCTATAATATTTAAGTCACTCACTTGTTTAAGACAAAAGTGAGGCAAAGGGGAAGAAAAGAGACACCTAATCTCTAACTGTACAATTGCAGAAAATGCATACTATATGAATGCATTGGGGAAATGTATTTACATACAAAATTGGGAAAATAATTCTAAAGGGGACGGGGTGAAGGAGGAGGAGACGAGGGGGTAAGAGTGAAAATTCTTAGGTATCATACAAAGACCTCATGGACTAATAGAAATTCAGGAACTATACAAGTTTAAAGCAGTAGCTGAAATTTTTACCTTGAAGATAAAGTGGTAATAGAAAAAAGCAATAAAAGAAAATAAGTGGGGCTTCCCTGGTGGCGCAGTGGTTGAGAGTCCGCCTGCCGATGCAGGGGACACGGGTTCGTGCCCCGATCCTGAAAGATCCCACATGCCGCGGAGCGGCTGGGCCCGTGAGCCATGGCCGCTGAGCCTGCGCTCCGCGATGGCAGAGGCCACAACAGTGAGAGGCCCGCGTACCGAAAAAAAAAAAAAAAAAAAAGAAAATAAGTGGAACAAATTTATACTTCTGGCTATGACACAGACTCTGGTACCAGACTTGTCCTTCCACTATAAACAATTAGAAAACTAAACGAAATATATGAATTAATCATCTTCATATATTGGGAAATATGCCGTACAGGTCAGTGAACATTGAGAAAAGAAAACTGAACAAAGGGAGCCTTACTATTTCCCTGACTTTCTGTTTGGAGGTACTCTCTGCACTCCATGTATGGAAGGGCTCCCAAACACAACAGGGCATCTTGCTGATTTCAAGAGACAGATTGAAGTTTGGGAATGCTATGTGACTATAATTTGCAAGGCAGCATACTAGAGAAGAGACAGCCACATAGAGAATGAGCTCTCAAGATCTTCATTGGTGATCTCCTAGAGTCTTTGGCTGAATACTTACTTTCAGAATATATAAAGAACCTCCAAATGTGATAATAAGAAACTGAGCAATCCAATTTTAAAAAGAGTCAAACATTTGAATAGACACATCATTAGAGAAGATACACAGATGATAAGTACATGGAAAGATGCTCAACATCATTATTCATTGATGAAATGCAAATTAAAACCAGGATGAGTTATCACTGCACAACTATTAACATGGTCAACCATACCAAGTGGTGAAGATACAGAGAAACCGGAATTCTCAAATACAGCTTGTGGGAATGTAAAATGGTACAACCACTTTCAAAAACTGTTTGACAGTTCCTTAAAAAGCTAATCATGAACCTACCATATGATCCAGCCACTCCAATCCAACAGAAACAAATACACATATCCACACAAACACGTGTAAACTAATGTTTATAGCAGTGTTATTTTTAATAGCCAGAAGCTGGAAACAACCCAATTGTCCATGAACAGGGAATGAACAAACAGTTTGTGGTATATCAATAGAGTCAAATATTATTTGGCCATAAAAAAGAATACATTATCAACATATGCAATAATATGGATGAATATATAAATACGTATGCTGAGTAAAAGAAGCCAGATGAAGAAGTACATTTTGTATAATTCCATTTATAGAAAATGATAGAAAATTAAAACTAAACTATAGTAATGGAGAACAGATCAGTGGTAAGATGACAGGGACCAGGGAAAAGCAAGAAGGTGAGATCACAGAAGTAAACAAGGAAACATTTGCGGGTAATAGATCTATTCACTGTCATGACTGTGGTGACAGTTTTGCAAACATACATATACATCAAAATGTAGCAATTTGTATAATTTAAATATGGTCACTTAGTATGTCAACTACACCTCAATTGAAAAGCCACAAAAGTAACAAAGGAAAAAAAGACATTAGAATAAATGAAACCTTAGAACAATATCCATCATAAATATAAGTGCAAAAATTCTTACAGAATGTTATCAAATAGCAACTAGCTATATATAAGGATAATATATCGGGGCTTCCCTGGTGGCACAGTGGTTAAGAATCTGCCTGCCAATGCAGGGGACACAGGTTCGATCCCTGGTCCAGGAAGATCCCACATGCCACGGAGCAACTAAGCCCGTGCGTCACAACTACTGAGCCTGTGCTCTAGAGCCCGAGAGCCACAACTACTGAGCCCAAGTGCTGCAACTACTGAAGCCTGCGTGCCTAGAGCCCATCCTCCACAACAAGAGAAGCCACCACAATGAGAAGCCCGCACACCGCAACGAAGAGTAGCCCCTGCTCGCTGCAACTAGAGAAAGCCTGCGTGCAGCAATGAAGACCCAACAGAGCTAAAAATAAATAAATAAATAAACAAATAAAACTTAAAAAAAAAAGCATAATATATCATACTCAAGTGGAATTTACTCCAGGAATTCTAGATTGGTTTTCATTGAAAAAAATAATCAATTTAACTCTTAAACAACCAATGGCTCCAAGAAAAAATCCCAAGGGAAATTAGAAACTATATTGAGAAAAATGAAAATACAACATACCCAAACTCATGGGATGTAGTGAAAGAAGCTTTCAGAAGAAAATTTATAATTGTAAATTATATATTAACATTAAAAGAAGAAAAATCTCAAATCAGCAACCTAATTTTATACCTCAAGGAACTAGAGAAAGGAGAACAAAGTAAACCAAAAGCTAGCAGAAGGAAGCAAATAATAAAATTTAGAGCAGAGATAAATAAAATAGAAAAACAATGTGAAAATAAATAAAAATAAGGGTAGGTTCTTTGAAAAAAATCAACAAAATTCACAAACTTTTAGCAAAAAATGACATAGAACAAAAGAGAAAAAACTCAATTAACTAAAATCAGAAATGAAAATAACATTAACACTATAATTTTTTACAGAAAGAAAAAGTAGTATAAAAGAGTACTATAAACAAATATATGCCAACAAATTGGATAACCTGGATGAAATGAACAAATTTTTAGAAACACACAACCTACCAAGACTGAACCATGAGGAAATAGAAAATCTGAATAGATCTATAATAGTAAAGAGATGAATCAGGTTCAAAAACATCCCAAAAGGAAAAGCTCTGTACTAGTGGCTTCACTAGTGAATTCTACCAAATATTTAGGAAGAATTCATGCCAATCCTTCCCCAAAGATTTCAAAAACTTGAAGCAGAGGAAACACTTCCTAACTCATTCTATGAGGCTAGCATTATCATGATATCAAAACCAGAAAAAGATACTACAAGAAAACTACAGACCACTATCCATTATGAATATTGATGCAAAAATCCTCAACAAAATACTAGCAAACCAAATTCAACAGCACATTTAGAGGATTATACACCATGACCAAGTGGTATTTATTCCTAGACTGCAAGGATGGTTCAACATACAAAAATCAGTCAAACAAAAATCAGTCAGTGTGGGCTTCCCTGGTGGCACAGTGGTTGAGAGTCCACCTGCCAATTCAGGGGACACGGGTTCGTGCCCCGGTCCAGGAAGATCTCACATGCTGCGGAGCAGCTAGGCCCGTAAGCCATGGCCACTGAGCCTGTGCGTCCGGAGCCTGTGCTCCACAACGGGAGCGGCCACAACAGTGAGAGGCCCACGTACCACAAAAAACTAAAAAAATAAATCAGTGTGATATGCCACGTTAACAAAATGAAGGAAAAAACCACATGATCACCTCAATCAATGCAGAAAAGCATTTGAGAAACTTCAACACTCTTTCATAATAAAAAAAATTTTCAACTTAACAAACTAAGAATAGATGGAACATAACATAATAAGGGCCATATGTAAAACAAACAAAAATCAGAAACAAAAACCTGGGGACTTCCCTGTGGTTAAGACTCCGCGCTCCCAATGCAGGAGGCCCACGTTCGATCCCTGGTCGGGGAACTAGATCCCACATGCTGCAACTAAGATCCAGTGCAGCCAAATAAATAAATAAATATTAAAAAAAAAGAAAAACCTGCAGCTAACATCATACTCAATGGCAAAAGACTGAAAGCTTTTCCTCTAAGATCAGGAACAAGGCAAGGATGCTTACTTCCACAACTTTCTTTCAACATTGTATTGGAATTTCTAGCCAGACAAAGAAAAAGAAATAAAAGATATCCAAATTGGCAATGAAGAAGTAAAATTATCTTTGTTTGTATATAACATGATCTTATATGTAGAAAACCCTTTAAGATTCCACATAAAAAATAATTTAGACCTAATAAATAATTTCAGAAAAACTGAGGATACAAAACCAACATGCAAAAATCAGTTGTGTATCTATGCACTAACAATGAGTAATTCATAAAGGAAATTTAGAACACAATTCCATTTACAATAGCGTCCAAAAAATCAAATCCTTAGGAATAAACTTAACCAAGGAGGTAAAAGATTGCACACTGAAATGTACCAAATGTTGCTGAAAGAAATTAAAGAAGACATAAACAGGTGGAAAGACATCTGGTGTTCATGGATTGGAAGACGTATTATTAAGATGTCAGTAGTACCCAAAGTACTCTACAATGCAATCCCTATTAAAATCACAACAATGTTTTTCTGCAGAAATGGAAAAAAAATCTATCTCAAAATTTATATGGAATCTCAAGGGAACACAAATAGCCAAAACAATCAAAAAAGAACAAAGTTGGAAGTCTCATACTTCCTGATTTCAAAATGTACTACATAGCTACAATAATAAAAACAGTGTGATATGGTATAAAGACGGACATACAGACCAGTGGAATAGAATACAAAGCTCAGAAATAATGCCTCACATATATGGTAAAATGACATTTGACAAAAATTCCAATACCATTCAATGGGGAAAGGACAATCTTTTCAACAAATGGTGATGGGAAAACTGGGTATCCATATAAAAAAGAACTAATTTGGACCCTTACCTTATGCTGAAATGAAGCAGGACCCTATGGTACTTCCCCATCCACCTGCCATGTCCTCCACCTGCCTTTTGTCTGTGAAAAATCTTAGCCAAAGAATAAGTTTAATCTTTAAAGTGAGAAAACGCAGAAACAAAGGAAAACAGTTCAACAAGACTAAATAATAATAGTTTAGTCATTAAACATAGTCAAGGACTTTTAGTTCCTCTTCATGGGCTATAGATAATATTCTGAGCCGCATCCTGTGAGCTGTCTTATAGATACTGAAGCCCACACCAGGTGGAAGAAGATAACTACATGATGACCAGGCTATAGCCATAATATAAGCTGCCACAATTCCAAGAATTGGCCTCAAAGAAATGGGAACAAACCGACCCTGGAACTGAAGATTAACTGTACCTAAAACAATCAAGATGACGTCGGTCAGACCAACACATGACCGATTTCAAGATGATTGTCAGCGCTGACTCTGCTGATTCTACATGTAGCCCCCTCCCTCCATCTATAAAAGCCCTTGCCCACTGATTGTCAGTCGGGGGTAGTCGGGCTCTGGACAGGAGTTTGCCCTCCCCCCACACACACCGGTTGCCAGCATCCAAAAAAAAAGCAAACTTTCCTTTCCACCAACCTTGCTTCTTTATTGGCTTTTGGGTGGCAAGCAGCCGGACACCCACTTTCGGCAACAATACTATATACAAAAATTAACTCACAATGGATCGAAGACCTAAATGTAACAGCTAAAACTATAGAACTCTTGGATAAAAACATAGGGAAATGCTTTATGACATTACATTTGACAATGATTCCTTGGATATGACACCAAAAGCACAGGTAACAGAACAAAAAATAGATAAATTGGACTTAATCAAAATAAAAAATTTTGTACATCAAAGAACATTACCAACTAAGTGTAAAGATTTCCCATTTATCTGAACTGGAAGAAAGTATTTGCAAAACATATGTTGAAAGGGATTAATATCCATAATATATAAAGAATTCCTGCAACTAAGCAACAAAAAGCCAAACAACCCAATTTAAAGGTGGGGAAGGAGTTAAGTGATCATTTCTCCTACAGATGGACAATAAGTCCACGAAAAGATGCTCAACATCACTAATCATCAGGGAAATGCTAGTCAAAACCACAATGAGATACCACTTCATACCCATTAGGATGGCTACTATCATAAAAATAGAAAATGACAAGTGTTGGTAAGAATGTGGTGAAATTATAATGCTGTGCAGTCTTGATGAAAATGCAAAGTGATGTAGCTATTGTGGAAAACAGTATTGTTGTTCCTCAAAATTAAAAATAGAATCACCATATGACTGAGCAATTTCTCTTCTGGTATATACACAAAAGAATTGAAATCAGGGATTTGAACAGATATTTGTACACACATGTTCATAGTAACATTATTCACAATAGCCAGAGGGTGGAAACAATGCAAACCTTCATCAATGGATGAATGAATAAACAGAACATGGTATATACATGCAGTGGGGTACTAATTTCCACTAAAAAGGGAAGGAAACTTTAACAAATATTACAACATGGATGAACCTTAAAGACATTTTGCTATGTGAAACGAGCCAGACACAAAAGGACAAATATGGTATGATTCTATATATTATGTACCTAGAGTAGTCAAATTCATAGAGATAAGAAGTAGAATAGTGGTTGCTAGATATTAGGTAGAGGGAGAAGTGGGCAGTTAATGTTCAACCGATATAGACTTTCAGTTTGTGAAGATGAAAGTTCTGGATATGGATGGTGGTGATGGTTGCACTACAATGTAAATATACTTAATATCACTAAACTGTACAGTTAAAATGTTTAAAATGGTAAATTTTATGTTATGTGTACTTTACCAGAATAAAAAATCAATTCAGTCCACCATATGAAAATAATCAGAGTAAAAATTTTAAAGTTCAGAAAAGGTACAGAAAAAGCATTTTACAAAGTTTAGCACACATTTATGAGAAATATTCTCAGTTATTTAGGAATAGAAGGGATCTTCCTCAACATGATAAAAAGCATAAACAAACAAAATGAAACAAAACAGAAAAACAAACCCCAAACTCTTTAGCTAACATCTTGCCTAACCTTAAAAGACTGATTTTTTTCCCTTTAAGATTTGCAGCAACGCAAGTATGTTATCTTCTCACCACCCCTATTCAATATTGTACTTGATGTCCTACCTGGTACAATAAGGCAAGTAAAACAAATAAAAGATGCAAAATTAAAAACAAAAAGTATACTCTTATTATTTCAGAAGATGTGACTGTATTCATACAAACTCTCATAGAATTTTTTTTAAAACGTACTGGAAATCATAAGTAAATTTAGCAAGAAAGTTGAATACAGGATCAACACCCCAAAATCAACTGTATTTCTATATACTAGAAACAAACATTTGAAAAATGAACTTTCAAATAACTATTTACAATAGCATCAAAAACCATGGCATATGTAGGATAAATTTAACAAAATATGTTCCAGATCTGTACATTGAAAACTATAAAACATTATTAAAATAAAGTATTTTTAAACCTAAATGAATGTAAATATATAGTGAATTCATATATGGAAAAGTGCATTTTGTTGAGATGTCAACTCCCCCAAATGGACTAACAAAACCCCGGAAGACATTTTTTTGTAGGAATTAATAAGATGGTTGCAAATCTTACATGGAAATGCCAGGACCCCACAATACCCAAAACAAGTTTGAAAGAGAAGAGCATTGGAGAACTTACATCTCCAAGTTAACAACACTTATCATAAAACTTATAGAGACTTTAGGAATAGAACAAGACATATGGTCCAATTGATTATACAAATGTGCTAATTTTTTTTTTTTTTTTTTTTTTTTTTTTTGCGGTACGCGGGCCTCTCACTGTTGTGGCCTCTCCCGTTGCGGAGCACAGGCTCCGGACGCGCAGGCCCAGCGGCCATGGCTCACGGGCCCAGCCACTCCGCGGCACGTGGGATCTTCCCAGACCAGGGCACGAACCCGTGTCCCCTGCATCGGCAGGCGGACTCTCAACCACTGCGTCACCAGGGAAGCCCCCAAATGTGCTAATTTAATTCAATGAGAAGTGAACAGTTTTTATAACAAATTGTGCTGGACCAACTGGATATGTTAGGAAAAAATTTAGTGCTATCCTTACTTTTCAACACATACCAAAATGAACACAAAATGGAATATAGACCTAAAAATAAAAGATAAAATTGTTCTAAGAAAACATAGAAATGATCTTTGTAAATATAGGTTAGGCAAATATACAACATAAAAACCTTTAGCTGGGACCAGAATAAAAGGTAAATTGGACTCCAACAATAATTCCAACACAATAATAAGAACAGCAGAACTTTGCTCTTCGGAAGGTACTAGTAAGAGAATGAAATGGTCAGTTACAGACCAGGAACAAAATATCTCACAATAGAATTGTATCCAGAACATATTAAAAATTTTTGCAGCTAAAGACTATACAGCGTACATGGAGTTTTAGGTATGGCTGATGTTAACCGTGAAGTAGAATAGAATCCCCTCACCAATATTTCAGCATTCTCTTTACAAAGCAATGGCAGAATCACAGAGAGAGAAGTATAGTTGTCAGAGAGTTTCCGCATCATATTCACTTGAAAATCCTGTCATTGTCTTTATGCTTATTTCTAAAACTAAGAGTTTTCTGTATTCAATCGATTTTTAGAACTTGCCCAGAGATTTTCTGATGTGGGCAAAGATTTTAGAGGAAGGTTGTTTTCTCCTCTGTACAAAGTTTGTGTTTTCAAAGCTCACCACTCACATCCTTCCAACTTTCCAAAACTAAAGTCTACAATTCCAAATAAAACTATAGAATTCAGGTCTATAAAAACCTCTTTTGCCACAAAAGAAATTGATGCTGGAGGGGAGGCAGATGTTTTCTCACAGACAACTTGTAAGTTTTATTCTAGGCATCAGAATTGGTGCAGCTGATAGACTGAGTCATTAAGATAAATGCCCTGACTATTCTTAGGTTTCTTTGGTCAATGTTTGTATTGTGACTGATAAATTTTTACACTGTTTAAGGGCCAGCAACCATAATATTGATTAAAATTAAAATAGCATACACTCATCTCAGATGGAAGAAGCGGTACAACGGACATTTTTAGACTTCTCTGTTAGTGTCAATCTGGGTGGGCCATGAACTGCTCAGAAGGTGTTAGGGTTCATGATTTAGTTAAGTAGAAGTGATCTACAAAATATTCCCTAGCTGAGTAGGTCACAAAACTCAAATACCAAAAAGAGAGAGAGAGAAAGCACTGAATAGAATCAAGAGACTTGCTACAGTAGGACAAGATATAGGATATAAAATCCAGAAGGAGACAGTGATATTTACAATAGCTACTATTTCTGGAGTGCCTTCAATTGTTGCAGAAACATCAGCCTTAAGAATGAGGTATTATTATTCCCACTTAATTAATGAGGAAATTGAAACATAGAGGGGTTACATACCTTATCCAAGATGATACAGCTAATAAGTAGTAGATCTGGAATCTGAACCTCATCTTTCTTTAAAGCCAAATTATTGCCCCCCATAATAAACAGGATTTGTGACTTTCAATTCCATCAGACAAACTATTTGTTCTCTGTACTATTTTATATTATTTTCTGGGTGTAGGTGGCCTTGGGACAGCTGGTATTGATCTGACTCTGAAGCAAGCCAAAGATATCCAGGTAAATCCTGATCTGATGAGGCAAGGATAGAAATTTTGGGATTATCTCATGGTAAAGCTCTGTTTGCTTTTATTCGGAATGTACAGATACATTCCTGTCAGCAGACAGCTTCAGTGATTACAATCATTAATGTAAACACTAGATTTCTATTCCTGTTTTGTTGAATAGAGCAAGCGCTGAAGTGTTTAACTCCAGTAAGTCTTTTTTTTTTTTCCAGTGTTCTACAGATATATTAATGTATAAAGCTGACACCCAGAAAACCAATAGAATCTTGGAGTTGAAAGAAACCTTAAGAGATGAAAGATGACCCAGTTTAGTCCTTGCATCCCAGCCTCAAGGTATATTAATTGTTATTGGGGTTGGGGAGGGAGGGTTGAATATTACACCTATTCTCCATGTAAAGCTGCTCATATTTAAATGATTCCTATTATTTAGGAATGTTCAAACTAGACAGAATCCAAAGAGATTGCCTAATGAAATTATTTCATTTTACAGATGAGGAAACTGAAGCTACACCTACTGTAAGACCACACCTATTGTTGAATTGCGGTATGGGGTTTTTCCTTCTGGGTATAATACTGGCAGTTTAAATTAAAATCATGTCAAGGAAATTTCAACTCTAAACCCAGGAAATCTGAGGAAGTGTTCCTTCTCTGCTTCTCCAAAGGAGAGTGTGTCTGTGTGTGCACACATGCGTGCATGTGCCCCCAAGGGCAGGCACATGCACTTGGATGTGTGCGTAGGTGTTAGAGATTGCAAAACTATAAGCACTACTGGCTTTAATAAAGAAATGCCATGGACTTGAGCATTTGACTTAGATTGAAAATGACTTTCTGCCAAGAGAGGCTCTCTAGTAGTTTTTGGCTAGCGGCAAATGCAAGATAGGATCACTCCTGTTCCAGAGCCACCAGCAATCCACACCAGTCATGGTTACTAACCTACACTCCAGGGGTGAGGAGGTCAGAATTCTTTCACATGGACTGATGCTGAGTTTGCCTAGAAGAAAATACACACTTCCAAATACCTTCCACATCTGGATCCCACACTGTAAGACTTGGCAGTCCAACTGCTTTAAAAAATGTTGCAGCATTGTTAGATAACCTGCCAGGATATGTTGAAATGGTACAGTTTGGAATATTCCACATATGGGTAAGTATATAAGTCCTGAAATGCTGTTTTTCTTGTCCTTTATCTGGCAGAGAAGTGTAAACATACAGTCAGAAGTTCAATCATGGTTCATATTTAGCATATTTATTCATCTTTGTGTTACTTATATTTTTGGGGAAAGTACCATTTAAAAGGTGCATTGCCTAGTGTAATAGCCTAGTTGCCTGGAAAATCTTGTGTATAGAGAGATCTCTAATATACTGTATTTTCAATGTGTTCATCTTTTTACATAATTGCAATTATATTTTTCATTAGGGATTGCTCTGATTCAGTGGTAAATCCTGGAACACTGTGTTGAGAAGGATTCTGAAGTTTCATCAGGGTTCTCAGTAAGAAAGAGTACCCCGAGTGGTTAGTGATTTTGGCATTAGTGTGAAAAGGGAGAGTAGTGAAAAACTACCATGTATCTTGAAAAGATTAACTTGAAAGATTAATTTTTTCTAATTTTTTGTTTCTTTAAATAGGTAGTATAGTAACATAGCAAATCGTAAAAATAACACAGAAGAATATATGAGAAGTTATTTTCCCTTCCATTCTTCTCCCTCTGTTCCCAACTGCCACTTCTTAGAGGCAACTATTTTTGCAATTTCTTTCAGAGATAGTCTATGCTTTTAAAAGCATTTCTGTATAAATATCTACTTTTTACATGAATTTTAGCATAATACATGTATTTCTACACCATTCATTTTAAAATAGCAAATTTTATGTTATATATATATATCTTTACCAAAATTTTTAAAAATTAATAATATAGCACAAAACATTGAATTGTGCCCTTTAAATGGATGAATTATATAGTATGCGAGTTATTCATATGGCTGGATTAATATCTGCCATATTTGTTATTGTTTTCTATTAGTTGCCTTTGTTCTTTATTTTTATCTTTCAATCTTTTTCTGCTTTTGTGGGTTTTTTTAAAAATTTATTTATTTTTGGCTGCATTGGGTCTTCTGGGTCATCGTTACTGTGCACGGGCTTTCTCTAGTTGCAGCGAGCAGGGACTACTCTTCATTGTGGTCCACGGTCTTCTCATTGCGGTGACTTCTCTTGTTGCGGAGCATGGGCTCCAGGCACGCAGGCTTAGCACGTGAGCTCAGCAGTTGTGGTTCACGGGTTCCAGAGTGCAGGCTCAGTAGCTGTGGCACATGGGCTTAGTTGCTCCACAGCATGTGGGATCCTCCCGGACCAGGGCTCAAACCTGTGTCCCCTGCATTGGCAGGTGGACTTTTAACCACTGCACCACCAGGGAAGTCCCTGCCTTTGTGGTTTTAATCAAGTATCTTGTATGATTCTGTTTTCCCTCCTTTCTTGGCATATCAGTTATATTTCTTTCTTTACTTATTTTAGTGATTGTCCTAGGGTTTGCAATAACTTACACTTAACCCAAGTCTACTTTCAAATAATATTATACCACTTCACTGGTAGTGCAAGTACCTTGTAATAACAAAATAATCCTAATTCCTTCCCTTGTATCATCGCTGTCAATCATTTCACTGATACATAAGCATATATATATAAAAGCATACATAATTGAATACATTGTTGCTATTATTATTTTGAACAAGCTGACATCTGTAAAGTCAATTAAGAATAAGAAAAATAAAAGCTTTTATTTTACCTTCATTAATTCCTTCCCCAAGGCTCTTCTTTTCTTTACATAGATTTGAGTTTCTGACTTACATATTTTCCTTTTCTCTGAAGAACTTCTTTTAACATTTATTGCAAAGCAGGTTTGCTGGTAGCAAATTCCCTCAATTTTGGTTTGTCTGAAAAAGCCTTATCTCTCCTTCACTTTTGAAGGATAATTTCACAGGGTATAGAATTCTAGGTTGATGGGGTATTCTTCCTCTCAACAGTTTAAATATTTTTCTCCACTCTCTGCATTGTTTTTATGGTTCTAAGGAGAAATCGGATGTAATTCTTATACTTGTTTCTCTATAGATAAAGGGTTTTCCCTCTGACTTATTTCAAGATTTTTTCTTTATCTTTGAATTTGATATGCCTAGATATGGGTTTTTTGTTGTTGTTTTTGTTCTTGTTTTTTTCAGTTATCCTGCTCAGTGTTCTCTGAGCTTCCTGGTTCTGTGGTTTGGTGTTGGACATTAATTTGGGGGGAAATTCTCAGTCCTATTCCTTCAAATATTTCTTGTTCCTCTCTCTCTTTCTTATCCTTCTGCTATTTCTAGTATGCATAATTTTTACCTTTTGTAGTTGTCCCACTATTATTGGATATTATGTTATGATTTTTTTTCAGTCTTTTTTCTCTCTGCTTTTCAGTTTTGGAAGTTTCTATTGACATATCCTCAAGCTCAGAAATTCTTTTCTCTGCTGTGTCCACTCTAATAATGAGCCCATCAAAGCATTGCTTTTTAGTTTTTTCTTAGAATTTCCATCTTTCTGCCTACATTACCCATCTATACTTGCATGCTGTCTACTTTTGCATTAGAGCCCTTATCATATTAATCAGTTGTTTAAAATTCCCAGTCTGATAATTCCAGCATGCTTGCATATCTGAGTATGGTTCTAATGTTTGCTCTGTCTCTTCAAACTGTGTTTTTTTGCCTTTTAGGGTGCCTGGTAATTTTTTATTGAAAGCTGGACATAATATACCGTGCAAAAGGAACTCTGATAAATAGACTTTTAGTGATGTGGTGGTAAGTGGTGGAGTGGGCAGGAAGCATTCTATAGTCCTATGACTAGGTTTCAGTCTTTTAGTGAGCCATTGCTCCTAGGCTGTAAACTTTATAAGCGTTTCTCAGTTTTCTCCTCACCTTAGGTGGGACAGAACAGCTAGAGGGAACTGGCATGGGTATTTCCCTTCCTCCAGGTCTTTCTCTTGAGGGCTGGCCTTGTTTAAAAGAATAAAATGATCTGGTATGATTTATAATGGTTACATTTCCCCTCCTTCTGCAAGAAGCACAAGGGAATTTTTCTCTGATGTTTGCTCTGAGAACATGGTAGAGCTCCTAGAGGTGAAACTCACCAAAGTTTGGGGAAGCTCCCAATGACTTGGCCTTCCTTGGGGTTTTTAATTCTCAGACTAGTCCACACTAAGCCTCCAGAACTTCAGGTTTTCCTACCTCAGGTACCAGTTCCCATATGTGTTTCCGCTCATGGGTTTTTGTTCCAGTAAGTTACAATTCTCTGTATCTGCCTGTCTGCCTCTCCAATGTGGGGGGCAGTGGTTTTCCCTCACTTCTCTGACAGATATAAGAAAAGTTGCTAATTTTTCACTTTATACAGCTTTTTACTTGTTGTTAGGATGAAGTGACAACTTCCAAGTTCTTTACATGCGGGACCAGAAACCAGAAGTATCTGCACCATGTATTTTTCAGTTAATAATTGATCTTGGAAATTGTTTCATATTATAATACAGCATCTGGTTTTTTTTCTTTTTAACAGGTGCATAGCATTCCATTTTAAGAATATCTTATCACTTAACACTCCCCTATAAATTAGTACTTTGGTTCTTTTCATTTTTTATTATAAATAATGCTATAATGAATATCCTTTTACATACTTCTTTGCACAAATATGCAAATCCATAGGATAAGTTGTTGGTGCAAAGAATGTAGACATCATTGCTAAATCTTCCTTTATAGAAATTTTATCAATTTATACTCTCACCAACAACGTAAGTGCCCAATTCTGTATATTCTCATCAATGTAGTATATTAGCAAACATTTTTAAAATCTCAAACAGCATAGTTGAGAAATGGTATCTCACTGTAGTTCTGTTTTGTGATTTTCTAATAATGAGTGGATTTGACCATTTTTTAATTTGTTTAATTGCCATTTATTTTTTTCCCTTTTCTGTGAACTCTCTGTTCCTGTCTTTCCCCCAAGTTACTATTGGTCTGTTTATCTTTTTATTATTCATTTATAGGAGCTCTTTATATGTAAAGGAAAATAGCTCTTTGTCATGTGTATTGTATATGTCCATTTTCCTACTATGTAATTTTCTTTTGACTTTTTAACAGTATTTTCTTGCCATGTAGAATTTTTTTAATATTTAGGTGGTTAAATTTATTAGTTCTTCATTTGATCACATCTGGATTTTGCATTATGCTTAAGAAGGCCTTTCTTTACTGTTTTTATATTTTTGCTTTTTCTGTTTAAATTTTTGATTCATCTGGAATTTATTTTGGTTAAATTTGGGAATTAGGGATCCAACTTGATTTAGTATTATTTTCTCTGGTGGCTACCCAGTAGGCCCAATTTTGAGTTGTGCTACTTTAATGAAATACTTAAACATTTCCTTATTTCCTGCATAGCTTTTGGTAATAGGATTTTATTATATCAATATTGTAATAGGAATATCATATTTAAAACTCTTAGTAGTTTCCAATTTTTGTTATTATATATTATGCTACAATGGCATTCTTCATGTATATTTTCTTATTTCTGATGAATTATTTCTCTGGGATTCATTGTTAAGAGCGGAATAATTAAGTTCTTCTAAGTATGGTCATGTCACTTTCCAAAAGTGTAGCAGCTATTAATCCTGCCATTGAGTAATAATATCTCATCAGTTTGGAGTGTTATTTTTGACTATTAAGCTGAACAAATGAAAATCTAAGCTTGCTTTAATTGGCATTTATTTGATTATTAGAGGGTAGGAACACTTCTTTTGTGTTCATTTACTCTTTTCACTTAGTGGAAAGACCATGGGCTTTGGGACCAAACAGATCTGCTTTAAATTTCAGCTCTGCCACTTCTTAGCTTTGGTATCTCAAATGAAAAATGTATATAATAATACCTGCTGTGTAAGAATTTTTTGATGGTCATATATGTGGTATATAAAAAATCTAACTTGGGTACTGATTTAATGAATAACAGCTATTATTATTATTTCCCTTTGTGTGAACTGTCTATCATGTTCTTTGTAAAAAAAATTACATTGTACAGAAATACTAAAGAGGCTGGATGAACACTGGAATAGGAACTGGAGATTTACTAGCCATAAGACCCTGACCAAATCACTTAAATACTCTTGAGTGTTAATTTCCATGTAAAAAAGGAGATAATTTCTATCCTGCTCACTTTGTTTTTGTGAGGACTGAATAAGATAGCAGACGTGACAGAACTTGAAAAACATTAGTTAAAACATTAATGTATTTTTGATATTGAGCTGCATGAGCTGCTTGTATATGAGCAGAAGACCTAGAGAAATGCAAATCAAAACTAAATTGAGGTATCCCCTCACACCAGTCAGAATGGCCATTATCAAAATATCTACAAACAATAAATGCTGGAGAGGGTAGGTATAGAGAAAAGGGAACCCTCTTGCACTGTTGGTGGGAGTGTAAATTGATACAGCCACTATGGAGGACAGTATGGAGGTTCCTTAAAAAACTAAAAATAGAACTACCATACGACCCAGCAATCCCACTACTGGGCATATACCTTGAGAAAACCATAATTTAAAAAGACACATGTATCCCAATGTTCATTGCTGCACTATTTACAATAGCCAGGTCATGGAAGCAACCTAAATGCCCATCGACAGATGAATGGATAAAGAAGATGTGGCACATATATACAATGGAATATTACTCAGCCATAAAAAGAAACGAAATTGAGTTATTTGTAGTGAGGTGGATGGACCTAGAGTCTGTCATACAGAGTGAAGTAAGTCAGAAAGAGAAAAACAAATACCGTATGCTGACACATATATATGGAATCCAAAAAAACAAAAAACGTTCTGAAGAACCTAGGGGCAGGACAGGAATAAAGACGCAGACGTAGAGAATGAACTTGAGGACATGAAGAGGGGGAAGGGTAAGCTGTGAAGAAGTGAGAGAGTGGCATGGACATATATACACTACCAAACGTAAAATAGATAGCTAGCGGGAAGCAGCCACATAGCACAGGGAGATCAGCTCGGTGCTTTGTGACCACCTAGAGGGGTGGGATAGGGAGGGTGGGAGGGAGGGAGACACAAGAGGGAAGAGATATGGTGATATACGTATATGTATAGCTGATTCACTTTGTTATAAAGCAGAAACTAACACACCATTGTAAAGCAATTATACCCCAATGAAGATGTTAAAAAATAAAAATAAAAAATAATGTAAAGTATTTTTACTGTTACTATTATGATGAGGAAAAGTAGATGCTCAAAATCCCTATGGCTAAGACTGGCATCCAAAATCTACTCTCTTTCCCTAATAGTCTAAATTATGAGATACTATCAGTGTGGACTACGGTTCTCTTAGAGAATTCTCCATGTCAGCAGCAATTTGAAGTGGGTAGGGGAGCAGGCTTTTACTTTTGACATAGGGTATCCCTAGAGAAAGAACACATGCATGTAGCAATTTAGGACACTTATAGGAAATTTAAATCTGCATATACTTATGGAGAGTAACTCATAATAGGCCATGGTAGTCTCAAGGGTAATTCTTAATCCCTGGACCTTTGGAAGTCAGGATCACAAGACCTTTTGATATCTTAGAACAGTCGAATGGAAAAAACATTGTAATAACTCATTAGCATAGGAATATATCCATAACGGAAACTGAATACAGTTAAACTGAGCCAAGATGGTGCAGCATGAGGGTCACGAATGTCATTTCTTGAGGCAAGCAGACCTGAATGCCAGTCTTGTGTTTGTCACTTATCAGCTGAGTGACATTTGTCAAATTGTCCCACTTTTCCTGTAAAGTGGGACTCAATAGTTCCTACCCCAAAGTGTTGTTATGAGGGTTACATGAAAAATAATGGTACTTGTAACGTGCTTACTTAGTACAATTCCTAACACATAGTCAGTACTGAAGAAATGGTAGCTATTATTAACACAGTTATTATTAGCAGTATTATTAATATCTCAATTAATTAGCATAATCAAAAATTTCACATGTGTGTGTGTGAATAGAAGTAACCATGATGGTTAACTCTTTTATTGAGTAACAGTCCTGAACAATACTCTTAATTAAAAGGAGCCTCATAAATGCAAAATCTGAGAACTTTAGATGGTAGAACTGGATCTGTCTAGAGAGGAAAAGTAAACTGTTTCTCTCAAACTTCACAGAGGTACCTTCACACAGGTTGAAAATACAGGAGAAAATAAAAGTTAGTTACAAGTGGACATTTGGTTAGAAATATACTAGACTCATGGTAATTTGGAAAAATTATGAGGAGATTTGAGAGAGCCTGTTAAAGTAATTAGCCTGATAAGTCATCAATAGAAAATGTACATAAGAAGTTAGTGGTCGATTGTGTTTGCAAAATAAATCCAGATGCAAACTAAAATCAATTTATTTCCACAGGTCGACACTGCTTTTCTATAGACTGCAGCATAACAGGTGAAAATGTCAGACATTTTTAGGAAGGGAAAGCAGGTGGATTATTAACCTAACAAACCTTTTCATCAAACCAAACAACAAATTCTGAACATGCCATGACCTTAGTTTTTTTTTTTTTCAAATTTTTCTTTGACGATGAATTTCAAGTCATATTTGAGGTTGGCAAGGAGCATGGAGTATGGAATTTTACACCAAACATCCTAACAGGTCTGCATAGCTCTAATTTCTTTCACACCCATTTATCCTGCCCATGGTTGTACGACCATTTCTTTTTTAAAAGGACCTAATTATGCTAATTTTCTGCTTAAAATTTACCCACTACCAGTAGATTAAATCTAAACTCCATAGTAGGGTTATAAAGTCTTTTACAATAATGCTTTGACATGTATCTTCTAGTCTTATTGTTCTCTACTCTTACTTTTTCTTCTCTCCTCTAACCACCACCCCTCCCATACATCTGGTTCTTACACTTAATGTGCATCAGAATCAGGTCAGAAGCTCATTAAAAACCACAGATTCGGGCTTCCCTGGTGGCGCAGTGGTTGGGAGTCCGCCTGCCGATGCAGGGGACATGGGTTCGTGCCCTGGTCTGGGAGGATCCCACATGCCGCGGAGCAGCTGGGCCCGTGGGCCGTGGCCGCCGAGCCTGCGGGTCCGGAGCCTGTGCTCTGCAATAGGAGAGGCCACGGCGGTGAGAGGCCCGCGTACCGGAAAAAAAAAACAAACCACAGATTCTTGGGCCATATCTCTTGAAATCTGGCAGTGGCCCATAGGAATTTGAGTTTCTAACGAGCAAAGCAGTTGATAATCAGATCTCAGTTTGAAAAACAGTGGCCTACACCCTGTTCCAACAAATGTCTTCTCATTCCTTCAAAAGTCCATCTCAGTTTGTACCTCCCCACCTTTCCATCCTTATGTTTAAATTCCTTTCTTCCCTTTTCTCTGCCTGATGGAAGTTACTCCCTCTTTGAAATTTTGCCCAAAGAGAATTACTGTTCCTTCTATACTTTGCATGCATGTTGAATGCTGAAATTTCTATTAACCTTAATCAATTTAGACTTGCTTCTAAGGGCTGAGACTTTCTTGGCCATTTTTGTATCACACTCTAGAGCTTAGCACAGTGTCTAAGGCATAAAAATAGATGCCCAAGAAATGCTTTTTGAAGGAATAAGTGAGTTGATGGACGTTCTTGGCTTTTATATTCAACATCAGATGAAAAAATACTGTAGTTTAGAAATTATTAGGTTGGATTCTGCCTTGGGGCATAGATATTAAGCAATTTTCCTTAGTAATAACAATTAGGAATTTTGAGAAACAGATCATAATATAAGGTTTTATTTCATTTATTAGTAGTTGGATAATTGAAATCCCATTTTAATATTGTACTTGGTATGAAATTTTCTAAAATTCTAATAGTACAAATAAAGCTCTGTGCCCTACACCTGATGAATTTATTTAGCAAAAGAAAGCTTCAGATTGCATTTCAATTACATGACTTTAAATAGACTTTGAAATGTTAATATATCAAAGCCAATGGTGACAAATGTTTGCCATAAAAATGTGAAAATCAACAGGAAAGAAGTATTTAGATCTACTCCAGTTATTTAAAAAATCCATTTTGGGGATACACTTTTGAATGGAGAGTTGTCAGAAATCTAGGTGTAATTGATATGAAAATTTTCCATCTGGTCCTCTGTTTCATACTAATAAAAAGCACTTCTAATTAAAGAGCAAATTTGTTTAAGTGACAGTTGTTCATCCAACAAACATTTATTGAGCTCCTATTTTGTGTCAGATTTGGCTCTAGGACCAAAGTTTACATTAATAGAGATTACTTTCTTGCATGAGGAGAAAGTCAGTAAACAAAGTATTATTATATACATGTATGCATGTGTGTGTGTGAATGCTATGTCAGATGATGATAAGGGCTATAAGGTAAGATAAAGCAGGGTATGGGAGATAGTTAGGGAGGGATTGGAAAGCTTCTTTAATAAGATGACACTTGAGCAGAGATATAAGAAAAGGGAGTGAATAGGTCATGTGACTATCTAGGGAAAGAGAATGCCACATAGTGGGGATAGCATTTTTTTTTTTTTTTTTTTTTGGGGGGGGATAGCATTTTTGACGACCTTGAGTGCAGAATGTGCTTGGGGACTAGCTACGTACCAAGGAAGCCAGTGTGACTGGAGTGGAGTAAACCAGCAGAAAGAGGTAGGAGCTGAGGTCTTAGAAGTAGTGGTGATGGTGATGTGTATGTGGGTTGGGAGGGGTGCAGATTATATCATGAGAGGCCTTGTAAACCATGTTGAGAGAGGAGAAGCCACTGGGAACTTTTGAACAGAGGAGTGGCATGATCTGATATTTATTTATACATTGTCTACATAAGCTGTGGCTTTCATTCCAAATTCTTCACTAGTCATTACTAGGCCACACTTTAGTTCATTACTTTGTTTTAGAAGTCAAAGAGCATGACCAGAAACACTTAGGCAGTTTTAGATAATTATGAATAATGATAGTAATGAATGTTTAATAATAATAGTTATTAATTTTAAACATCATCATAGTAACAACAGCAGCAGCAACAACAGCAAAAATGTACATAAATGGTACCACTTAAGCGACTGCTCTGTGTCTTCTACATATGTTATTTCACAGGATCCTCACAACTACCTGTAAGGAAGTGCTGTTACTCTTCCCATGTTATGAATCACTTAATCTCCAGAAAACATTTTATTTCTGCTGTCATCTATCTTACACAAAACTACATTTATCTTGTTTTGGTATAAAATGACAACACAGAGTAATATAATGCACAACTTATTTGACTTGCTTCTGAGAAGTAATAACAGTAGTTTAATCAAAATGGCAAATATTAATTGAATATACTATATTCCAGGTACCATACTAAATGCTATATACATTAATTCGTTTAATACTTACAATAACTCAGACAAGGAAACTGGAACTCAGAGATGCGAAGTAAGTTATCCAAGGTTACACAGCTAACAAATGGTAGAACAGGGACCAAACCTAGGTCCATCTTACTCCAGGGCTTGTGTTTTTAACTACTGTGCTATATGAATAAATGTGGGTGAAAATAGGTTGATGCATTCAAAATCTTCTAAAGTGTATTTGGTGTAACATATTTCAAAACACTCTTTATCCAATTTGTTTTTAATCTTTGAACATAGAGTCAGCAGCAGTTGGATGCTTAGGTCCATTTGGAATTATTTTATAAACCTAAAGCACAACTGTACTGTTTCTTCTAGATTAGCCTCTGTGACAATCAGTCACATTATTACTTTGATCTGTCCACATGATCCATATGTTGTTTATCTAACCATTTGAACTGTCTGGTCCTTGAGACCAGTGATGGCCATGGCGTGCCTATCACTTTGAATATGTAACGTGGAAAAATACGTTTGTCATTTCAGTCTGTCCAACAGAAGTTAAAAAATAGTAACAAGGACAAAATGCTAAGATGAATTGCTGAAAAATGAGAGAGGAAGAGGAAGGGCAATGAGAAGAAAGGGGCTGGCAGAGAGAGAGAGAGAGTCAGAGAGACTGGACTCTGCCAATGACAAGTGGCAATATAGTACCAGCATCAGTCTCCCAATAGCCACCAGTCTACTGTGGATTCTGAAAGATTCTGCTTTCACTCCCCTCTCCTAGTGGAAAACACTCCAGAGAATGGGTGAACCTCATTACTTTTCCTCCTTGTTCATCTCCTTATTCTAAGAACTCCCCCTAAGGCTTGTCCATATTCACAAAGTCAGAAAGAGAAAAAATTGTTACGAAAAGTTTATTCTTTGAAATAAATTAGACTGGAAGCTCCTGGAAACCAGGGGGCAAGTTTTATTTATCTCTGTAGTTCCAGTACTTGGCCCAAGGCCTGGTACATGCTAGGCCTTGAAAAAATGTTTGCTGAAAGAATGAGTGCTTTAATGAAGCTCAGGCTATAAAATTGGTGTGGATAATGTCAACAGTATCCTACATGAGCACTCAAAGGTTTAGTATTATAAAATATTGAATCCAACTTTTCCAGTACTGACCATATTTGGCCCAATTGGCTGGTGAAGGAGATAATCCTTTCATTCCTTCATTCTCCATGTGCTTCCTTCCCAGAGAGAGGAGGACCATTCTCCTCTCTAGCTTCCACGCTTGAACCTCCAAACGAGCACAGAACTGCTGTAATTAACCTACTGGTCCAAATCAGTTCATTATTCTCAAAGATTTACTTTTTTTTTTTTTTTTTTTTGCGGTATATGGGCCTCTCACTGTTGTGGCCTCTCCCGTTGCGGAGCACAGGCTCCGGACGCGCAGGCTCAGTGGCCATGGCTCACGGGCCCAGCCGCTCCGCGGCATGTGGGATCTTCCCGGATCGGGATACGAACCCGTGTCCCCTGCATCGGCAGGCGGACTCCCAACCACTGTGCCACCAGGGAAGCCCCTAAGATTTACTTTTTAACAGCCGAAGCAATGAACTTGTATCCTCCTCACCTGCCTCCTCTACTGTCCTTTCCTGCCTAGAGTTTGCTGTCTTGTGCAGTGGGAAGGCATTATTAGGTTAGCTCGCTCAGTAAATGGAGCTCACATTTCTCTTTGACTCTATTAGTATCTTAGGATATTAAGTCTGTGTGTCTGCAGGGCCTGGAACTTCTCAGAGTATTTGGCAAAATTTCAAGGGGAAAATTAGACATTTTTAGAAATTTACAATCTGATTTAAAAAACTTATTTTGAAAGTGTAGGACAAGTTGTGTATGCATTGTTCTTTATTTTATATATTTATACAGTTTTAGATTTCTTTTAAAAGCTTTTCCAGTACTCTGAGGAGATTTGTACAGTCAATTAAATTATATAAACAAAGACCTAAACCATTGCAATTCAAGCTCTTTTCATCTTAGTGACTTCATCTTAGCTACAGGAATTTACCTTTGAGTTAAGATTCTGAAAAGAAAAATCTTCCTTTTCCAACATTTTGCCTCTGAGATTTGCCCTAAGTATATCATATTTACCAATTATTCTCTTTTGCTGAGCTATCCTGCTTTTAAAACATTTTTCTAATTGACTTTTACCCAGAGATTCCCGGAATGCTTAAAAGTTCCACTTGAATTGGGGAAATTAATTCACCTTGTACCTCATATTTAACAGAATGGTATATGAGAAATAATGGCTGGGGTTTGAGCATCAGTTCTATAATTTACTAGCTGTTTGATCTTGGGCAATTTATTTAACCCCTTTGTACTTCAGTCTCCAAATTTCTCCTCATTTAGAAAACGAGGATGATCACAGTCTCTCGGGATCACTGAGAAGTACACGTGAAACGTGTGTCTAGTACCCAGCACAGTGCCTGGTGCCCTCTGCTGTACTCCACTCACGTTCTTTAATGTCAGCACCTCCCTAACAACCCCAGGGGACTTCATGTCTGGGGAAATGAAAAGTGACTTCTCTTCATAAAAAGGTTGGGGACCTTCAGATGGAATCAACCTTGGAGGCTATTTACATGACATTTATTTTTTGCATTAACGCCAAACCTTCTGACTGGGAGTTCAGTACAAATAACTCACCAAGAATGTATACAGTTGAGGGGAAGTAGACTTACACTAACAGTACTAAATGTTCACTGAACATGCCACTGAAAATAACTAAAGCACAATGAAAATAGTAATGCAATTTGTTCTTGAAGTTCATTCATTTACGTATTGATTTGTTATCTTTTTCTCTGGACAATGTGTTTTGGAATTTCTAGGCTACAGCTCACTTTTTTAAGCTCAACGTAGAAGGAGAATAAAAGCAGGGGAGGCGGGGAATGGGGAGCTACTGCTAATGGGTATCAGGTTTCTTTTAGAGATGATGAAAATCTACTGGAATTATATAGCGGTGATAGTTGCACAACGTTGTGAATATACTAAAAACCACTGAATTGTATGTTTTAAAAGGGTAAATTTTATGGTATGTGAGTTATGTCTCAATTTTTAAAAATAAATAGAAGCTGAATAATTTCAATTGTGTGACATACAAAATAGGACCAGTATAAAACATGGGTGTTAATACTGAAATAACATGCAATAACATAATCGTAAAGACTTCTATCAACTTCTAGATATCTGAAAATGAACTAGTGTCTTGGGGGATACATTGAAAATTATTTACAATAAAAATTCCGCTTTCAGTTATAGATTTTACAAATCTGTGTTGAACACCATGAATCCAAATATCTGCAGGATAAATGTCTAAAAGCTCAAGCAGTCTCAGAATTCCCAGTAATAAGTCTCCTGTTTTCACTTCCTTGGAATTAAGACCCCAGAATCCTCCCAGAACCCCACCCCCAAACTTCCTGTCATCTTCCTCTATCTTCTAATCTTAAATCATTTTATACCCCCAAAGCGAAATATGCCCAAAGTTGTACATCATTTTGTTGTTTTTCTGTTTTTTTAAGGGCCTGAGGAAGAGGTTGGGGCAAATGAGCCCCTCAAACAAAGCCAAATAACCATCTGTTTTTATTATTCTCTGTGAACTGATGGCCAGTTTTGGAGAGATGCTATCCCCCCCTTTCCCTCTATCTTTGTTGTAGACACAGAGTGGGGCATTGCTTCCCCTCCCCCAACCCTTGCCCATCCTCCAACTTTGTTTGTCTAATTAATCAAACAAGAGCTTTAATGTCTTCTAGGCTGCCTGGAGCAGGGACGTGACTATAGCTTCATCAGTAATAGTAATACTTAAAATAATGTATCGATAGAATTGGGTGGCTACCAGAAATTAGGGTTCAGAGAGGCAAAGTTAGCAGAGAGAATGGTTTGGGGGAATCATCAATATGGCTTTGAGAAAGATAATCCCTGCTATAGAATTTCCCAGAGCTGAAGTGAAATATTCTCCCAGTTACCAGCGTTCCTGGTCTGATTTGCCTAGTCACCAAGCCAGATTTCCCCCCTTTATTGATATTGTGAAGGAGATAGAGTGCTTTAGATAAAGAATATAGCTTTATGGTCATTGCAAAACAGTATATCCTTATTATAAATGAATACATTAGCAGTCAAGGTGGTACATCAGTTTTGTAAGAATTTTGTTGGCACAAGTTTATTGCTGAAAACCTGGGTATCCTGAGAAAATTCAGTCTCTGGACCTCAAGCCTGAGGACCAAACCCTAGACTTAATGATTTGTTGATCCACCGCCCTATGAGAGATCCAACCTGAACACATATCCCTCAAAACATCCTCATTACCTAACAGTGATATTTAAAGCTTGATAATACAACTGGTTGGTTTGTTCAATTTAATTAACTGGCCATTTTGGATAATTTAATCAAACTAATCATAGGAGAAAAAAAATTACCCACTTAGGTTCAGTGACTGGGACTGCAAAATTCACTTATAAAAGACAGATTAAGTAGAAAAAAAAAAACAGTTTATGAACATACACATTCTGCATTTGGGTGGGAGAACTCAGTCATGAGTAACTCAAAGGGGTGGTCAGAACTTGGGCTTATATAGCATCTTAATAAAAGAACAATTAAATTGTAGAGAACTGACAAGACAAAGGAAAGGGGGTTTAGATTTTTAGTGGCAAACTGTGGGAATGTAAGATGCTACAGAAAAAACCCAAATGAACTTTTTGGCCAACCCAATACAGTTGACCCTTGAACAACATGGGTTTGAAAGGCAAGGGTCCAGTTATACGCAGATTTTTTTCAATAAATTCTTCCTACAGTATACGATCCCCTGTTGGTTGAATCTGCCGACTTGCAACTGTGGGTAAGGAGGACCCATTGTAAAGTTACACATGGGTTTCCAATTCCCCCGGGGGTTGATGCCCCAAAACCCCTGCCTTGTTCAAGGGTCAACTGTATATGGGGGAAATGAATGGAAGATAAAGATTATTTAGTAAGACTTGTTATGTAGATTCTTCCTGGTGTCCACCTCTGGGCTGATAGAGTCTAAAGTTTTCTCCTATTCATTAAGAATTCTGTCCTTCTTGGTAAAGGAAAGGGAGACATGTTTACAAATTTATGTCCTGCTTTTAGGCAAATAGGGGGAAGGCAGAGAGCTTTTCTTGTATCTGCTTCTCAATCTTCTTTAGCTCAAAATAATCCTTATGCCAAAGTGTCATACTTTGGAGTGGCATACTGTGATACCCTACATAATCAATTTAGTCAGATAAATAGGAGAAAATGCCATATCAGTTAGCTGATACTTTGAATATGAGTCCAAAATATAGACTATTTTTAATTGTTTATTTTTCCAACAGTTGGGTTACATATATTGAGATGCTATTTGGTAGAACTAGGGTGCCTTTTGTGAGATCCTGCTCTGAAAATGATGCTCATGCCTGCAAATGCCTTTGGGGTAAAGGGAAATTGGAACTCTTCCTCCTCCTTATGTTTTTGGGACCAGATTCAGCTGGAAGCAACCGGTCTCAGGAATGTACTGAGTCAGACATCCATTCATTTCACTGCATGGATTCCACTTGTTAACTGATTTAACAGTCCTCTCACTCACTCTCTATGTGATGCCTAGGCGCTCAGTTAATTTGATACAAACAATCACTCATATTGGCCACTTGACTGAATTTTTAGGCTGGTTTCTACAAAATGGTCAATCTAATTGTTATTTCTGATTAGAAGTCCTTATTGTTTTTTCTCACTTGTTTTCATCCTGATATTCTTGTTCTCGTTGTATTGGAAACTAAAGTGAGACACAAAAATAATCTGCAAGGACATATCAACAAGGCAATCCTCTTCACTCTCCTCCTTTCAGGGACCCCCAGGTTTGGAAAAGTCCAGTGGCAATTCAAGTAAGGCTTCCCTATGGTAACTGAATTGAAAAAAGATTAGTGTTAAGTATGTATGTGGGTAATGGGGGGGGGGTGGTACTTGTGTGTGTGTGTGTGTGTGTTGAAGTTGGGAAGAGTGGAAATGCTACTGTTCTGGACAGGAACTCAGAGAGGTGACTGAAAAACAAACTAAAAAGGAAGGCCGATATACATTTATTCATTTCATGATCTGCACCTCTAATCCTCACCTTTATAACCAGGGCATGTATATCCAGACTTTTGCATTTAATAGTTTCTTTTCTCCTTCAAAACCTCATCTGGGGACTTCCAGTGGTTAAGACTCCGAGCTTCCAATGCAGGGGGTGCGGGTTCAGGGAACTAAGATCCCACATGCCGGGCAATGCAGCCAAAAAAAAAAAAAAAAAAAACAGTGTGAGTCGGGGCAAGAGGGACAAATAAGATTTTTCCTGAGATTTTTAGCAGAGGAGAAATTCCTCTCAAGAGCATCTTTTTTTTTTAAATTTAGCGTTAAGTAATCTCACAATAAATAAAAGGTATTCACTAGAAAAAAATTAATTCAATATGATTTACCATTGTTTACTTCTGCTAGCCAAGCTGCACTTGTCCTGAAGAGCTGCATAATTTATTCAAATGACCTGGGGCTTTTAAAGTCAATCTTCCAGCAGAAAAATTACCCTCTGCCCCCAGGAGAGTGAATTTTTTTGTGTTGTACTTCTTCCCATGACTGACATTTATTTGATTCTCAAGTGTATTTACATTGTTGGCTCAACTTGGAGTTCTTTACTGAATCAATAATATGCTATATTTCTCACTTCAAGTGGTGTCAATATTATTATTCCTTTGCTTTTCCTTTTTTCTTTTTTTGCTTTTTTTCCCTTATTTCCCTGCAGTTACATAGTTTTTCTTCGACCGGTGAAAACTTTTACTCCTAAGATTATAAAGAAACAGAGTAAATGTCCTCTTAATCTTCTGGGAAATGTGTGCCTCTTTAAACTTTATTTACGTCAGAACTTACTGTAATGAAGGACAAAATCTCTAGACAAGGTCCCCTGCTCCTCGGGGGTGTTCAAGGCTAAGGCTCCCAGAGGCGAGCCTGCAGTTTGTTCTCAAAAGTTTATAGCTCACCTCCTGGCTATTTCTTTAAAAGGGGCATGAGAGGGGGCTAGAAATAGAGCAGGGTGGGAATCTGACCCATTGTGACCACTCAGGAGGCTCTGGCCTGGAAAATTCCCCTGTACGTGGTAAAAACAAACATTCAAAATAGAGGGAGAAACCAGGCTTAAACAAAGAGTGAAACCAGTTCCCATTTCAACTCTCCTGCCGATAACCATATGTGCCCGCTCATTTGTTTCCCAAACATCAGTTTTCCATCATTTGGACAGAGTCTCAACCTGAATCTGTCCAGAGCATAGGAAGCAAATATTTTGAGATTTCATAAAATGCTGTGTCTGTATATTAGGAGAATTTGCTTAATGTTCAGTCTACCGAAAGAAACAGTGAAATGGTATTGTGCAAACCTTTGAATCCTACTATATTTTTCAGGCAATGGTGACCTCTTCTTGCTGGTCTCATCTGCCTGTGCACTACAGGATTGACTTCAAGATGAACGGAGAAACAGACAAATGTCAAAAGCCATCTGTTTTGTATCATGTCATTTGTAATTGTGTCTTCCGTCACCCACCCTCCCTTCTTTGTTGCGCTCCTTCTGCCAGACCGTTACTTAGGTCCCCAGCTACTTCCTCAGAGCCTGCCTGCCCTCGTCCTCCACCTGCAGCCTGCAGCCTGCAGCCCGGGTAGGTGCACTCTTACTGCTCTCAGAAAAATATGATCAGTAGAAATAACTGGAATCCTTTATACCCATGTAAGTGTCCTGGGTTCTCTGATTTTCTGTACTGACTGTAGTAAACTAGTCACACATTTCACCTACCTGTGGTCTCCATTTTGGGAATAAAATGAAGAAGAATATTTTCTACCACATAACAATCTTCAAACTCTTTCTCCCTTCTTTAATGCTCTGTAACAGCTTATGAATGGTCGGCAGGGACTTTTTGTAAATGTTGCATGTTTTCTCTTTGCTAGGACAAAGGGTGAGATTAAAGGACCAGCTAATGCTCCCTCCTGTAGTGTGGAGGTTAAGAGCGTCAGCTCTGACTTTGGAGTGCCTTAGTTTGAATTCCAATGTTCTCATTTAATAGCTATGTGACTTCAGAAAAGTTACTTAAGCTCTGTGAGCCCTAGTTTCCTGATTTTTAAAATGGAGGTAATATTAATAGCCTATAATAGCATCTACCATGTACTAGGCACGGTTTTAAGCACCTTAAATATATAAGCTCATTTAATTTTCATAACTCCATGAGGCAGGTAATTAACATTTCTCAGATGAGAAAACTAAGACATGAAGAAGGAAAGCAACTTGGCCACGGTCATGGAATTAGCAAGTGGTATAGCTGAGCTTGTGAACCAGGCAATTGGAACCCAGAGGCCATGTCCATACCAGTGTGCTATATTGCCCCTCCATTAAAGTATTGAGCAAAAAGCACTTGGCACGGTATTTGGCACATGGCGTTTATTGTCAGCTGGTATTATCACTTCTTATCACTTATTATGTACTTAACTTTCTTCTTTTTGTCACTCCTGCTTCTACTAGAGTTATTGTGTAAGGCTAATCACCCCCACTCCCACAAAAAGAAAAACAACAGTGATCTAGGCTGCAGTAGCTGCCTAATCCTTCTTACCCTGTGTGCTTTGTACTTAAACCGCAAATATGACAGGGACCCATGAAAGGAGATGCTACATGTTAATACTTCTTTTAGAAGACATGAGAATTATATCCCTACTATCACCACCTCTCCAGCAACAAGCCAACAAAAATTGCTTAAAGCAAGGGAGAAATTTTAGACTTCAAGTAAAGTTGCTGCTGTTCTTTAATAAGCAGGAGTAAATTTTTCAAAAATTAATGAAGGTTGCGAAAGATGCTGATGGACAAAGATTCTACTACTAGAATAAATTCCCTAGTCTCCACTCCTTAACTCATTTTAGAATGCCAGTATCAGGGTAAAAGAAAGAGAAAATTCTGCAAATAATTATATTCTTCTTTTAAAGTAAGCCACTGACTTCAAAATTCTCTAACACATTTGTGGAAACTTCATTTTTTTGTTTGAGATTTATTTGAATGAGCTGTTATGATTGGAGACAGTGAGAATTTCAGATTAATGTTTTGCAGCCAAAAAAAAAAAAAAAAAACTCTGGAAAACTGGCAAGTGTTCATAAGTCAGCCCTAGAATTATGTAGGTTGAAGGCTCCCAGTGGACAGACCGAACATATAAGAAGGAAACCAGAGATCTGGTGCTATTACGTCCCCGAGTCTAAGGGAACGAATAAGCACAGAATTAAAAGCATTTTCAGCCTGAATTTTTAAGGTAGGTCTGCACAATTTATATATACTCTGTTTGGAAAGTAGAACATACATTAAATGAAAATATTTTTTATGGATGAACTTTTCCTTTTTCCTGTATTTTAACACTATTTTGCAAAACTCCTAAATTACTTAACTGCTGTTTCTCTTACAGGGGTGCACTTAGGAACTAGGCAAGCTGGTTTATGATAACTAAGCTTTAAACTCCAACAACCAGTAAGTCTTCAAGTGGGTTTATTTTAGATTCTTTCATGTTAATTTGTTAGGTCAAGATTACGAAAGAATAAGCTTTAGACAAAAATTTTAAGTTTGCTGTTTATTAGGAGATTCTTTGCTGATTACATTTTCACTGAGTAGTTTATTTATCTGTGTTTTGAAACTATCTAAAGGAATAGCTGTTCCTTTACTGTGCTTATCTTCAGCTAATTTTCTTTTGTTTTAAAATAAAGTTGCTACTAAAACTAACAGTATCACAAAACCCTGAATATTGATCATAACATTTGAGAGCCAAGTAGCACTGCTACTACTTAGTTGTGTTAAACTAAAGTAGCAAAGGAAAAAATGATACAATTATATCATGATTAATCATTGATATTCAATTCTTATTTCATTGAGCAGTATAACTTTTTCTATTTGACCCTAAATCAGATTTGGCTATTTTTTTTTTCTTTTCCTAATTGAAAAAGAAAATAGATTTTCTTTTAAATGGATTAAACTTAAGTATCTGTATGTAAAAGTAATAGTCTCTATTAAAGTGTGATGGGGGCTTTTAAAAATATGCACATATTCCATAACTACCTCGTAATTATATTATTATTGTGAAAACAATGGAAAAGTAGAACTAAAGGAATTATTTTTAATCAGTAAAAACCAACCATAATCCCCCATCCCAATATGTTCCTTTTTGCATATTCTCTTTCAATCTTTTGTACACTTACTTATTTTTTCCATAGTTTATGTTACTTATATTTTCCATTGCTGGAATGATTTGTATATAATTAGTTACTTGAATAAGGCATTTCTCTACGCAATAGCAGGCAGCAGTGTGGTTTCTCGAAAGTATATAGAGTGAGATATGTGCTCAAGTGTTTTTGAAATGCTAACTTGTCTTATTTCTTAGTTCCTTCTTGTTTCACGCGTTTCCTATTCTGGCTAACCTTTTGAAATATTAATTTTCTTTAAACCTTTTCACAACATAATAGAAAAGATGGGCAAAATGTAGTTTTGTTCAGAATTTTCAGTCTTGATGCTTCTTGGTATTATTGAGAAAACTCTCTTTTCTTCTTCAAGAAGTAAAATCCATTCTTATTTCATAAGGCATGCTTCCGTTTCCCAATATTGTCTATAACCATCCACCATTTTTTGCTTTCAACAAACCTTTAAAATGCTAATGACGTGATGATGTCCTAAATTCTGTATGTGCTCTGAGAGGTTTTTGTTGGGTTTTTTTGTTGTTTTTTTTTTCCCCAGAAGGTGTAAGAATTAGGAGCTGCTGACATTTCAGTCATATGAAGGACAACTTCACCCTTGCCACCATCAGCAAAAACATTACCAGCAGTCTTCCCGTCGGACCTGTGAACATTTCTGGCAATGAGTCTACCTTTAACTGCTCCCATAAGCCATCAGATAAGCATTTAGATGCAATTCCTATTCTCTACTACATTATTTTTGTGGTTGGATTTCTTGTCAATACTATCGTGGTTACACTGTTTTGTTGTCAAAAGGGTCCTAAAAAGGTTTCCAGCATTTACATCTTCAACCTGGCTGTGGCTGACTTACTGCTTTTGGCTACTCTTCCTCTCTGGGCAACCTATTATTCTTACAGATATGACTGGCTCTTTGGACCTGTAATGTGTAAAGTTTTTGGTTCTTTCCTGACCCTGAACATGTTTGCAAGCATTTTTTTTATCACGTGCATGAGTGTTGATAGGTACCAATCTGTCATCTACCCCTTTCTGTCTCAAAGAAGAAATCCCTGGCAAGCATCTTATATAGTTCCACTTGTTTGGTGTATGGCCTGTCTGTCCTCATTGCCAACATTTTACTTCCGAGATGTCAGAACAATTGAATATTTAGGAGTGAATGCTTGCATTATGGCTTTCCCACCTGAGAAGTATGCCCAATGGTCAGCTGGGATTGCCTTAATGAAAAATATCCTTGGTTTTATTATCCCTTTAATATTCATAGCAACATGCTATTTTGGAATCAGAAAACACCTACTGAAGACCAATAGCTATGGGAAGAACAGAATAACTCGTGACCAAGTCCTGAAGATGGCAGCTGCTGTTGTTCTGGCGTTCATCATCTGTTGGCTTCCCTTCCATGTTCTGACCTTCCTGGATGCTCTGGCCTGGATGGGTGTCATTAATAGCTGTGAAGTTATAGCAGTCATTGACCTGGCACTTCCTTTTGCCATCCTCCTGGGATTCACCAACAGCTGCATTAATCCCTTTTTGTATTGTTTTGTTGGAAACCGGTTCCAACAGAAGCTCCGCCGTGTGTTTAGGGTTCCAATTACTTGGCTCCAAGGCAAGAGAGAGAGTGTGTCATGCCGAAAAAGCAGTTCCCTTAGAGAAATGGAGACCTTTGTGTCTTAAACATGAGAGTGGAATGCATGTTATCAACATGGTTACTTGGTTTGAGATCTCCCTGAATTATCTTTTAATGGCTTTAGTAAAATAACAAGTTCTTCCCCTTCATGTAATCTTCTCTCACTCTTCTAGAACAGGAAACCAAATGTAACTCTAAGTTTTATCCTCCAGTGACTTTCAAGAATTGCCCATCTTTTTTTTTTTTCTGGTCTATCTGTACTAGACTGTCACTGGGGAGATGTACCCATAACTGAGAAGTAACTGGGAATTTATCTCCAATTATAATTAATAGGAAGCTATGAATGATGATTTGGAGTTTCAGATTTCTCCTTGAGATATGCTGGAGTTTTTATTGGTTCTTAGATCCATTTTCATCAAGCTTTCCTCTTGAACCAAGGCTGGTCTTTTAACTCACTGCACTATTTACAAGACATTACGCTAAAATAAATGAGCACTTCTAAGTGCAGTGTACTACAATAGATTGGTACCAGTTATTCAGGCTCTAGGCATATGCCTTCTACTTTATATTATAAATAATAATCCTTTTATATTTTGCTTGAGCATAAGTTTGTATTTAAGGTATAGCTACTTATTGAGTAGGGTTAGGAATATAGATTAGATCACATGTACTCCTACATTTTAGCTTTTATTTAGAGTTATAGGAAGTAAAATGTATAATAACATAGATTTGCAATAAACAAATATTTGTTCACTAAAGTCTGAATAAACACTTTTTAAACTTTCTATCCATTTTCTATCTAACTACTGTTTGAAGGTTTCTATGTTCTCTGATAATTTTTTGAAAATAACTAAACAGTGTTTAGTGTATAAAATGTAAAGGTCATTTTTTACATCCTTGACCTTTGGGATGTGGTGCTTTGATATATAGGAAGTTGACTTGAGTTTTATTATTGATGCTTTGGTTCTGGGTTGCTTCCCAAAATATCTGGGTGGCTTATTTAACTCTTTACTTTGTAATAAACCCTTAATGGGCATAGGAAAAGATTATGTCAAAATGGAATTTTGACACCCAAGGAGGACAAACAGATCCAGCAAATGACACGTTTGGTGTCACACAACAAACCTGTCAGGGCAATGCAATGTGGCTTTGAAAATATAGACCATGGGGTAGACTTAACCTATACCTATGGATACCACTTGTTCCAGAATTTATAGAATTCTGTGGAACTCTTCTATACCAATCACTGGTCCATAGATCTCCTTTCAACACTATTAGAACTCCAAAGTTTGAGGAGTGCCTGAAACTGAGTGAGGTACCTAGAGTTAACTTAGAGTATTAATCTTAATTATAGAAGTTAGAGATTTCATTCTGCACCAGCCCCATATTATATCAGGTTATCTAGGACCTTCCTAGACCAATACTGACCTCTGAGGTAGAAATAAAGTTACAGAAGCTTGCTGTCTTTGCCAGATTCCAGGGCTATAGATCCAAAAATACTCTGGCTCCACTTTCTGGGAAAGTCCTAATTTCATGTAATCTATTATTATCAATAAAAACAAATAGCTAAATGTATAAGCAAACATGACTTCATATTTTAAATAATTTTGTAAAACATCTCATTAAATAAAATCTTTAATTGGAAGATCATGTGTGCTTTACTTTTTTATTGTAACTACCTCCACTTATGGATTCTTACCTTCTCTTGTATCCTTATCTTCCTTACAGTCCCCACTGATATTTCTTAGTTTCAGCCCCCATCATTCCTTATCTGGCTTCTTGCTATACTCTTCTAGTCTCCCGCTCTTGAGTCTTCAGCCATAAAACCTTATTAATTATGAAAGGAAAATCCAGATTTCTTGTTACAGTCTACAAGACCACCGGAAATCTGATTCTCCCCTGCCTCGCTGGCTTTTTTTCTCTTTGCCATCTCTCTCTTGCATTCTGTGTTCAAGCATCACAAAAGGACTTAAACTGCTTTTTTTCAAGCCTAATGCTCGCTCACACCTGTCTGCTTTGGCTCACACAACTCTCTCTTCCTGAACACCCCTCCAACCACCCCGCCCTCAGGGTCTCTCATTCAATTGACAACACCTACTCAGCTTCCAACATTAGTTCATGTCAGTTCCTCTACCAGGATAACAATGATTATACTAATTATAATACAAACCTCCCTCCCCTGGGAGTTCCCTTAATGAAGAGAATTATTTCTCTAGTTCTTAGGATTTTAAGCCTGGCCTCCACTTCCTTAGGTGCCCAGTTTTGAGCCCTAAGTAATTCTCTGAGGCTTGGACTCCAGTGGTCTTTCCTGGGACTAAGAAGAAATGTCATTAAGAAGATGGTACACAAACATGTGAACTCTGATTGCAGGAGTATACAAAGGTATAAATGTCCTCTTTTTTCTTTGAAAATGTAAACTTCAGGTAAGTTTCTCAGATAGCAAATGAAACTGTATTCTTCTCATTTTGTTTGTATCATTTCCAGGTATTACCTAGTCCCCTTTCCTTTCCATGGTTCCACCTTTATTCACCTCACCCACATAATGCCCAAGAACCACATAATAATAACAATAATAGCTACGATTCTGTGAGCACTATATGATATATACTACTGTAAGTATTTTATTATCCCATTTCATTCCCACAATGACTCAATTATTCTCATTTTACATATAAGGATACTGAGGCACAAGTGAGTCCCTATTCATCTTTAAGTTTGCCTCTGACCAATGATCTGGGTAATCCTGATAGAGGTATTTAGTAGTTTAAATGAATCTTAGGCTACCAAGCAGATATTTCAGAGACAGTCTTGCTCAGTCCTTCAACTTTCCCCCCAGACCGCACTGCTTGTATGTCCCTGACCACGGCAATACTAGAGCACTGGACAGGTGGTATATTTGCACGTATGGAGAAAAAGAGAGGAGGCAAATTGATGAGGCTTTCTTCCTGGTTCTCCACTGCCCTTTTCTTGTGCTCCATGCTCTATAGAACTACACGAAGTAACCACTACCCCCTGCCCCCGCTGCTGCCCCCTCTACCCCCATACACAAAGCAAGACTGACACCTCAAACAGTTCTTTTGAGGAACAAAATTGTTGACACAAATGCCAGCTCTGTGAAATAAGATTATACAGGATTACCAGAGAAATTCATCTCTCACAATTTGCAAAACATATATATTTTTATTATGGAAAGCCAAGTATTAATTATTGTTACATTTTATATCCCTAAATTAGATCTGCTAAATAAAATGTTTGGGAAAAATCCCTTTTTTTTTCTGATCTTTTGAGGTCTGTAGCAAAATGAGAGGACAATCTAAAGGAAAGCACATTCTATTTTGACTTTTCTTCTTTTTTTTTTTATCCACAGGGATCTGAGAGTGGGAAACCGTTTGCTGGCCTGACATATCAACAAAAGAAAAATCCAAACTTGACAAGCTGAGTTAACCACATGAGGTGACTGAAGCAAGAATGGATTGAGATAATAAGGAAAATGTAGCACTTAATTATTTTGTTAACTCCTAGATGAATTACATCAACAATGATGATTCACATAAAATAACAGAAATCCTTATGCTATCACAAAAAATAATCACTTTTCCTGCAAAAAACCAGTGGCCTACAGCTGAGTTGAATAGCCTTCGAAACATTGACTCTCACTTGCACAAACATATCTACAAAGGGTTAACATCCTCAGAATGAGAAATCTTTCTTTTTGAAATTCTTTCTTCTAGGAAGAGAGCATTCTTTTTAAAATTAAAAATCATTTATATGTATTTCTTATTAAGAATCAATACTCTTGTTGAAAAATTTAACTGTATGGATAAAAATTAGCCACAGACATAATGACTGTTAGTTGCATGAGGTAAAATTATAAATATAAACATAGACATAGATAGGTAGATAGATAGATAGATACTGTGTATACTGTGTGAATATATATATGGATACTGTATATATATGTATATTATATATATATATATAAAATCTCTTTATCCATATCCATATTTCTTTCTCTTTTCATCTATTATCTAATGGATATATCTTTCATCATCCTGTGGTACATTTTTCTTAATATTTAAAATATTTTGATCCCAAACTCCCAACTGATTTACCGGAAAATATTGTTTCTTCCCTTGTTGGGTTTTCCTTTCCTATGATAAGTCCCAAATCTTCAGGGCTTTAAACAATCCAAGAGATCAAACCCGGTTACTATTGCCCAGTGGGAGAAAATATTGGAAAATCTGATAAGACTTCTCGCCCACTTTCTGCTGCTGTTTTTGCTACATTATATATCAGTTGGTCCACATAAGAACAGATGGTTCAGACTGTTCCAGACTGACTGGTACCAGTTCAGGCTGGTACAGACTCCTGTACACATTAAGGAGTTTCCAAGTGATCTACACAAGCCATCTGATAGAGTGTAAGAGAAAGAAAAAGGAAGCTTCTTCTTCCAGTGTTACACTCACCTATATATGATGCATGCCACAGTAGACAAGGTCTCAAACACATCTTTATTTGTTTTGGCATCTTCATGGAGCCAGGAAGGATCAACAGAAATCCAGGAGGAGGAACATGCCACACCAGCGTAGGGGAGCAAAACTTGACACCTCAAAATGTCTCTTTGGCATGCGGGTTATTTTGAGCTGAGAACAATCAAGGCCCAAAAAACTCAGAAACAAACTCTGACCTTCCCCCTAAATGCCTAAAGAATGTAGATATAGAACCTGTTCCAGGAAGGGAGATATTACCATAGATAATTATACTATGAACTAGGTGTGTAGACAGGGAGGAACCTAGCAAAGTCTGTTTGTTACAATTCCTCTCTGTCTCCCACTGTCTCTGCCTGGCCCAGCATACATTTATTTACCAAACATTTGCTTTTCCATCTCCATATAAATTGCCTTCCTTCCCTTTGAAGTCCCCAACCCCTATTCCCAACATCCCCTTTTGTCTCTAGCTGAAGATGATATTTAAGGCGACGGCTTCGGCCATTTTGGCAAGTTACTCAGTTCTCCTGGGTCTCTCTCATATATACATGTTATTAAACTTTTGTTTGATTTTCTCATGTTAACCTACTCATGTCAATTTAATTCTTAGACCAGCCAAAAGAACCTAGAAGAGTAGAGAAAGATTCATTCCTCCCTGACACCAGGAACCAATCCTCTTCCTTTCTTAAATGAAGCTCTCATATGCAGTGGAAGTCACAGTTCAAACTTCTTCTCAATAAAAATGAGTACCCCTGGTTGGCAGAGGGGGTGGGTAGTAAAATTGATGTTGCTTCTTAAACGATCACATTAGTAAGCGACACCTCAGGGCATAAGATATACTGCAGTAACTTTGAACTTCTTAGAAAAAGGGTCTAGTACTTGATTCCCTTCCTCTCAGAAGGCTCCTTTGCCAATTGCCTCTTCCCCCAAAATTCCCAAGGTCAATATACCAATATGTATGGGATACAGTTGGCACAGTTCCAATTGCCTGGAACCACCAGACCATTGCCAAGCCTTCAAATTTCCAGTTGTAGCCTTTTCTCTGAAAAATGGATCCCTACTTGCTCTACATTCATTACCACTGAAGTGCTCATTCTTATAACAACAATAACAAATCCACTGCAGTGTTTCTTGAAGTCTTAACAACTTGAAATACTTGTGGATAATAATTTGAAATGGTCTCATTGAGTATGCTATTATCTATTGTTATGAACTGAATTGTGTCTCCCAAAATTCACATGTTGAAGCCCCAACCCTGAATGTGATTATATTTGGAGTAGAGCTTTTAGGAAGTCATTAAGGTTAAATGAAGTCATAAGGATGGAGTTCTAATCTGATAGGACTGATGACGTTTTAAGAAGAGGAAGATCTGATGTTGCCGGACAAAGTGGGGAAAGCAAAAAATGAGCTCAGAGATTTGAATTCCCAGTTCAAGGGAAAATCAAATGCAGTATCTCTTCTGGCAATTGGTTAAATTACAATGCAAATTGAACTCCCAGTCTCACATGGTCTGTGGTTTAACATGAGGGCATTGATTGGGAAAGAATGACATCCTGTAAATTGGAATGGGGATGTGTGGGAAGACCCTGATGAAGCTGAGGACATTGAGCTCCTAAATTCTGACAAGTATTCTTTGCCAGTGGAAGAAGCCTCTCAACCCTCAGTGGTAGCAGACTCTTTACCCGCATTGGAGGGGATTAATCCAGCATTACCTGAGGAAACTGTAATGGCTTCTCCTGAGGTAGTTGCCATGCAAAAGAATTCTGAGTCTCCTCAGGACCCACTCCATCACCAATCGTTGCTTCTAGTTCTGTAACTAGATTCAAGTTCCAGCAGGACTCTAAAAGTGAGACACAAACTGTGACCCATGGGGAGGTGCACTCTACAAAAGAACTACTTGAGTTTTCCATCTTATGCAGACAGATGTCTGGAGAAAATGGGTAGGAATGGGTATCAAAGGTGTGGGATAATGGTGGAAGGAATATAAAGTTGGATCAGCCCAAATTTATGGATACGTGCTCGCTAATCAAAGATTCTGCATTTAATGTTACAGGTTGGAGAGTTAGAAAAGGCTCTGACAGTTTGGTTGGTTGGCTAAAACATGGACCAAAAGGCAGACCGAAGTGAGCAAGTTAGAAATGCTGGACCTACCTTGGTCTAATGTAGAGGAAGGGATTCAAAGGTTTAGAGAAATAGGTATTTTAAAGTGGATTTGTCAGTTTAGATCTACTCACCCACCCTGGGAGGGTACAGAAGAGATACCTTCTACCAATACAATGAGATATAAATTTGTGACCTGAACCCTGACATCCTTGAAGAACTCTGTGCTTGCTCTTCTCTTTAGGCCAGAACATACGTTGGGAACTGCATTTTTCAGTTGGGAAACCTAAATGCAATGGGAGTAATTGAATTCTGGGGTGGCAGGGACCAAGTGGCAGCACTCAACTGCCAAAGGCAAGGTGAGTATTGTTACCACAATGGACAGCATAGTCAAAGAAGGAGTCAGAATAGTCTGACTAGCATAGACCTGTGGCCTTGGCTAGTTGATCACGGTGTTCCTAGAAGTGAAATAGATAGGAAACTTTCTTAATTCTTACTTAATCCATACAAGCAGGAAAGTTCTAGTTCAAGTGAACAAATGTCTAACCTGAATCATAAAAACAAAGAGTCATGCCCCTCCCAAATTAATTCATAGTATTGAGCCAGTTTACAGACCCAAAACGAAGGGAAGGCCATGATTCTTGAGGAAGGACCTCAGCACACTACGAAATATTTATACTGTTCATCTTTCTTCCAGCCTCTCATAAAAGTGTCTGTGGTCTTTTAGCAGGGTAACTGTGCATTTGGGAAAAGGAAATAATCAAACCTTTTGGGGACTACTAGACATTGACTCTAAACTGACACTAACTCCACAAGACCCAAAGGTCACTGTGATCCACAGACAGAGGTCAGGTGATCAGTGGAGTTTTAGCTCCAGTCTATCTCACAGTCGACACAGTGAGCCCCCAAATTCATCACGTGATTATTCCTCCAGTTCCAAAATGCATAATTTGAATAGATATACTCAGCAGCCTCACATTGGTTCCCTGACCTGTAGTTCCCTTATGGTGTGAAAGACTAAGTGGAAGCAACGCCTCTACCTAGAAAAATAGTAAATGAAAAGCAACACTGCATTGCTGGAGGGGTTGCAGAGATTAGAGTTATGATCAAGGCCGTGAGATAAACAAGGGTGGTGATTTCTAATACCTCCCCATTCAACTCACATATTTGTCCTGTGCAGAACACAGATCGATTTTGGAGAATAAGAGTGGATTGTCGCAAGCCAAACCAGGAGCAGATTCCATTTGCAGCTGCTGTATCAGATGTGGTTTCATTTCTCCAGCAAATAAACACATCCCCTAGTACCTGGTAGGAAGCTACTGATCTAGCCAATGCTTTTTTCTCTAGATCTTTTAGTAAAGAGTGACAGAAACAGTTTGCTTTCAGTTGGCAAGGCCAGCAATGCACCTTCATTGTCCTACCTCAGGAGTATATCAACTCTCCACCCTGTGCCATAATTTAGTTTGTAGACATCTTGAATGCCTTCTCATTCCACAAGATAGGTCCATTACATTGATGACATTATGCTAATTGGACTAGTAAGAAGTAGCAACTATTTTAGACTTATTTGTAAGAATTTTGCCCATCAGAGGGTAATAAATTCAACAAATTTCAGGGACTTTCTACTTCATTAAAATTTCTATGGGTCCAGTGGTGTGGGGTATGTAGAGATATCCCCTCTAACGTGAAAGATAAGTTGTTGCATCTGACCCCTCCTACAACCAAAAAAGAGGCATAGTTTTTTGTAGGTGTCACTGGATTTTTGGAGGCAACATATCCCTCATTTGAATGTGTTATCCTGGCCACCTAGTGAGTGACCCAAAAAGCTGCTAGTTTTGAGTGGGACCCAAAAATGAGAAGCCTCTGTGATAGGTCCAGGCCATCAAGCAAATATGATCCAGCAGAATCAATAGTGCAGCAGGGACATTAGGACTTATGAGCAAAGCCCTGCCACCCTCTGTGTTTATCTTCACCACTTTTGAGAAACAGCTCTTGGCCTGTTACTGGGACTTAGTAGAGACTGAACATTAACCATGGGCCACAAAGTTACCATGTAACCTGAGCTGCCCATCAGGAACTGGGTGTTATCTGACCCACCAAGCCATAAAATTGGGTGTGCATAACAGCATTCCATCATTCAAATGGAACTGTTATATACGTGATTGGGTCCAAGCAGGCCCTAAAGGCACAAGTAAGTTACATGAATAAGTGGACCAAATGCCATTAGTCCCCATTTCTGTTACCCAACTTTCTCTCTCCCAACCTGCACCTATAGCCTCATGGGGAGTTCACTATAATCAGCTGCTAGAGGAAGAGAAGATCTGGGCCTGATTTACAGATAGTTCTGCATGATATGCAGGTACCACCCCAAAGTGGACAGCTGTAGCGCTGCAACCCCTCTCTGGGACATTACTGAAGGGATAAAGGGAGATCTTCCCCTTGGGAAGAATTTCAAGCAGTACACACGGTTGTTCACTTTGTTTGGAAGAAAAAATTGCCAAATGTGAGATTATATACTGATTCATGGTCGGTTTGGCCAATGGTTTGGCTGGATGGTCAGAGACTTGGAGGAAACATGATTGGAAAATTGGTGACAAGGAAATTTGGGAAAGAGGTATGTGGATAGAACTCTTTGAATGGGGCAAAAATGTGAAAATACCTGTGTCCCATATGAATGTTCATCAAAAGATGACCACAGTAGAAGGGAATTTTAATAATCAAATGGATAGGACAATGCTTCCTGTGGATACCAGTCAACCTCTTTCCACAGCCACCCCTCTCATAGGGTTCATGAACAACGTAGTCATAGTGGCAGGAATAGAGGTTATTCATGGGCTCAGCAACATGGACTTTCACCCACCAAGGCCAACCTGGCTAAGGCTACTGCTGAATGCCCAATCTGCTAGCAGGAGACACCAATGCTGAATTTTTTTTTTTTTTTTTTTGCAGTACGCGGGCCTCTCACCGCTGTGGCCTCTCCCGTTGCGGAGCACAGGCTCCGGACGCGCAGGCTCAGCGGCTATGGCTCACGGGCCAGCCGCTCCGCGGCATGTGGGATCTTCCCGGACCGGGGCATGAACCCATGTCCCCTGCATCGGCAGGCGGACTCTCAACCACTGCGCCACCAGGGAAGCCCCTGAATCTTGATATGGCACTATTCCCTAGGGTAATCAGCCAGTTATCTGATGGCAGATTGATTATACTGGACTTCTTCCATCATGGAAGGAGAAGTGGTTTTTTTTTCTTACTGGAATAGACACTTACTGTGGATATGGATTTGTCTTCCCTTCATGCAATGCTTCTGCCAAAACTGCCGTCCATGGACTTATAGAATGTTTTATCCATCATTATATTATTCCAGACAGCATTGCTTCTGATTCAGGAACTCACTTCACAGTAAAAGAGGTGCAGCAATGGGCCTATGATCATGGAATTCACTGGTCTTACCACGTTCCCCACCATTCTGAAGCAGGTAGCTTGATAGAGTGTTGTAATGGCCTTTTGAAAACTCAGTTATAATGCCAGCTAGTTGCAATACCTTGTAGGGTGGGGACAAGGTTTTCCAGAAGGCTGTATATGCATTGAATCAGCATTCAATTTATGGTCCTGTTTCTCCCATAGCCAGGATTCACAGGTCTAGAAAAAAAGGGGGTGGAAACGGGAGTGGCACCACTCACCATTAACCATAGTGACTCTCTACCAAAATTTTTGCTTCCTGTTCACACGACCTTATGCTCTGCAGACCTAGAGGTCTTAATTCCAAAGACAGGAATGATTCCGACAGGAGGCACAACCATGATTCCACTGAACTGCAAGTTAAGACTACCACCTGACCACTTTGGGCTCATAAAGCCTCTGAATCAAGAGGCAAAGAAGGGAGTTAATGTGCTGGTTGGGGTGATTGGTCCTGACTGCTACAGGGTAATTGGACTACTATTTCATGATGGGGGTAAGGAAGAGAATGTCTGGAATATGGGAGATACCTTAGGGTTTCTCTTATTATTACCATGACCATTGATTAAGGTCAATGTAAAACTACAACAACTCAATCTGGGCAGGACTACTAATGGCCCAGACTTTTCAGAAATAAAGATTTGGGTCACCCCACCAGGTAAACAACCAACATGACCAACTGAAGTACTTGCTGAAGGCAAAGGGAGTAACAGAATGGGTAGCAAGAGAAGGTAGTTATAAATACCAGCTATGACCACATGACCAGTTACATACATAGGACTGTAATCGTCATGAATATTTCTTCCTTATTTTCTTATGAATACATTTGTATATCTGGATAGATAGATAGATTGATTGATCTTCGTTTTCTTTACTCTCTTATTCCCTGGACATATAGTATAAGATGTATTGACTTTATATCATAGTATTTAAGTATTGTTCATTTTACTTCATGGTATTTAAGTTAGGAGATATCAAGGAAAAGAATAAGCATCACTCAGGGACTACCTCCTCTTCTGGGAAAGAGGCTAGTGTGTTTTCAGTTGTACGCAGGATAGCTGTATCATGTTAAATGGACTTATGAGCTTCTTATTGTCTCTATTTGGTGATTAATTGTGATTTAAGGAGATGTGTATTGGGGCCACGTTGACAAGGGTGGATCTGTGATAATCTTATATGTGAACATGACTGGGCCACGAGGTGCTCAGATATTTGGTCAAACATTATTTGGGATGTGTCTGTGAGGGTGTTTTGGGATGTGATTCATATATGAATTGGTAGACTGAGTAAAGCAGATTGCTCTCTCTGACATTGGTGGTCCTCATCCAGTTAGTTGAAGTCCTGAATAGAACAAAAAGTCTGATCTTCTTTCAAACAAGAAAGAACTCCTCCTCTCTGACTGGCTTGAGCTGGGACATTAGTCTTTTCCTGCCTTTAGACTAGAACTGAAACATCAGTGATTCTTGCATCTCAAGCCTGCCAGATTTTGGCCAAATTTTGGACTGGAACTTATATCATTGGCTCTCCTGTTTCTCAGGCCTTTGAACTAGGACTGGAACTATACATTGGCTTTCCTGGGTCTCCAGCTTACCAACTGCATATCTTGGGACTTAGGCTCCATAATCATGTGAGCCAATCCCTTTACATATATAGGTATAGAGAGATAGATCGATAGATAATCTCTTATTGGTTCTCTTTCTCTGGAGAACCCTGACTAATACATGTATCTATCTAGCTATCCATATGTCTCTCCAACTAACACACATACACACACACACACACACACACACACACACACACACACACACACATCATATCTGAGATCTGAGTGCTTCACTCAATACACTGCGAGGACACATTTATGCTAATATTCTTCTGTGGTATCTTTTGAAGTGGCTGTATTTTACCTCATAGAAGTGCCCTAATTTTTTTTAAACAAAGATCCTCTATGAAAGACGCTGTCAAGAAAATGTGAAGACAAGTCACAGACTGGGAGGAAATATTTGTAAAAGGCATATCTGATAAAGGACTGTTATCAAAAATATACAAAGAATACTTAAAACTCAACAATAAGAAAATGAAGAGCCCAGGTAAAAATAATCAAAATGTCTGAAAAGACATGTCATTTTAAAAGATATACACATAGAAAGCAAGCATATGAAAAAATACTCAACATTATATGCCATTAGGAAATTGCAAATTAAAACAACAATAAGATTCCACTATATACCTATTAGAATGATGAAAATCCAAAACAGTGACAACACCAAATGCTGTCAAGGATGTGTAGCAACAGGAACCCTGACTCATTGTTGGTTGGAATGCAATATGGTGTAGTCACTTTGGAAGACAATTTGGCAGATTCTTACAAAACTAAACATAGTATTACCAAATGATCCTGCAATTGTGCGCCTTGATATTTACCCAAATGAACTGAAAACTTATATCCACACAAAAACATGCTCGTGCATGTTTATAGCAGCTTTATTCAAAGTAGCTTAACCTTGGAAGCAACCAAGATGTCCCTCAATAGGTGAGTTGATAAATAAACCATAATGCATCCAGACAATGGAATATTATTCAGCACTAAAATAAATGAGCTATCAAGCCATGAAAAGACATGAAAAAAACCTAAATTCCTATTACTAAGCGAAAAAAGCCAATCTGAAAAGCCTGCATGTTAATGATTCCAACACTATGACCTTCCAGAAAAGGCAAAACTATGGAGACACTTAAAAGATCAGCGGTTGCCAGGAGTTGGGGTGGGGGGGGGAGGAAGGGATGAACAGGCAGAGCACCAAGTATTTTTAGGGCAGTAATACTACTGTAATGGTGGATACATGTAATTATATATTTGTCAAAACTCAGATTGTACATCGAATGAACTGTAATGCAAAGCATGCACTTTGAGTGATAATGTTGCATCAATACAGGTTAATGAATTGTAACAAATGTACTACTGGTGCCAGGGTGTTGACTGTGGGGGAGACTGTTCACGTGAGGGGAGGAGTGCAGGGAATACAGAGGAACTCTGTATATTCTGCTCAATTTTGCTGTGAATGTAAAACTGCTGTAAAAAAATGAAGTCTATTAAGGATAAAGAAAAAATGAAATAAATATCTAATTATTAAATTGATATTCTTTCGAATTTTTTCACTTTAATAAGTAATATTATGGTTGATATCCTTGTAGTTAAATTTTTTTTTTTTTTTTTTTTTTTTTTTTTGTGTGGTACACGGGCCTCTCGCTGCTGTGGCCTCTCCCGCCACGGAGCACAGGCTCCGGCCACGCAGGCCCAGCAGCCATGGCTCACGGGCCCAGCCGCTCCGCGGCATGTGGGATCCTCCCGGACCGGGGCACGAACCCGCGTCCCCTGCATCGGCAGGCGGACTCTCAACCACTGCGCCACCAGGGAAGCCCTGTAGCTAAATTTTTACATATTCTTTTGCTCAGTTTTTTTTTGACCTTGTGTCTTTGTTGCTGTGTGGGGGCTTTCTCTAGTTGCAGGGGCTACTCTTCCATTGCGGTGCACAGGCTTCTAATTGTGGTGACTTCTGTTTGTTGCAGAGCACAGGCTCTAGGTGTGTGGGCTTCAGTAGTTGTGGCATGCAGGCTCAGTAGTTGTGGCTCACGGGCTGTAGAGCACAGGCTCAGTAGTTGTGGCGTACGGGCTTAGTTGCTCCGCGGCATGTGGGATCTTCCCGGGCCAGGGCTCGAACCTGTGGCCCCTGCATTGGCAGGTGGATTCTTAACCACTGTGCCACCAGGGAAGTCACCTTTGTTTAGTTTTTTATGATACATTTCTAAGAATAGAATTGCTATGCCAATGAGATTGGATTATTATTATCATTTTTGGTACAATTTGCCAACACTGCCCACCACAAAAGATATAAGAATTTACACTCAGACCAGAAGTTTAGGAAAGTGCATGTTGCTCAAAATGCACAAATTTAAAGCTTTTTTTAACTTTATATGCTCCAGGCTTTGGCTTACCCATTCCTATAAGTCTATTTGCTTTTTCAGCCAACACGAGTGGCCACTACTCTTTTTTTTTTAGAGTTTATAGATGATATAATTTACTATACACATACTTTTAAAAAATATGAACAACATACCCTAAACACAATATAAAAGGAACCAAAAGGCAAGTAATTTATATAATAAACATATATATTATTATGTATAAGCTTGGGTATAGTGGTAGCAGAGTCAGATTACAAATAGAATCACTGTGAACGCACTAGTTATAAATAGAGACTAATAAAAACATGTTGGTTTAGGACTTAAAATGTCACAGTGACGCAACTTTCCAAAACGTTTAACTCTCTATTTACATGGTGGCTGTATTCCTGGAAAATTCAATGTATATTAAAAATATGACAAAGGAAAAAAAAATACTGTGGATGCATTTATATGTAAAATGTAGCCAGGCACTGGGCCCAGGATAATAAAGATTCTTCACCAACATGAATGCCCACCAAAATATTTGTAGATTGTACGGGACACAGGACAATTGTTCATTCAGTGAGACTGCCATATGCACTGCAGCACGTCTAATGTCCCAGCCCCTTATTCCACCCTCCCAATCATTGTGACAACAGAATACCCTTTCTCCTACAAATTTCCAAAGCCCCTTCGGGGCAGTACTGGTCTACCATCTTTGAGCTGGCCCCGCGCTGTTAAGGAGATGGGGCAAGACTGAGTTCTCACTTCACTTTAGCTGTGTATTTATATGGATTGATCATGTCCATTTAAAACGCTTAGTATACAGTAGGTATTTTCTTTCAACAATTGAAAACACAAAACTTTCACTCTAAAATTCCATTCCAAGGACATTGCCTTTTCATTCACTCAAGCAATTCTATGTACAATGGACAGAAGGATATATATCACCCTTAACAGCAAATGCCTTTGAGTGAAGAGTTGAGAGAATGGGGTATGAGATGCGGACTTTGACTTTGTACTTTCTTTTTATTTATTTGTTTATCTATTTATTTATTTATACAGCAGGTTCTTATTAGTCATTATACACATCACTGTATACCTGTCAATCCCAATTGCCCAAATCATCACACCACCACAAACAGCCCCCGCCACTATCCCCCCTTGGTGTCCAAACGTTTGTTCTCTACATCGCTGTCTCAATTTCTGCCCTGCAAACCAGTTCATCTGTACCATTTTTCTAGGTTCCACATATATGCATTAATATACGATATTTGTTTTTCTCTTTCTGACTTGCTTCACTCTGTATGACAGTCCCTAGATCCATCCTCATCTCTACAAATGACCCAATTTCGTTCCTTTTCATGGCTGAGTAATATTACATTGTATATATGTACCACTTCTTCTTTATCCATTCGTCTGTCGATGGGCATTTAGGTTGCTTCCATGACCTGGCTATTGTAAATCGTGCTGCAGTGAACATTGGGGTGCATGTGTCTTTCTGAATTATGGTTTTCTCTGGGTATATGCCCAGTAGTGGGATTGCTGGGTCATATGGTAATTCTATTTTTAGTTTTTGAAGGAAGCTCCATACTGTTCTCCATAGTGGCTGTATCAATTTACATTCCCAACAACAGTGCAAGAGGGTATCCTTTTCTCCACACCCTCTACAGCATTTGTTTTTTGTAGATTTTCTGATGATGCCTGTTCTAACTGATGTGAGGGGATACCTCATTGCAGTTTTGATCTGCATTTCTCTAATTATTAGTGATGTTGAGCAGCTTTTCATGTGCTTCTTGGCCATCTGTATGTCTTCTTGGTCTATTTAGGTCTTCTGCCCATTTTTGGATTGGGTTGTTTGTTTTTTTAATATTGAGCTGCATGAGCTGTTTTTATATTTTGGAGATTAATCCTTTGTCTGTTGATTCATTTGCAAATATTTTCTCCCATTCTGAGAGTTGTCGTTTTGTCTTGTTTATGGTTTCCTTGGTTGTGCAAAAGCTTTGAAGTTTCATTAGGTCCCATTGGTTTATTTTTGGTTTTGTTCCCATTACTCTAGGAGGTGGATCAAAAAAGAGCTTGCTGTGATTTATGTCAGAGAGTGTTCTTCCTATGTTTTCCATTAAGAGTTTTATAGTGTCCGGTTTTTCATTTAGCTCTCTAATCCATTTCGAGTTTATTTTTGTGTATGGTGCTAGGAAGTGTTCTAATTTCATTCTTTCACATGTAACTGTTGAGTTTCCCCAGCACCACTTATTGAAGAGACTGTCTTTTCTCCATTGTATATCCTTGCCTCCTTTGTCATAGATTAGTTGACCATAGGTGTGTGGTTTTATCTCTGGGCCCTCTATCTTGTTTCATTGATCGATGTTGCTGTTTTTGTGCCAGTACCATATTGTCTTGATTACTGTAGCTTTGTAGTACAGTCTGAAGTCAGGGAGTCTGATTCCTCCAGCTCCATTTTTTTCACTCAAGACTGTTTGGCTATTCGGGATCTTTTGTGTCTCCATACAAATTTTAAGATTTTTTGTTCTAGCTCCTTAAAAAAATGCCATTGGTAATTTGATAGGGATTGCATTGAATCTGTAGATTGCTTTGGGTAGTATAGTTATTTTCACAATATTGATTTTTCCAATGCAAGAACATGGTATATCTCTCAATCTATTGGTATCATCTTTAATTTCTTTCATCAGTGTCTTATTGTTTTATGCATACAGGTCTTTTGTCTCCCTAGGTAGGTTTATTTCTAAGTATTTTATTCTTTTTGTTGCAGTGGTAAATGGGAGTATTTCCTTAATTTCTCTTTTATATTTTTCATCAGCAGTGTACAGGAATGAAAGAGATTTCTCTGCATTAATTTTGTATCCTGCAACTTTACCAGATTCGTTGATTAGCTCTAGTAGTTTCCTAGTGGCATCTTTAGGATTCTCTATGTATAGTATCATGTCATCTGTAGTCAGTGACAGTTTTACTTCTTCTTTTCCAATTTGTATTCCTTTTATTTCTTTTTCCTCTCTGATTGCCGTGGCTAGGACTTCCAGAACTATGTTGAATAATAGTGGTGATAGTGGGCATCCTTGTCTTGTTCCTGATCTTAGAAGAAATGCTTTCAGTTTTTCACCACTGAGAATGATGTTTGCTGTGGGTTTGTCATATACAGGCTTTATTATGTTGAGGTAGGTTCCCTCTATGCCCACTTTCTGGAGAGTTTTTTATCATAAATGGTGTTGAATTTTGTCAAAAGCTTTTTCTGCATCTATTGAGATGATCATATGGTTTTTCTTCTTCAATTTGTTAATATGGTGTATCACATTGATTGATTGGCATATATTCAAGAATCATGCATCACTGGGTTAAATTCCACTTGAGGATGATGTATGATCCTTTTAATGTGTTGTTGGATTCTCCTTGCTAGTATTTTGTTGAGGATTTTTGAATCTATATTCATCAGTGATATTGGTCTGTAATTTTCTTTTTTTGTAGTATCGTTATCTGGTTTTGGTATCAGGGTGATGGTGGCCCCATAGAATGAGCTTGGGAGTGTTCCTTCCTCCACAATTTTTTGGAAGAGTTTGAGAAGGATGGGTGTTAGCTTTTCTCTAAATGTTTGATAGAATTCACCTGTGAAAAAAAAAAAACGAATTCACCTGTGAAACCTTCTGGTCCTGGACTTTTGTTTGTTGGAGGATTTTTAATGACAGTCACAGTTTCATTACTTGTGATTGGTCTATTCATATTTTCTATTTCTTCCTGGTTCAGTCTTGGGAGGTTATAACTTTCTAAGAATTTGTCCATTTCTTCCATGTTGCCCATTTTATTGGCATACAGCTTCTTGTAGTAGTCTCTTAGGATGCTTTGTATTTCTGCAGAGTCTGTCGTAACTTCTCCTTTTTCATTTCTAATTTTATTGATTTGAGTCCTCTCCCTCTTTTTCTTGATGAGTCTGGCTAAAGGTTTATCAATTTTATTTATCTTCTCAAAGAAGCAGCTTTTAGTTTTATTGATCTTTGCTACTGTTTTCTTTGTTTTTATTTCTGCTCTGATGTTTATGATTTCTTTCCTTCTGCTAACTTTGGGTTTTGCTTCTTCTTCTTTCTCTAGTTCCTTTATGTGAAAGGTTAGATTGCTTATGTGAGATGTTTGTTGTTTCCTGAGGTAGGATTGTATTGTTATAAACTTCCCTCTTAGGACTGCTTTTGCTGCATCCCATAGGTTTTGGATCGTTGTGTTTTCATTGTGATTTGTCTCTAGGTATTTTTTGATTTCCTCTTTGATTTCTTCAGTGATCTCTTGGTTATTTAGTAACGTATTGTTTAGCCTCCATGTGTTTGTGTTTTTTATGGTTTTTTCCCTGTAATTCGTTTCTAATCTCAGAGTGCTGTGGCCAGAAAAGATGCTTGATATGATTTCAATTTTCTTAAATTTACCAAGGCTTGATTTGTGACCCAACATGTGATCTATTCTGGAGAATGTTCCATGTGCACTTGAGAAGAAAGTGTAATCTGCTGTTTTTGGATAGAATGTCCTATAAATATCAATTAAATCTATCTGGTCTGCTGTGTCATTTAAAGCTTGTGTTTTATTATTTATTTTCATTTTGGATGATCTGTCCATTGGTGTAAGTGAGGTGTTAAAGTCCTCCACTACTGGGCTTCCCTGGTGGTGCAGTGGTTGAGAGTCTGCCTGCCGATGCAGGGGACACAGGTTCGTGCCCCGGTCCGGGAAGATCCCACATGCCGCGGAGCGGCTGGGCTGGTGAGCCATGGCTGCTGAGCCTGTGCGTCCAGAGCCTGTGCTCCGCAATGGGAGAGGCCACAACAGTGAGAGGCCCGCGTACCGCAAAAAAAAAAAAAAAGTCCCCCACTATTATTGTGTTACTGTTGATTTTCTCTTTTATAGCTGTTAGCAGTTGCCTTATGTATTGAGGTGCTCCTATGTTGGGTGCATATATATTTATAATTGTTATATCTCCTTCTTAGATTGATCCCTTGATCATTATGTAGTGTCTTTCCTTGTCTCTTGTAGTATTCTTTATTTTAAAGTCTATTTTATGTGCTATGAGTATTGCTACTCCAGATTTCTATTGATTTCCATTTGCATGGAATATCTTTTTCCATCCCCTCACTTTCAGTCTGTATGTGTCCCTAGGACTGAAGTGGGTCTCTTGTTGACAGCATATATATGGGTCTTGTTTTTGTATCCATTTAGCAAGCCTGTGTCTTTCGATTGGAGCATTTAATCCATTCACATTTAAGGTAATTTTCAATATGTATGTTCTTCTTACCATTTTCTTAATTGTTTTGGGTTTCTTTTTGTATGTCCTTTTCTTCTCTTGTGTTTCCTACTAAGAGAAGTTCCTTTAGCATTTGTTGTAGAGCTAGTTTGGTGGTGCTGAATTCTCTTAGCTTTTCCTTGTCTGTAAAGCTTTTGATTTCTCCATCAAATCTGAATGAGATCCTTAGCGGATAGAGTAATCTTGTTTGTAGGTTCTTCCCTTTCATCACTTTAAGTATATCATGCCACTCCCTTCTGGCTTGTAGAGTTTCTGCTGAGAAATCAGCTGTTAACGTTATGGGTGTTCCCTTGTATGTTATTTCTTGTTTTTCCCTTGCTGCTTTTAATAATTTTTCTTTGTCTTTAATTTTTGCTAATTTGAGTACTATGTGTTACAGCGTGTTTCTCCTTGGATTATCCTGTGTGGGACTCGCTGAACTTCCTGGACTTGGGTGGCTATTTCCTTTCCCATATTAGGGAAGTTTTCGACTATAATCTCTTCAAATATTTTATCAGGTCCTTTCTCTTTCTCTTCTCCTTCTGGGACCCCTATAATACGAATGTTGTTGCATTTAATGTTGTCCCAGAAGTCTCTTAGGCTATCTTCATTTCTTTCCATTCTTTTTTCTTTATTCTGTTCCGCAGCAGTGAATTCCACCATTCTGTTTTCCAGGTCACTTATCCGTTCTTCTGCCTCAGTTATTCTGCTATTGATTGCTTCTAGTGTAGTTTTCATTTCAGTTATTGTATTGTTCATCTCTATTTGTTTGTTCTTTAATTCTTCTTGGTCTTTGTTAAACATTTCTTGCATCTTCTTGATCTTTGCCTCCATTCTTTCTCCGAGGTCCTGGATCATCTTCATTATCATTATTCTGAATTCTTTTTCTGGAAGGTTGCCTATCTCCACTTCATTTAATTGTTTTTGTGGGGTTTATCTTGTTCCTTCATCTGGTACATAGCCCTCTACCTTTTCTTCTTGTCTATCTTTCTGTGAATGTGGTTTTTCTTCCACAGGCTGCAGGATTGTAGTTCTTCTTGCTTCTTCTGCGTGCTCTCTGGTGGATGAGGCTATCTAAGAGGCTTGTGCAAGTTTCCTGATGGCAGGAACTGGTGGTGGGTAGACCTGGGTGCTGCTCTGGTGGGAAGAGCTCAGTAAAACTTTAATCCACCTGTCTGCTGATGGGTGGGGCTGGGTTCCCTCCGTGTTGGTTGTTTGGCCTGAGGTGACCCAACAGTGGAGCCTATCCGGCTCTTTGGTGGGGCTAATCATGGACTCTGGGAGGGCTCACGCCAAGGAGTACTTCCCAGAACTTCTGCTGCTAGCTAGTGTCCTTGTCCTCACAGTGAGACACAGCCACTCCCCACCTCTGTAGGAGACCCTCCAACACTAGCAGGTAGGCCTGGTTCAGTCTCCTCTGGGGTCACTGCTCCTTCCCCTGAGTCCTGAGGTGCACACTGCTTTGTGTGTGTCCTCCAAGGGTGGAATCTCTGTTTCCCCCAGTTCAGTCAGAGTCCTGCAATCAAATCCCTCCAGCCTTCAAAGTCTGATTCTCTAGGAATTCCTCCTCCTGTTGCCGGACCCCCACATTCGGTAGCCTGATGTGGGGCTCAGTACCTTCACTCCAGTGGGTGGACTTCTGTGGTATAAGTGTTCTCCAGTTTGTGAGTCACCAACTCATAAGTTATGGGTTTTGATTTTATTGTGATTGCGCCCTCCTACTGTCTCACTGTGGCTTCTCCTTTGTCTTTGGATGTGGGGTATCTTTTCTGGTGAGTTCCAGTGTCTTCCTTTCAATGACTGTTCAGCAGTTAGTTGTGATTCTGGTGTTCTCACAAGAGGGAGCGAGAACATGTCCTTCTACTCTGCCATCTTGGTTCTATGCCTCTCAAGTGGCCACTGCTCTTAACAAATCATTTTTAGCGACCTGTTGGTGATCCCCACCATGGAAAACAAACTTTGTTTTTACCTTACTCTTGGTTAAAATAAATTTAGGTGATTTGTAGGAGATGCCAAAATCTGTTTCTATTAAGATCAACATTGACCATAAGTCAATGTTTTGAGAAGTATTCTACTAGTGATCAGATGATGAGGGAGATGAAAAGATTTCCAGTCCCAGGTTATTTCTTGAACACATTCATTTATAGACCCTCTATCCCAATATCCCAATGAAATGACAAGTGGAATACAAAAACAAAATCTATTGCACCTAGAAACATGTCGTCAATAGAAATATCTGGAAGGTATAAAGTGGATAGAAACAGATAAGTGATGTAGTACATTGTAGCTTGACATCCAGCCATCTTAAAGAGGTGGACAGGGACTTCCTCAGTGATCCAGTGGCTAGGAATCCACGCTCCCAATGCAGAGGGCCTTGGTTCCATCCTTGATCAGGGAAATAGATCCCACATACCTCAACTAAGTGTTCGCATGCTGCAGCTAAGGATCCCGCATGCAGCAATGAAGATCCCACATGCTGCAAGTAAGACCTGGCACAGCCCAATAAACAAATAATTTTTTTTTAAGAAAGAGAAATAGGTAAAGAAAAGAAGAGTGTTCATTCCTCTAAAAGAGGTGGATAAGCAGACATACAAAATTTGATTATCCCCAGAACTCCAAATAACCCCAAGATCAAAGGAAGTTCAGGCTAGAGGAAACAGTCCATTAGTTAGTTTTAGAATAGAACACCTGTGCCAATCCTGGCACTTAAAAGGAATGATTCAGAAATTTGCCTACAGGCCAATGCCATGAGTACAGCACTTTAAAAAGGGCACTGGAATGTGAAAAACTCTCAGAATAAGTGTTGATTTCAGAGAAGAGGGGTTACTCTAGGTAATGTTTAAGTTCCAAGTGGATGGGAAACCCCAAGGTAGAAAACAAACAAATTTTACATTCCTTAGGAAAGCCTGCCAGATGCACAAACACTTTCTTGTCCACATCACAACTACTGGAATGCTGGCTCCTACTACTGAAATTTGTATTAATAGAACAAGAGGACAAGAGTTCTTAGTTAGCCTGAGGAAATACACTTTAGCAATGACTTTAATTTTAGAGCTGCGTCTACAAATATGAACAGACAATTAAGAAGTGACTAAACATTTGAGGAAAAGAAATGGCATGAAAAAGAGAAACTATACTCAAGAAAAAATAACATGGAAAAATGTTTGATATTCTCTTATACAGTAAATCAAACACACACCTGCTCTATAAAAAAAATAAAAATAAGAACGAACATCCTAAGGAAACAATACAAAATAGAAAAAATAAATAGGAATAGTAATAGATTTAGTGTGGTTTTTTTTCCCCCAGCTTTATTGAGGCATAATTGACAAGTAAAATTATGTATATTTAAAGTGTACAACGATGATATATATGTTTGCATTGTGAAATGGTTACCACAATCAAATTAATTAACATACCATTATGTTAAGTGAAATAAGCCAGACAGAGAAAGACAAATACTGTATGGTCTACTTATAGGTGGAATCTAAAAAATAAAAAAACAAAAACACAGACTCATAGAAACAGAGAAGACTGGTGATTGTCAGGGGCTGAGGAGTGGGAGAAAAGGGCAGACATCAGTCAAACTTCCAAACATAAGATGAATAAATTCTAGGGACCTAATGTATAGCATGGTGACTATAGTTAATAATATTGTATTATATACTTGAAATTTGCTAAGAGAATCGATCTTAAGTATCTCATTAAAAAAAAAAAACTTTGGGCTTCCCTGGTGGTGCAGTGGTTGAGAGTCCGCCCACCGATGCAGGGGACATGGGTTCGTGCCCCGGTCCGGGAAGATCCCACATGCCGTGGAGTGGCTAGGCCCGTGAGCCATGACCGCTGAGCCTGCACGTCCGGAGCCTGTGCTCTGCAACAGGAGAGGCCACAACAGTGAGAGGCCTGCGTACCGCAAAAAAAAAAAAAAAGAAAAGAAAAAAAAACTTAGTCTTAGAGAAACATGAGTTCCAGTGTTCACAATTTAGATCAGATTTCTTTAAAAAAAAAAGGAAAAATACGAGTACTTGGAAATTGCTGAAATTTAACAAATGACACAATAATTAGAAAATACAGTAAGGTGGCTGAGCAATGAATCAATATGTGAAAGTCAATAAACTTCTCATAAAGTAAAACAAACAACAACCAGCTAAAATACAGAATGGAAAATAAATCTCATTTACAATAAAAACAATGATAACAAAAATTAAATGCCCAGGAATAAATTTAACAAGAATATGCATGAACTTTATAAGATAATTTTAAAACATTAATGACAACCACAAAAGAATTATTTTTGAATAAATAGAAAGGCATTTCCTGCTTTTGGATAAAAGATATTCATTAGAATGATGCAATTTCTCCCTAAATTAATCATACCTTTAATGTGGTCCAATAAAAACACCAACATGATGGTGACACTAGAAAGATGGAGCAAAAAGACATCTTTGCACTTGTTCCCTCACAGAGATACCAACTTAACAACGAGATATGAACCAAAATACCTTTGTGAAAACTCCAGAAACCAGTTAAGAAATTGTAGTACCCTAAGTGAATGCATGGTCAAAGCAGTCACACTGAAACGGGTAAGAAGAGACACTTCACGTGACCACAATCCCTCCACCACCATCACGCCACCTTAGCTGGCATAGCTCAGCTTGGTTCCTGGCTTCTCCTTCAGGGGAGGGGAAAAGGAAGGGAATGGCTTTTTGGAGAGCTACCTGAGGGATTAGTTTCTTTCTCACCTGATTTGGAGCACTAACAGAACTGGCATCATTTGGATGCCTTGAGGATACTGAAAGCCACGGAGACTGTGGAGGCAGCACTGAAGCATTAGAGGGACTACAGAGCCACAGACAGAGGCTGTGCACTCTTGGTGGGATTGTGAAATTGTGCAGCTGCTATAGAAAAGAGTATGAAGATTCATAAAAGATTAAAAATATAACTACCATATTATCCAGCAATTCTACTTTTAGATATATATCCAAAATAATTGAAAACAGGATCTCAAAGAGATATTTGGATATCCATGTTCATAGCAGCATTATTCATAATAGCCAAAATGTGGAAGCAACATAAATGTCCATTGATGAATAAATGGAAAAAGAGAAAGTGATGTATAGATATAATAGAATATTATTCAGCCTTAAATAAGAAAGAAATCCTATCATATGCTACAACATGGATGAACCTCGAGGACATTATGCTAAGTGAAATAAGCCAATGACAAAAACTTACTGCATGACTCCACTTATGTCAGGTATCTAAGGTAATCAAACTCATAGAAACAGAAGTAGAATGGTGGTTGCCAGAGCTTGGGGGAAGGCAAATATGAGGAGTTGTTGTTCAATGGGTATAGAGTTTCAGTCATGCAAGACGATAAAGTTCTATGGATCTGTTGTATACTAATGTGCATATATTTAATGTACATTTAAATTTGTTAAGAGGGTAAATTTGTTTTGTGTTTCTTAAATTAATAATTTAAATTTTAGAGTAGTTTTAGGTTCACAGCAAAATTGAGTGGAATACACAGAATTCCCATATATCCCTTGTTCCCACAAACCACAACCTCCCCCGGTATGGAGATCCCAAACAACATTTATTACATGTATTACACTTGGTAATAATTAGTGGTACATTGATTACAACTGATGAACCTACTCTGACACATCATTACCCAAAGTCCATAGGGTCACACCTGGTGGTGTACATTCTATGGGTTCAGATAAATATATGATTACCTGTATCCACTATTGCAATATCATATAGAGTAGTTGCACTGCTCTAAAAATCCTCTGTGCTCAGCCAATTCATTCCTTCCTCCCCACTAACTCCTAGAAACCACTGATCTGTTTACTGTCTTCATAGTTTTGCTTCTTCCATAATGTCATATAGTTGGAATCATATAATAGGTAGCCTTTTCAGATTGGCTTCTTTCAATTAGTAACAGGCATTTAAGTTTCCTCCATATCTTTTCATGGCTTGATAGCTCATTTCTTTTTAGTCTGAAATAATACTCCATTGTCTGGATGCACCATGGTTTATTTATCAGTTCACCTACTGAGGCACATCTTGGCTGCTACCAAGTTTTGGAAATTTTGAACAAAGCTTCTATAGACACCTCTGAGCATGTTTCTGTTGGACATAAGTATTTAATTCATTTGGGTAAATATCAAGGAGCACAATATGCTAGACAATGTTTATTTTTGTAAGAAACTATCAAATTGTCTTCTAAAGTGGCTATACCATTTTACGTTCCCATTAGTAATGTTTCTGTTGCTCCACATCCTCGTCAGCATTTGTTCTTATTGTGTTGGATTTTCACCATTCTAATAGGTACGAAGTGGTAACCATTGTTGTTTTAATCTGTAATTCTCTAATGATATGTGATTTTGAACATCCTTTCATTTGCTTTGCATCTGTATATCTTTTTTAATGAGGTGTCTGTTTATACCTTTTTGCCTATTTTAAAATTTGTTTGTTTCTTATTGTTGAGTTGTTATGTGCTTCTTATCACACACATACACACAAATGCACACACACACAAAACATAAAGCAAATAAAACAGTTAGTACCTGGCACATAGTAAATGCTCAATTAAAAAAAACACACACAAAACAATGCAACCAACTTTTCGGACCTGAAACTGAGAGATGAGCCCCCAAATAATCTAGCTTTGGAAACCAACAGGGCTTCCATCTGGAGACCCATAAGATTGTAGCAATCTGGGAGAGAGCTCTTAAAGGGCCCACACACTCAAACTTACCTGCCACAGTGCCCAGCTCAAGGCAGCCAATCACTCCCAGACTCAAAGTGAAGAAGGTTCACCTACATGTATTAAAGTACAAGCCTGAGGGGCAGGAATCTAATTTAACAAGCACATCTAGGAGCCTTCTGGAACACTCTTCAGGATGGAGAGTGGTGGGAACCATCTTTGCACCCTTCCTTTGCCATGCTCCAAAACATCGGTATCTTCTGGAAAGGAGCATTTACACATATCTAGTGCTCCAGTCTTTGTGGCTGATGACCAGAGGATGCCTCTTGATTGCCTGGCTCTGGAGGATATGGGAGCTTGTATTCCTGGTCCCATGGGACTGTAATAATGATTGTCACCCAGAAAGGAGTTCATTCCCCTGTCTGGCACCCTAAGTTTTGTACCTGCTACCAAGGAACACTTCTATAATGCCTGGCTCTGGTGGCCAGTGGGTCTTACACTCATGGGTCCCATCAAACTAACAGAGAAAGAGTTCATAAACAGCTACCACTCCAGGGATCAGCAAGAGGCAACGGATCCAAGAGCTCAGTCTTTCTGTGAGGAGGTCTATTAACTAATCATCGTGGTTGCAGCCTAAAGGGCAGGTTTCCAATCACACATACATCTAGAAGATAACTATTATGCTTCCAGAGACCTTGGGGGGTAGGCCCTATCTTTACACTCTCCCACTGCTGTCTTCAGAGCACCAATGTCTCCTGGAAGGGAGCTTTACACTTACACATGGCTGGTGCCCTGGTTTTTGCAGCTGCCACCCAGGAGATTCCCCTTGATTGCCTGGCTCTGGTGCTCAGGGGGATTTGCATTCCTGGGTCCCGCAGGACTATGGCAGTCAAAGAGATATCTTTTAGCAGGCTGCGACTCCCAGGGTACTGCACAGACAGCAGACTGAGGCACACCTCCCAATCTTTCTGTGAAAGATGCACCTTTGCTTGTCCAGGAGCATCAGCCTGAAGGACAAGTTTCAGGTTTGGCACACATCTAGTGGACTATGGAGCTGCTCTCAAGAAATATAGGCTGTGGACACCATCTTGTCATTCTCACTCTGCCTTGCTCCAACTCACAAGAATCTCCAAGAAGGAGCATATATACTTGTCTGGAGCCTCAATTTTTGTGACTGCCACCTAGGGGAAAACTACCAGATCTTCTGGACAGTGAAGTTATGTTTGCAGTCCCACAGGACTGCATATATTTGCATACTATTAAAAGCTTCTGCCAGAGGGTCTAGCTTCCAAACAGCCTGAATCTTGGTGCTGAGATGAATCAGTAATCAAAAACCTCCCAAAAAACAAAAGTCCAGGATCAGATGGCTTCACTAGTGAATTCCTCCAAACATTCAAAGAAGTCATACAGGGCTTCCCTGGTGGTGCAGTGGTTGAGAGTCCACCTGCTGATGCAGGGGACATGGGTTCATGCCCCAGTCCAGGAGGATCCCACATGCCGCGGAGCGGCTGGGCCCGTGAGCCATGGCCGCTGAGCCTGTGCTCCGCAACGGGAGAGGCCACAACAGTGAGAGGCCCACGTACCGCAAAAAAAAAAGAAAAGAAAAAAAAGAAGTCATACAAAACCTTCTCAAGCCCTTCCCAAAAATAGAAGAGGAGAGAACTCTTCCCAGTTCATTACCTTAATGCCAAAACCAAACAAGAATGCCACAAGAAAAGAAAATTACAGACCAATATCTCTGATGAATAAAGACACAAAAATCTTCAATAAAATATTAGCAAATCAATTTCAACAATACATTAAAAGAATTATTCACAACGATCAAGTGTGATTTATTCCAGGGATGCAAGAATAGTTCAGCATCTGCAAATTAGTCAACATGATACACCACATTAACAAGATGAAGGATAAAAATCTTATGATTATCTCAATAAATGCAGAAGAAGCATTTGACAAAATTTAACAAAGATTTATGAAAAAAATACTCTCAACAAACTGCGTGTAAAGGGAACATACCTCAATATAATAAAGGCTATATATGACATAACCACAGCTAACATCATACTCAATGGTGAAAAGCTAAAAGCCTTTCCTCTAAGTTCAGGAACAAGACAAGGATACCCACTCTCACCACTTCTATTCAACATAGTATTGAAACCCCTAGCCAGAGCAATCAGACAAGAAAAAGAAAAAAAAGGAATCCAAATTGGAAAGGAAGAAGTAAACATGCCAGATTACATGATACTATACATAGAAAATCCTAAACACACTACCAAGAAACTAGTAGAGCTCATCAATGAATTTGACAGAGTTGTAGGATAGAAAATTAATGTACAGAAATCTGTTGCATTTCTATAGACTAACAACAAATTATCAGAAAGAAAAATTAAGGGAACAATTCCATTTACTATTGCATCAAAAAGAATAAAATACCTAGGAATAAATCTAACTAAGGGGGTAAAAGACCTGGGCTCAGAAAACTATAAGACACAGAAATTGTTGTCTCCAACAAAACAGATGGAAAGATATACCATGTTCATGGACTAGAAGAACTAATATTGTTAAAATGACCATGGCAATCCACTGATTCAATGCAATCGCTATCAAAATATCAATAGCATTTTTTACAGAACTAAAAGTAATAATATAAATTTTATCTGGAACCTCAAAAGACCCAGAATTGCCAAAACAATTTGCTCTTGCCAAAACAAGAGCAGGAAGCATCATGCTCACTGACTTTAGACTATATCACAAAGCTACAGCAATCAAAACAGTATGATACAAAAACAGACACATAGATTAATGGAACAGAATAGAAAGTGCACAAATAAATCCACACACTTATGATCAACTAATTTACAACAAAGGAAACAAGAATATTCAATGGGGAAAAGACAGTCTCTTCAATAAGTAGTGGTGGTGGGAAAACTGGACAGCTACACCTAAAAGAATGAAAGAATATTTTCTCACAGCATATACAGGAACAAACTGAAAGTGGGTTAAAGACTTAAATGTAAGACTGGAAATCATAAACCTCCTAGAAGAAAACATAGGCATAACACTCTTTGACATAAACTGTAAAATACTTTTTGGAACTGTCTCCTAAGGCAAAAGAAATAAAAGCAAAAATAAACAAATGGGATCTAATTAAACTTAAAAGCTTTTGCACAGTAAAGGAAACCATCAACAACAATAAAAGACAACCTACTGAATGGGAGAAAATATTTGCAAATCATATGACCAACAAGGGGTTAGTATCCAAAATATATAAACGTCTCATACAACTCAATATCAAAAGAACCCAATTAAAAACTGGACAGAAGACTTGAATAAGCATTTTTCCAAAAAAGACATACAGATGGCCAACAGGCACATGAAAAGATGTTCAGCATCGCTAATCATCAGGGAAATGCAAATCAAAACCACAATGAGCTATGACCTCACACCTGTCAGTATGGCTATCATCAAAAAGACCACAGGGCTTCCCTGGTGGCACAGTGGTTGAGAGTCCGCCTGCCGATGCAGGGGACGCGGGTTCGTGCCCCGGTCCAGGAAGATCCCACATGCCGCAGAGCGGCTGGGCCTGTGAGCCATGGCCGCTGAGCCTGCATGTCCGGAGCCTGTGCTCCACAATGGGAGAGGCCACAACAGTGAGAGGCCTACGTACTGCAAAAAAAAAAAAAAGAAAAAAAAAAGACCACAAATAAATGTTGGCAAGGATGTGGAGAAGAGAGAATTTTTGTACACTGTTGATGGAAATATAAATTAGTGTAATCACTATGGAAAACAGTATGGAGTTTCCTCAAAAAATTAAAAATAGAATTACCATATGATCCAGCAATTCTACTCCTGGGTATATAGCCAAAGAAAAAAAACACTAATTGGAAAAGATACATTCACCCCCATGTTCATAACAACATTATTTACAATAGCCAAGATATAGAAGCAGATGAAATGTCCATCAACAGATGAATGGATAAAGAAGATGTGGTGGTATACACACACGCACACGCACACACACACACACACACACACACACACACACTGGAATATTACTCTGCCATAAAAAATGATAAAATTTTGCCATTTGCAACAACGTGGATGGACCTAGAGAGTATTATGCTGTGAAATAACTCAGAGAAAGACAAATACTACATGTTATCACTTATATGGGGAGTCTAAAAAATAAAACAAATGAATGAATATAACAAAACAGAAATAGACTCACAGATATAGAGAACAAACTAGGAGTTACCAGTGGGGAGAAGGGCAAGATAGGAGTAGGGGATTAAGAGATACAAACTACTATGTATAAAATAAATAAGCTACAAGTATATATTGTAGAGAACAGGGAGTATAGCCAATATTTTATAGTAACTTAAAATAGAGTATAGGGCTTCCCTGGTGGCACAGTGGTTGAGAGTCCGCCAGCCAACACAGGAGACACAGGTTCGTGCCCAAGTCCGGGAGGATCCCACATGCTGCGGAGCAGCTGGGCCCATGAGCCATGGCCACTGAGCCTGTGTGTCCGGAGCCTGTGTTCCACAATGGGAGAGGCCACAACAGTGAGAGGCCCGTGTACCACAAAAAAAAAAAAAAAATAGAGTATAATCTATAAAAATTTTGAATCAGTATGTTGTACCACTAAAGTTAATATAATATTGTAAATCAACCATACCTCAATAAAAAAAGAAAAAAAATAGTAAAGGAAAGGAAAGAAGGAAGGAAGGAAGGGAGGGAAGGAGGGAGGGAGGAAGAGAGGAAGGAAGGAAGGAAGGGAGAGAAAGAAAGAAGAAAAAAGAAAGAAAGAGAGAGAGGGGGAGGGAAGAAGGAATGAAGGAAGAAAGGAAGAAAGAAAGACTGTCATACAGAGTGAGGTAAGTCAGAAAGAGAAAAACAAATATTGTATATTAACACGTATATGTGAAATCTAGAAAAATGGTACAGATGAACCAGTTTGTAAGGCAGAACTAGAGACACAGATGTAGAGAACAAACGTATGGACACCAAGGGGGGATGGGGGAAGTGGGACGAATCGGGAGATTGGGATTGACATATACACACTAATATGTATAAAATAGATAACCAATGAGAACATGTTGTATAGCACAGGGTACTCTACTTCACTGTACAGTAGAAACTAACACAACATTGTAAAACAGCCATACCCCAACAAAAAAGAAAGAGAAAGAAAGAAAGAAAGAAAGGAAAGAAGGAAGGAAGGAAGAAAGTCCTAGCCAGAGCAGTTAAGCATGAAAAATAAATAAACAGTATGCACACTAAAATGGAAGAGGTAAAACAGTCCCTATTTGCAGAAGACATATATAAAAACCTTAGACTCCATCAAAAAATTGTTAGAACTAATAAACAAACTCACTAAACTCACAGGATACAAAATCAATATGCAAAAAGCTGTTGTGCCTTTTTACACTAATAACACACTATCAGAAAAAGAAATTAAGAAAACAATCCCATTTACAATTGCATCAAGAATAAACACCTAGGAATAAGTTTAACCACGGAAGTGAAAGAGCTCTATATTGAAAACTACAATATATTAATGAAAGAAATTGAAGACGCAAATGAATGGAAAGATATTCTGTGCTCATAGATTTGAAAAACCGATATTGTTAAAATGTGCACACTACCCAAAGCAATCTACAGATTCACTGCAATCCCTATCAAAAGTCCAATGGCATATTTCAAAGAAATGGAAAGAATATTCTGAAATTTGTAGGGAACCATGAAAGACCCTGAATAGCCAAAGCAATCTTGAGAAAGGAGAACAAAGCTAGAGACATCACCTTCCCTGATAACAAACTATATTACAAATCTATAGTAATTAAAACAGTACAGTGTTGGCATAAAACAAACACAAAGACCAATGGAATAGAATAGAGAGCCCAGAAATAACCCTGTGCATATATGGTCAATTAATTCATGACAAAGAGCCAAGAATATACAATGGGGAAAGGATAGTCTCTTCAATAAATGCTGTTGGGAAAACTGGACAGCCACATGCAAAAGAATTAATTTCGACCATTATTTTATACCATATACAAACATTAACTCAAAATTGATTAAAGACTTCAACATAAGAACTAAAGTGATAAAATTCCTAAAAGGAAAACTTAGGCTGTAATCTCCCTGACATACATCTTGGTGATGATTTTTTCTGAATCTGACACCAAAAGCAAAAGCAACAAAAGCAAAAATAAATAAGTGGGACTACATCATACTAAAAAGCTTCTGCACAGTGAAGGAAACCATCAACAAAATGAAAAGGCAACCTACTAAATGGGAGAAAATATTTTCAAATCGTATGATTAACAAGCAGTTAATATCTAAAATATAATATATAAATAACTCATACAATTCAATAGCAAACAACAAACAAACAATCTGATTTAAAAATGGGCAGAAGGTTTGAATAGAGATTTTTCCAAACAAGGCATACAGATAGACAACAGGTAAATGGATAGATGCTCAACATCATTAATCATCAGGGAAATGCAAATCAAAACCACAATGAGATAACACCTCACACCTGTCAGAAAGGCTATTATCAAAAAGATAACAAATAACAACTGTTGACAATGATCTGGAAAAAAGGGAACACATGCCCTTTTGGTGGGAATGTAAATTAGTGCAACCACTGGAGAAAACAGTATGGAGATTTCTCAGAAAATTAAAAAGAGAACTACTATATGATCCAGTAGTTCTAGTTCTGGTAATTTTTCTGAAGGAAACAAAAACATTAACTCCAAAAAAATATATGCACCCCCATGTTCATTGCAGCATTATTTACAATAGCCCAGATATGAAAACAACCTAAGTATTCATCAATAGATGACTGGATAAAAAAAAAAAAAGGATGACTGGATAAAGAAAGTGTGGTATATATATACAATGGAAAACTATTCAGCCATAAAAAAATGAAATCTTGCCATTTGAGACAACATGGATGGACCTTGAGGGCATTATGCTAACCAAAAAAAGTCTGACAGAGAGAGACAAATACTACATGCTCTCTTTTATATGTGGAATCTTAAAACAAGCAGGGCTTCCTGGTGGTACAGTGGTTAAGTCTGCACTCCCAATGCAGGGGGCACAGGTTCGAGCCCTGGTCAGGGAAGTTCCCCATGCTGTGGGGTTCGGCCAAAAAAAATAAAACTAAAATAAAAACAAACAGAGATTGGTTCAAGATGGCAGAGTAGAAGAACGTGCTCTCACTCCCTCTCACAAGAGCACCAGAAACACAACTAACTGCTGAACAATAATCGATAGGAAGACACTGGAACACACCAAAAATGATATCCCACATTCAAAGACAAAGGAGAAGCCCCAATGAGAAGGCAGGAGGGGCACAATCACAGTAAAATCAAATCCCATAACCAGTGGGTGGGTGACTCACAAACTGGAGAACACTTATACCACAGAAGTCCACCCACTGGAGTGAAGGTACTGACCCCACATCAGGCTACTGAACGTGGGGGTCCGGCAACAGGAGGAGGAATTCCTAGAGAATCAGACTTTGAAGGCTGGAGGGATTTGATTGCAGGACTCTGACTGAACTGGGGGAAACAGAGATTCCACTCTTGGAGGGCACACACTAAGCAGTGTGCACCTCAGGACTCAGGGGAAGGAGCAGTGACCCCAGAGGAGACTGAACCAGGCCTACCTGCTAGTGTTGGAGGGTCTCCTACAGAGGTGGGGAGTGGCTGTGTCTCACTGTGAGGACAAGGACACTAGCTAGCAGCAGAAGTTCTGGGAAGTACTCCTTGGCGTGAGCCCTCCCAGAGTCCATGATTAGCCCCACTAAAGAGCCAGATAGGCTCCACTGTTGGGTCACCTCAGGCCAAACAACCAACACGGAGGGAACCCAGCCCCACCCATCAGCAGACAGGTGGATTAAAGTTTTACTGAGCTCTTCCCACCAGAGCAGCACCCAGGTCTACCCACCACCAGTTCCTGCCATCAGGAAACTTGCACAAGCCTCTTAGATAGCCTCATCCACCAGAGAGCACGCAGAAGAAGCAAGAAGAACTACAATCCTGCAGCCTGTGGAAGAAAAACCACATTCACAGAAAGATAGACAAGAAGAAAAGGTAGAGGGCTATGTACCAGATGAAGGAACAAGATAAACCCCACAAAAACAATTAAATGAAGTGGAGATAGGCAACCTTCCAGAAAAAGAATTCAGAATAATGATAATGAAGATGATCCAGGACCTCGGAGAAAGAATGGAGGCAAAGATCAAGAAGATGCAAGAAATGTTTAACAAAGACCAAGAAGAATTAAAGAACAAACAAATAGAGATGAACAATACAATAACTGAAATGAAAACTACACTAGAAGCAATCAATAGCAGAATAACTGAGGCAGAAGAACGGATAAGTGACCTGGAAAACAGAATGGTGGAATTCACTGCTGTGGAACAGAATAAAGTAAAAAGAATGGAAAGAAATGAAGATAGCCTAAGAGACTTCTGGGACAACATTAAATGCAGCAACATTCATATTATAGGGGTCCCAGAAGGAGAAGAGAGAGAGAAAGGACCCGATAAAATATTTGAAGAGATTATAGTCGAAAACTTCCTTAATATGGGAAAGGAAATAGCCGCCCAAGTCTAGGAAGCACAGCGAGTCCCATACAGGATAAATCTAAGGAGAAACATGCCAAAACACAGACTATTCAAATTGGCAAAAATTAAAGACAAAGAAAAATCAATGAAGCAGCAAGGGAAAAATGACAAATAACATACAAGGGAACTCCCATAGGGTTAACAGCTGATTTCTCAGCAGAAACTCTACAAGCCAGAAGGGAGTGGTATGACATATTTAAAGTGATGAAAGGGAAGAACCTACAAACAAGATTACTCTATCCAGCAAAGTTCTCATTCAGATTCGATGGAGAAATCAAAAGCTTTACAGACAAGGAAAAGCCAAAACAATTCAGAACCACCAAACTAGCTCTACAACAAATGCTAAAGGAACTTCTCTAAGTGGGAAACACAAGAGAAGAAAAGGAACAACAAAAAGAAACCAAAACAATTAAGAAAATGGTAAGAGGAACATACATATTAATAATTACCTTAAACGTGAATGGATTAAATGCTCCAATCAAAAGACACAGGCTTGCTAAATGGATACAAAAACAAAACCCATATATATACTGTCTACAATAGACCCACGTCATACCTAGGGACACAAACAGACTGAAAGTGAAGGGATGGAAAAAGATATTCCATGCAAATGGAAATCAAAGGAAAGCTGGAGTAACAATACTCATATCAGATAAAATAGACTTTAACATAAAGAATGTTACAAGAGACAAGGAAAGACACTACATAATGATCAAGGGATCAATCCAAGAAGAAGATATAACAATTATAAATACATATGCACCCAACATAGGAGCACCACAATACATAAGGCAACGGCTAACATCTATAAAAGAGGAAATCATCACTAACACAATAATAGTGGGGGACTTTAACACCTCACTTACACCAATGGACGGATCATCCAAAATGAAAATTAAAAAGGAAACACACACTTTAAATGATACAGCAGACCAGATAGATTTAATTGATACTTATAGGACATTCCATCCAGAAACAGCAGATTACACTTTCTTCTCAAGTGCGCATGGAACATTCTCCAGGATAGATCACATCTTGGGTCACAAAACAAGCCTTGGTAAATTTAAGAAAATTGAAATCATATCAAGCATCTTTTCTGACCACAACGCTATGAGATTAGAAATGAATTACAGTGAAAGAAACCTAAAAAAAAACAAACACATGGAGGCTAAACAATACGTTACTAAATAACCAAGAGATCACTGAAGAAATCAAAGAGGAAATCAAAAAATACCTAGAGACAAATCACAATGAAAACACAACGATCCAAAACCTATGGGATGCAGCAAAAGCAGTCCTAAGAGGGAAGTTTATAACAATACAATCCTACCTCAGAAAACAACAAACATCTCACATAAGCAATCTATCTTTACACCTAAAGGAACTAGGGAAAGAAGAAGAAGCAAAACCCAAAGTTAGCAGAAGGAAAGAAATCATAAACATCAGAGCAGAAATAAATGAAATAGTAACAAAGAAAACAATCCAAAAATCAATAAAACTAAAAGCTGGTTTTTTGAGAAGATAAACAAAATTGATAAACCATTAGCCAGATTCATCAAGAAAAAGAGGCAGAGAACTCAAATCAATAAAATTAGAAAAGAAAAAGGAGAAGTTACAACAGACACCGCAGAAATACAAAGCAATCTAAGAGACTACTTACAAGCAACTGTATGCAAATAAACTGGACAACGTGCAAGAAATGGACAAATTCTTAGAAAGGTATAACCTTCCAAGAATGAACTGGGAAGAAATAGAAAATATGAACAGACCAATCACAAGTAATGAAACTTCGAATGACTGTCATTAAAAATCTTCCAACAAACAAAAGTCCAGGACCAGATGGCTTCATAGCTGAATTCTATCAAACATTTGGAGAAGAGCTAACACCCATCCTTCTCAAACTCTTCCAAGAAATTACAAAGGAAGGAACACTCCTAAACTCATTCTATGAGGCCACCATCACCCTGATACCAATACCAGACAAAGATACTACAGAAAAAGAAAATTACAGAGCAATATCAGTCATGAATATAGATACAAAAATCCTCAGCAAAATACTATCTAACAATCCAGCAACACATTAAAAGGATCATACACCATGATCAAGTAGGTTTTATCCCAGGGATGCAAGGATTCTTCAATATATGCCAATCAATCAATGTGATACACCATATTAACAAATTGAAGAAGAAAAACCATATGATCATCTCAATACATGCAGAAAAAGCTTTTGACAAAATTCAACACCCATTTATGATAAAAACTCTCCAGAAAGTGGGCACAGAGGGAACCTACCTCAACATAATAAAGGCCATATATGACAAACCCACAGCAAACACCATTCTCAACGGTGAAAAACTGAAAGCATTTCCTCTAAGATCAGGAAGAGGACAAGGTTGTCCACTCTCACCACAATTATTCAACATAGTTTTGGAAGTCCTAGTCATGGCAATCAGAGAGGAAAAAGAAATAAAAGGAATACAAATTGGAAAAGAAGTAAAACGGTCACTGTTTACAGATGACATGATACTATACATAGAGAATCCTAAAGATGCCACCAGAAAACTACTAGAGCTAATCAATGAATTTGGTAAAGTTGCAGGATACAAAATTAATGTACAGAAATCTCTTTCATTCCTATACACTAATGATGAAAAACCTGAAAGAGAAATTAAGGAAACACTCCCACTTACCATTGCAACAAAAAGAATAAAATACCTAGGAGTAAACCTACCTAGGGAGACAAAAACCTGTATGCAGAAAACAATAAGACAATGATGAAAGAAATTAAAGATGATACCAATAGATGGAGAGATATACCATGTTCTTGGATTGCAAAAATCAATACTGTGAAAATAACTATACTACCCAAAGCAATCTACAGATTCAATGCAATCGCTATCAAATTACCAATGGCATTTTTTGTAGGACTAGAACAAAAAATCTTAAAATTTGTATGGAGACACAAAAGACCCCGCATAGCCAAAGTGGTCTTGAGGGAAAAAAAATGGACCTGGAGGAATCAGACTCTCTGACTTCAGACTATACTACAAAGCTACAGTAATCAAGACAATGTGGTACTGGCAAAAAAACAGAAACATAAATCAATGGAACAGGATAGAAAGCCCAGAAATAAACCCATGTACCTATGGTCACCTAATCTATGACAAAGGAGGCAAGGATATACAATGGAGAAAAGACAGTCTCTTCAATAAGTGGTGCTGGGAAAAGTGGACAGCTACCTGTAAAAGAATGAAATAAAAACACTCTCTAACACCATACACAAAAATAAACTCAAAATAGATTAGAGACCTAAGTGTAAGACTGGACACTATAAAACTCTTAGAGAAAACATAGGAAGAACACTCTTTGACATAAATTACAGCAAGATCTTTCTTGATCCACCTCCTAGAGTAATGGAAATAAAAACAAAAATAAACAAATGGGTCCTAATGAAACTTAAAAGTTTTTGCACAGCAAAGGAAACTACAAACAAGACGAAAAGACAACCCTCAGAATGGGAGAAAATATTTGCAAACAAATCAATGGACAAACGATTAATCTCCAAAATATATAAACAGCTCATGCAGCTAAATATTAAGAAATACAAACAACCCAATCCAAAAATGGGCAGAAGACCTAAATAGACCTTTCTCCAAAGAACACATACAGATGGCCAAGAAGCACATGAAAAGCTGCTCAACATCACTAATTATTAGAGAAACGCAAGTCAAAACTACAATGAGGTATCACCTCACACCAGTTAGAACGGGCATCATCAGAAAATCTACAAACAACAAATGCTGGAGAGGGTGTGGAGAAGGGGGTACCCTTTTGCACTGTTGGCGGGAGTGTAAATTGATACAGCCACTATGGAGAAGAGTAAGGAGGTTCCTTAAAAAACTAAAAACAGAATTACCATATGATCCAGCAATCCCACTGCAGGGCATATACCCAGAGAAAACCATAATTCAAAAAGTAATGTGCTACAATGTTCATTGCAACACTATTTACAATAGCCAGGTCATGGAAGCAACCTAAATGCCCATCGAGAGACGAATGGATAAAGATGATGTGGTACATATATACCATGGAATATTACTCAGCCATAAAAAGGAACGATGTTGTTTGTTTTGTACAGGTGTCGATGGATCTAGAGACTGTCATACAAAGTGAAGTCAGTCAGAAAGAGAAAAACAGATATCATACATTAACGCATATATGTGGAACCTAGAAAAATGGTACAGATGAACCATTCTGCAGGGCAGAATTGATACACAGACGTAGAGAACAAATGTATGGACACCAAGGGGGGAAAGCAGGGTGGGGGATTAATCGGGAGACTGGGATTGACATGTATACACTAATATGTATAAAATGGATAACTGGGGCTTCCCTGGTGGTGCAGTGGTTGGGAGTCCGCCTGCCGACACAGGGGACACGGGTTCGTGCCCCAGTCCAGGTAGATCCCACATGCCACAGAGCAGCTGAGCCCATGAGCCACGGCCACTGGGCCTGTGCATCCGGAGCCTGTGCTCCGCAATGGGAGAGGCCACAGCAGTGAGAGGCCTGCGTACTGCAAAAAAAAAAAAAAAAAAAAAAAAAAGGCTAACTAATAAGTACCTGCTGTATAAAAATATAAATAAAATAAAATTCAAAAAAAATCCCAAACAAACAAACAAGTTCATAGATACAGAGAACAAATTTGGTGTTGCCAGAAGTGAGGGGTGGGGGTGGGGAGAAATAAAATTAAATAAATAAATAGGTAAATAAATTAAATAAACATGTTGTAGAAGAATATGTATCGGCATGGGAAAATGTTCACAACTTACTACTTAGAGAAAAAAATCTTGCTACAAAATAGTATGCACAAAATAAACCATTTTGTGGGCTTCCCTGGTGGTGAAGTGGTTGAGAGTCTGCCTGCCGATGCAGGGGACATGGGTTCATGCCCCAGTCCGGGAAGATCCCACATGCCGCGGAGCGGCTGGGCCCATGAGCCATGGCCACTGAGACTGCGCGTCCAGAGCCTGTGCTCCGCAACAGGAGAGGCCACAACAATGAGAGGCCCGCGTACAGCAAAAAAACAAACAAACAAAAAACCATTTTGCTAAAGAAAATATACACAGAGAAAAACAGCCTAAAAGAACATACATTAAAATACTATTAAGAGTGTCTTAGGTGGGATTACAGGCAATTTTTTTCTTTTGAACTTCTAGATTTGCCAAGGCCCTGCATTGAACACTTCTTATTTTATAGCTTTTTTTTTTTTTTTTTTGGTATGCGGGCCTCTCACTGTTGTGTCCTCTCCCGTTGCAGAGCACAGGCTCCAGACACGCAGGCTCAGCGGCCATGGCTCACGGGCCCAGCCGCTCCACAGCATGTGGCATCTTCCCAGACCGGGGCACAAACCCGTGTCTCCTGCATCGGCAGGCGGACTCTCAACCACTGCACCACCAGGGAAGCCCTTTATAGCTTTTTGAAAAGCTTTTTATAAATGAAAAATAGCTCCCAAAGTATAACACAAGTCATTTCATATAATATTTTTACACCTATTATTAGTCAAGGTAATGGAACCTCTTTCACCACAGAAGACTCTCAATAAAAAAAAAAAGAGAGAGAGAGAGAGGTACATTTCTTCCTTTTTCCTTTGGGCAATCAGATCAAAATACAACTGTGTCAATCTCCTAGCTAAGTGTAAATGTATTTTGCATAAGTTAAGATGATTTGTCAACTTGCATTACTGAATGTGAATTTTTGGGACTCTGAAACGTTCTTAAAAGGGAGTAATAAAACTACAGAGATTTTACTTATGAATCAGAAAGCTGTTTGCTAAAACAATTTCAAGAAGGAATAAACAATTCTGGAATTATATAACCAAGTGGTGTTAATTATAGAAGAGAAGCAACAATCCTAGATTAATGTCATGTCTAAAATAAATTACTGCTTAAAGTTTTAGCATTAGAATCCCCAAAGCCTCAAAAATGGAGGTCTCTTTCATTAATATTTCTTTATTAATAACAAAAATAATAATAGCTAATATTTATTGAGAGCTTACAATAAGGCAGGTATTAAGCTAAAGTGCTCTGCATGAAATATTTCTTGTAATTTTTACAGCAGTCCTATGAATTATGTATGATCTATATTTTACATGTTTCATCAAGTTATCAAAGGCTAGGATTAAAACAGAGTAGTATTGATAGTTTTGATTATATTTCTTTGACATATCAGTACTCACTCACTTTTGCAGGATCTCCAGTCCTGAAAATCTCATCTCAAAATTCGTCATTATTTCTAATAATAAAAGTTTATTATGTGCCAGGTATTATTTTAAGTACTTTATATTCATTATATCCTGTAATCCTCACTCTTACTGTAGGAGCATTTATTCCATTGACATTTAAAGTAATTTTTGATAGGTATGTACTTATTGCCATTTTATTACCTGTTTTCTGGTTGTTTTTGTAGTTCTTCTTTATTCATTTATTCTTTTTTTTTCTTCCCTTGTGGTTTGATGATTTTCTTTAGTAATATGCTTGTGTTCCTTTCTTTTTAGTTTTTGTGTATTTATTGTAGGTTTTTGATTTGTGAGTACCATAGGTTTCATACATGTTGACCCATAATTATATCTACTTGATTTAAACTGATAGTCATATAAGTTCAAACACATTCTAAAAGATCTACATTTTTTTACCCCCTCCCCCACATTTTGATGTCCTATTTTACCTCTTCATGCTTATCCCTGTTTATGGTAATTGTAGTTGCTTTTACAATATTTTGGCTTTTAATCTATGTACTGGCTTATTTAAAAATATTTTTTTAATTAAGGTATGTACATTTTTTAGACATTATGCTACTGCATACTTAATAGACTACAGTATAGTGTAGACATAACTTTTATGTGCACTGGGAGGCCAAAAAATTCATGTGATTCACTTTATTGCAAAATTCAGTTTACTGTGGTGGTGTGGAAATGAACTCACAGTATCTCCAAGGTATGCCTGTGTGTATTAGGCAGTGTTAGAATCTGTTTGGCAAAGCAAAAGATCAATAAAACAGAGTCCCTTCCCTCTAGGATTCATAATCTGGTTGAGACATTTTCAAAACTAAACTACAAAGCAATTTGTGATGTAAATATGTAAAAATTGCTAGTTTGGGTTAGGAGAGAGAGAAATAAATTCCTCCTATGAGATCTCAAGAATGAGTATAGTGAATGTTTTATCTAGTATGGACTTTGAAAATGGGTAAGACTTCAAAAGGTAGCAGTGAAGTGGAAGGATACCCTAAGTGGATGAAAATCCCCCAGTCTCGCATTGGAGTATTGAAGTGGAAGAGTGCAGGGTTTACTTGGGGAAGTGTAAATGGTATAGTTTTTGGAGAAATCAAGAAGGACAGAGGTTATACAGGTTACAAGATAGTAGGATAGGAATTGTGTGTTTTATCACTCTATACCCAGCTTTGTGCCTGATAAATAAATAAAGGATAGGAAATATGAATTTGAATATGGGCAAATGCTTTAATTTTCAAAACTGGAGAAAAGTTGGATCTCAGAATAGTTACAAAAGATTGATTTTCAAGCACTTGAAAACAAAAGCAATATTCATGAGGAACCAGCGTGGATTTATCAGTAACTAATCCTATTAGATTTTATTCCCCCACTTTTTTCATTTCCCCAACTTTTTTTTCTTTTTCTTTTTCTTTTTTAACATCTTTATTGGAGTATAATTGCTTTACCAATGGTGTGTTAGTTTCTGCTTTATAACAAAGTGAATCAGCTATACATATACATATATCCCCATATCTCCTTCCTCTTGCATCTCCCTCCCATCCTCCCTATCCCACCCCTCTAGGTGGTCACAAAGCTCTGAGCTGACCTCCCTGTGCTATGCAGCTGCTTCCCACTAGCTATCTATTTTACATTTGGTAGTATATATAAGTCCATGCCACTCTCTCACTTCGTCCCAGCTTACCCTTCCCCCTCCTGGTGTCCTCACGTCCATTCTCTACGTCTGCGTCTTTATTCCTGTCCTGCCCCTAGGTTCTTCAGAACCATTTTTTATTTTAGATTCCATATATATATGTTAGCAGACGGTATTTGTTTTTCTCTTTCTGACTTACTGCACTCTGTATGACAGACTCTGGGTCCATCCACCTCACCACAAATAACTCAATTTCGTTTCTTTTTATGGCTGAGTAATATTCCATTGTATATATGAGCCATATCTTCTTTATCCATTCATCTGTCCCCGACTTTTTATTTTGAAAAATTGAAAAGATATAGAAAAGTTGAAAGAATAATTCAATGAACCCATTTATATTTCATTCAGGTTCTCCAAATGTTAACATTTTGCCATATTTGCTCTCTCTCTTTCTATGTGTGTGTATTCTCTTTTTTTATATATATAATTTTTTTTCTTTTCTTTTTTTCTGAACCTTTTGAAAGTAAGTTTCAGATAACACTTCCTTTTAAAATAAGGTTACTAGGGCTTCCCTGGTGGTGCAGTGGTTGAGAGTCCGCCTGCTGATGCAGGGGACACGAGTTCGTGCCCCAGTCCGGGAAGATCCCGCATGCCACGGAGCGGCTGTGCCCGTGAGCCATGGCTGCTGAGCCTGTGCGTCTGGAGCCTGTGCTCCGCAATGGGAGAGGCCACAATAGTGAGAGGCCCGCGTACCGCAAAAATAAATAAATAAATAAAATAAGGTTACTAAACTGGTATTAACAAACATAATGTACCTGGGGTTTCCAGAATATTTGGTAAATAATTTTTTATATATTCACAAATGAAATGGGAAAATATGAGTCAAATGATATGATGAGGTGAGCTCACAGTTAAATTAACATCCTTAAGATTGTTGATTAATGAATCGATTTCACCCTGGAGGAAGGTCACTAGCACTGTACTACAGGGCTCTGCACTTACTGCAGTTGGAGTAAATATTTTATCTCCTACTGAGACTTTATCCCTGAATAACTCAACTCTTTTCCAGCTATAGTCTATAGAAATCACATTGAGGGTTTTTTTTTTAACATCTTTATTGGAGTATAATTGCTTTACAATGGTGTGGTAGTTTCTGATGTATAACAAAGTGAATCAGCTATATGTATACATATATCCCCATATCCCCTCCCACTTGCATCTCCCTCCCACATTGAGGGTTTGTATAAATATATTTATTCTTGCCCACCCCCAGCGATTCTGACTCAGTATGACTGGGAAAGGGCTCCAGGCATATGTGGCAGACCTTTGTGACTGAGAATCATTCATTTAGGGTAACTCTCTTCATCTGGTTGAATCTCTAGTTATCCCTACGTCCTTGCAAGTAGTTTAGATTTTAAAACCTTCAGACATTTATAACACAAAGAATTGCCTGAGTATAGTGTATATCCACCTGAATACAATAGATTTGCCAGTTTCAGGTCATCTCTTTTAACCTGCAGCAAGAGTTTCAATTAAGACTCAAAAAACTCATAGTTGTACCTTCTAGACAAGGTAGAGGCTTTTTAAAATATATTCTACTGGCTAAGATTTTTCTCCTGGAATATGGTTAAACTAGGCCTTAAATATGAAAATTCTAATGTGTGAGCGCTTCCTCTGAAATTTAGGAAGAGAGGTTTGAAAGAGACCTATATTTTATAAAATGAATCCTTATATTTTCAAGGCTTTTAGGCGTTTTACTTTCTACACATAAGATGAAAATATTTTAGTAGAGGGCCAGACACTAAGCTTAGTCTCTGGAGGACACTAGGAGGATTATCATGGACTCATATAGCAAGAACCTTTACCTTCTGTGTCATGATTTATCTCCTTAATAAGATAAATATAATTTGGGGTTTTTATCTTCTCCTACGGACCGTTCTGTTTTTGAAGATCTGACTACAGTTTGAAAACCCTTTAATCTGTATGAACTCTTTGTAAATTATAAGATAATAATCAGATGACTTCAATGTTGTGGTGGGTGGGAGGTTATCAAGACCTTGCACATGGACTCTCTATGGACTGGGAGGTTGATTTTCCCATTAATCCGTCATCTAGAGTTAGTTATATAAATCAGAAAGGAACAAGAAAAAAACTTCTGAATTTAATACTTTTAAAAAACAGTGTATGGAATGAATCTGGAACAAATTGCATACTTATCTGTATGCATCAGGTCAGTAGTATTGAATTACAGCTTGCCTTTCCCTGCCAGGGTAAAGAAAAGTAGACCACAGTGGGAATAAACTGTGTAAAGAAAACAAAACAAAATCTTAAATCTATAATGCTATTGGAAAAAGGAAGTTATGTTAACAAGCATATGTGAAAGGTAGTTTTCATTCACAGATAACTTTCCAATATTGTTTATAAAAAACTAAGAAAACTATTACCCCAGCTTCTGAAGACAACGAAAATAACCAACACCTATCAAATGCTTAATATTTGCCAGGTGCTCTTATAATTACTTTAGATCTGGTGGTTTTAACCTAGGCTGCAAATTAGAATCATATGAGGAGCTACAAAATTCCGGATGACCAGACCTCAATGGAAACCAACATCAAGCATAATGTGATTAATTCTAATGTCCAGTAAAAGGAACTAGAATGGCAACTGGTTTTGTAATCATCACTTGAGGTAAAAAGAAATTGGGGCATTAGCTTGGAGACAACAAGATTTGGAGGGAAAATGAAAGAAATCTCCAACTTGGTGAAAGAATTTCCACTATAATTAGGATGGAGTTACTGGCAGAGCCAGAAAATTTTTTGAAATGATCTGAAAGAAGACAGCAAAGAGATGCTGAGGTGTTTAGAGATAAAAAAGGTAAGACTCAGGAGATAGAAGATGTGAGATATTCTCTGCTGCCACAGTTACTTGTGAACAATTGTCCGCTCTGAGTGCAGCTAGAAGGCTGCAAATCCATTGCAAATCCTAGTGCAAAGAAGAGGGCCACTGCAGGGGGACAAAGAAATCGGCATTGCTTTGGGCAGAGATTTGGAGAAGGGAGTTAAGCATGCAGCCAAAATTCTCCTCAAAATATGTGCTGCATATTGAGGATGCATGGGATAGAAGGCTAAAATTACAAGCAGAATGCCTCTGAAAATCAGAGCAGTTTCTCCAGTAGTCACATAAGACAAAGATTAGAGTTCCATGGATTAAAAAAGATAGGCTATGGAATCACTAACCAGAAGATATCTGATATATCTATATTAATACCAGATAAGCAGATTGAGAAACTTCATAATACAGAAATGATCAGTCTAAAAGTAAAATATCAAAATTGTAAATCTGTTAGCACCTAGGCAGTGAAGAATTAACTTTACCCAAATAGAGTTCTGATCATTGCCGTCAGCTACTAGGAAGTAATCTCTAGGTCCCTGGAATGTTCTTCCTGGTAGGAGTGCCTTTGTTCGCCTGTGCGCTTTGGCCACCAGACAGTCTAACAATGTGATTTTTGATGGGGGCTATAAGCCACATTCTATTGGTTCTAACTTGTGGAGGAACTGGAGACTAAAGGTGGGGGGGCTGGAGAATAAAGATCAGCCATGCAGGAAGTATGTGATCAAGCCCCCTTAAAACCCTAGATAGCAAAAGCTTGGGTCAGCTTCCCTTGTTGGCAGTATTCTTTTAATATTGTCATACATTGGTGTCAGGAGGGTAACACACCCCTGAGGAGGATGGAAGCTTCACATTTGGAACCCTCCCAGACTTCATTCTATGCATCTCTTCCTTTGGCTGGTTCTAACTTGTACCTTTTTGCTATAACAAAACTGTAATCATAATATTTTCCTGAGTTCTGTGAGTTATTCTAGTGAGTTATTGAACCTGAGAATGATCATGGGAAACCTGAATTTGTAGCCCTCAGGGGTCCTGAACTTACGGCTGGTGTCTGATGTCAGGGTAATCTTTGGGGACTGTTCCCTCAGATTTCGCAGGATTGCCTAATTTTTTAAACACCCAATAACAGAGTTTTGAAATACAAAAAGCAAACATTGATAAAATCAAGAAGAAAAATTGACCATCATCATTGTTGGATATTTTGAACACTATAATACATCTCTCAAAATAGTTCATGGTACAAGTAGGAAAAAAAATCTGTAAGGACATGAAAAACCTAAAAACACAATTAACAAACTTGACCTAATATATAAACTTTATGTGAAAAATAAATCAATTTTGTTTGTACTACATACAAACTACAACAGAATATGCATTGTTTTTTAAGTACATATGGACTATTTTCCCAAATTGAACAAATCTGAATGTAAAATGAACTTCAACAAATACAAAATGCTTAAAATCATTCAGAATATGTTCTTTGAACATAGTGGAATTAAACTAAAGACAATAAAAATTTCATCTAGAATACTACAAAGTGTTTGGAAATTAAGGAATACACTTCTAAATATCTTGTGGGTCAGAGAAGAAACTAGAGTGAAAAATAGAATATATTTGAGAAGGTGGCTAATGAAAATATGGTCAAAAGCTTGAGATATGCAGCTAAAACAGTGTTTAGAAATATATAGCTACAAATGTGCATATTAGAAAAAAAGAAAGGCTGAACTTCAGTTATCTAAGTTACCATCTCAAGATAGTAGAAAAAGCAGCAAATCAACCATAAAAGAAACTAGAAGAAAATAAATAATAAAGATAAGAACAGGGTTGAATAAAATAGAAAAAGTAAATGCAATAAAGGAAATCAACAAAGTCTAAAGTTCAATCTTTAAAGGATTAATAAATTAATATACATTACTAAGACTTGAGGGGGAAGAAAAAGAAACAACAAATTACCAATGTCAGGAAAAGAGTGGGAGAAACTAGTACAGAAACGAAACATTAAAAGTATAATAAGACACTTCTACTTCCAGAATTCCAACATGTGGAGAAAAAAACACAAAACTGGTAAAAGATATTTTTTAAAATAACCATATAAAGTCTCTGGAAATTGTCCTAAGAATACACATCAAATGAAGAAGAATTTATTCAAGAGAGTCTACTAAATGAACGTAAGAACAGTGAGAGTCTGTGTCACTTCAGCCACAACTCACTCCCTTCCTCCCCCTTACCAGATATGCTTGAAAGAAGCTCCACACCAGGAAGGTGTCACAAAGAAGATGGGGCTCTCTCTTCCCATGGCTCCCAGTTAAGGGTTTACAGTACCTCTGTAGGAGAGGCAGGTCACCAGCATTTCTCATTCTTTCCAACTCTAAGTTGAAGAGGTAAGTGTAGCTGAGAGGTTGGGAGCTCCCACACTGCAAGCAGCTCTCACTCATTGGGCAGAAACTCTAACCCAGGCATGGCAGGCCAATAATATTTGATCAAAATAGATAGAAAATATTGTTATGATGTCCATACTACCCAAAATAAGCTAACTGCAGATTCAACACAATCCCTATCAAAAGCCCAACAGCCTTTTTGCATAAATGGAAAAGGTGATCCTCAAATTCATATGGGACCCCAACAGGCCCTGAAAAGCCAAAAACAATATTGAAAAAGAAGAATAAAGTAAGAAGACTCACATTTCTCAAATTCAAAACTTACTACAAAGCTATAGTAATCAAAACATGTGATATTGGCATAAGGATAGATATATAGACAAATGAAATATATTAGGGAGTACAGAAATAAAACCATACATCAATGGCCAGTTGATATTAGACAAGGTTGCCATGTCCACTCAATGGGGAAAGAATGGTCTCTTTACAACTGGATGTCCACATGCAAAAGAATGAAGTTAGAAGTCACACCATATACAAAAATTAACTCAAATGGATCAAAGACTTAAATGTAAAACTAAAACCATAGAAGTCCTAGAAGCAAACATGGGGGTAAAACATCATGACCTTGGATTGAGCAATGAATTTTTAGATATGACACCAAAAGCATGACCAACAGAAGAAAAAAATGATAAATTGGACTTCATCCAAATTAAAAACTTTTCTATGTCAAAGGATATTATAAAGAAAGTAAAAAGACAACATACAGAATGGGAAAATATCTGTAAACCATACATCTGATAAAGGTTTAATGTCGAGAATCTATAACAAACTCTTACAATTAAACAACAAAAGACAACTCAAATTAAAAAAATGGGAAAAGGCCTTAAATAGACATTTCTCCAGGGAAGATATTCAAGTGGCCAATAAGCACATGAAAAGATGCTCAATAGTCATTAGAGAAATGCAAATCAAAACCACAATGAGATCCCTCCCACTTCATACCCACTTGGATGGCTGTAATCAAAAATACAGAAAATAGGGCTTCCCTGGTGGTGCAGTGGTTGAGAGTCTGCCTGCCGATGCAGGGGACACGGGTTCGTGCCCCGGTCTGGGAGGATCCCACATGCCATGGAGCGGCTGGGCCCGTGAACCATGGCCACTGAGCCTGCGCGTCCAGAGCCTGTGCTCCACAACAGGAGAGGCCACAACAGTGAGAGGCCTGCGTACCGCAAAAAAAAAAAAAAAAAAAAAATACAGAAAATAACAAAAAAGGATGTAGAAAAACTGAAACCCTTATACATTTCTGGTAGGGATGTAAAATGGTGCAGCCACTGTGGAAAATAATTAGGTAGTTCCCCAAAAATCTAAACACAGAATTACCATACGACCTAGTGATGCTACTACTAGATATAGGCCCAGAAGAATTGAAATTGGGGACTCAGACATTTTTATGTCAATGTTCATAGAAGCATTATTCACAATAGCCAAAAGAAGAAAACAACCTTGAGTGTCCATTAACAAATGAATATATTAACAAAATGTGGTATATATATTCAGTGGGATGTTATTCAGTCATTAAAAAGGAATAAAGTTCTAATACATGGTTCAATATGGATGAGCCTTGAAAATATTATGCTTATTGAAATAAGCCAGACAAAGGACAAATATTATATGATTTCACTTATATGAAATATCTAGAATAGACATATACATAGAGACAAGTAGATCAGAGGTTTTCTAGGGTCTGGGGTAAGGGGAGAATAGGGAGTCATTGCTTAATGATTAGAGTCTATTTTTGGAGTAGTGAAAACGTTTTGGAACCAGACAATGGTGACGTTTGCACAACATCGTGAATGTAATGATGTCACTGAATTGTACGCTAAAAAAAATGGCTAAGGTGGCAAATTTTACATTTTATATATTTTGCTAAAATTTTTTGAAAGCTTTAAAGAATACAGGAGCCCTGATTGCCCTCACCCCAGTTCACTGATAAGATGGAGGTTCTGTGGTAGAAGAACAAACCAAGAAGACTTTAGGCTATCAACACATCTAGCAGCTTGGTTAGAAAGCTGATGTATCAGTCCAAGAGAAGTGAGCTACTGTACCCTTCAGGGTAATGGCTGCAGAGATTTTGCTAAGGGGGAAAGATAGTCCACAAAAACAGAAAGTTCTGAAGATAACCCCAAAGGAACTGACTTTATTTGAGACAAAGTATAGGGAAATTAAACTTCAGGGTTCTCTCAAAATAGTGGAAATTTTGGTGGTAAGCAATCAAAAAAAGGCTGCTAGCACCATGAGAGGAAGGGGATAAACCATATGCCAGCTAGTGTATGAGAGAACATAAGGGAAATAAATATCTAAGAAGTGCCCTCCAGGAATCAGAACAATCCACAAAGACTGACCTCAAAAACTACCCCTGCCAAGGGAACAAATTTATTTGGTTGAGGTTGACTACAGAGCAGTATATTCCCTGTGGCATTGTCAAAAACAGAGCAATCAGTCACCAATTATTGGGACCTAAAAGCTGGGTATGAGAACAACAGAGACAGAAATCTTAACAGAGAGATCCAGAAAAAGACAGTCAACAGGAGTCCTGCTGAATCCACTGTCATCTAAGGGTTACTGTACATGTGCCCAAGGCTGCACCCCTTAAGGAGAAACATCGGAAGCTTTACGCTGTGGGGGAAATAGAGTTCACTAAAATAATCCAGCCAGTCACCAAACAAATAAAAAGGCAAACAACAACAAAAAGAGCTCTTGAGGAAGGAGGGGAATCACTATCTAGAGTTGCCACAATAAATTACCTGAAATGTCCAGTTTCCAACAAAAAATTATAAGACATGCAAAGAAGCAGGTACATGCGATTCATGCACAAGGGAAATAAGCAAGCAATATAAACGGTCTGTGAGAGAGAACAGATATTAGGTTTAACAGGCAAAGACTTCAAATTAACCATTATAAATATGTTGAAAGAACTAAAACCATGCTTGAAAATGTAAAGGGAAGTATGACAACAATGTAGCATCAATAAAGAGGTAGAAATTATTTAACAAAAACAAAATGGAAATTCTTGAGTTAAAAAGTACAATAACCAAAATTAAAAATTCACTAGAAAAGCTCAACAGATTTGGAATAGCAGAAGAAAGAATACATAAACTTGAAAATAGATAGATAAAATTACACAATCCAAAGAACTGAATCTATAAGCATTTTAAGAAGTTAACAACATTAAGGAAACTTTGGGTAGACTGACCTAAAAACAGAAAAGATTAAATTACTAAAATGAAGATTGAAAGAAGGAATGTTACAAAGGAACATATAGAAATTATAAAAGACTATATGAGAATATTATAAACAGCTGTATGATAAATTACATAATTTAGAAGAAACAGACAAATTGCTGGGAAGACAGAGACAAGAAGAAACAGAAAAATCTAAATGTCCCTATAATAAGATATTGAACTGGTAACAACAACAACAAAAATAATCCAAAATGACAAGCAAAGGACCAGATGTTTTGACTGGTGAATTCTCCCATACATTTAGAGAAAAATTAATACTGATTCTATATAATCTCTTCCAGAAAATAGAAGAGAAGGAAATACTTTCCAACTCATCCTGATACCTGGATCTGCTGGGGGCGGGTTTGGAGGTTGCACCTGCAAGGACCAGCCTGAAGACTGGGTCCATGGGGCTGACCTGGTTCTGGGGTGGGCCTAGTACCTGAGTCCTTGGGGATGGGCTTTGTACTGAGTCCACAGGGGGCAGTTTGGTGCCGGGGTCCACTGGAGCTCATCTGGAGGCTGTTTGTGGGTTCTGGCCTAGTGCCTGGAACTGTGGGGGCCAGACTGCTACTGGGGCAGTCCTGGAGCCTGGGACTTCAGGAGCAGGTCTAATGCCTGGGGCCATAGATGCTGACCTGTTGCTGGGGCAGACCAGGATCCTGAGGCTGCAGGACCAGCCTGGCACTGGTCTTCAGGTGTTGGCCTAGAATCTGGGACTGTAGGGCCTGACCTGGTGCAGGAGGGGTTAGGAGCCTGGGACTGCTGGTGCTAGCCTGGAGCCTAGGGTCATGGGGGCCAGCCCGGCACTGGGGTGGTCCTGGAGACTGGGTCTACCGGGGGAAGTCTGGAGCCTGCATGGGCCCAGAACCTGGTTCCACCAGGGCCAACCTGGAGGCTGTGTCTATGGGTGTCAGCCTGGTGCTAGGGCAGGCTGGCAGGCTGGGTCCACAGGCACCAGAGTTCACAAGTGCCAGTCTTAAGCCTAGGGCCATGGGGGCTGGCCTGGTGCCAGAATTCACTAGGACATGCCTCTTGCTGGGGGTCCACAGTGAAGTCAGTGCTCACTTTACTTTCTTCCCTCCATGGGATGGTGTCTTTCTACATGCTGGCCTGCTTGGGCTTGAGGGAGTGATGATGGGTAATGTGAGATTGTCCTTCTCACCCTTTTTAATGCATCTTTTCTTATTCCTGTATTCCACCCAGAGGTTTTAATCTCTCACCTGGAATCCTTAGCTCTTATGAAGATATTTTCATTCATGGATAGTTGTTTAAATTGATGTTTCTACAAAGAGACAAATGCCGGACACTCCTGTTCCACCATCTTCCTAATGTCACTCCCTCTATTCAACTTTGTATTATGGGTTCTAGCCAAAACAATTAAGCAAGAAAAAGAAAAAAGCATTCAGATTGGAAAGGAAGAAGTGAAACTATCTTTTTTTGAAAATGACATGATCTTGTATATAAAAAGAAATCCTATGGAAGCCACACCAAAAACTTATTGAAACTAATAAGTTCAACAATATTAGAAAACAAGATCAGTATACAAAAGTTAACTTTATTTCCATATACTTAAAATGAACAATCTGAAATTTAAATCAAAAAAGTCCATTTACAATAACATCGAAAAGAATAAAACGCAAGAATAAATTTAACAAAAAATGCAAAAATTTTACTCAATACTACAAACGTAGTTGAGAGAAGTTAAAGAAGACCTAAATAAATAGAATGACATTCCATATTGATGGATTGGAATGTTTAATATTGTTTAAATGGCAATACTACCCAAATTCATCTACAGAGTCAATAAAATCCCTATCAAAATTCTACCTCTTTTTCCTGTGGAAATTAATAAGCTGATCCTAAAATTCATATGAAAACACTAGGGCCCAAAATAGCCAAAAATATCTTGACAACAAACAATGTTGGAGGACTTAAACTTTTTGATTTCAAAACTTGGTACAGAGCTATAGTAATCAAGACAGTATGGTACTGGCATAAGGATAAACATTAGATCAATGAAACAGAATTGAGAGCCAAGAAATAAACCCTTACATTTATGGTCAAATGCTTTTGGACAAGGGTACCAAAACACTTCAATGGTGAAAGAATAATCTTTTCAACAAATTATACTGGGACAACTGGATATCCACATGCAAAACAATGAACCATGTACAAAAAATTCATTAAAAAAAAAATTCATTCAAAATGGATCAAAGCCATAAATGTAAGAAACTATAAAATTCTTAGTAGAAACATAGATACAAATCTTTGTAACTATGCATTGGGCAAGGGTTTTCAAAATATGACACCAAAAGTTCAAGCAAACAAAGGAAAAGCAGATAAATTGAATGCTTAAAATTCAATAGAAAGACAAATAACTGAAAAATTGCCAAAGGATATGAATAGACATTCGCCAAAAGAGGTATACAAATGACCAATAAGCACATGAAAAGATAATCCACATCATTAACCATCAAGGGAATGCATATCATACCACAGTGAGGTACCACTTCAACCCCAGTATGATGGCTATAAACAAAAAGATATAATGCCAAGTTTTGGCAAGGATATGGAGAAATTGGAACCCTCATACACTGCTGGTTGGATTGTAAAATGGTACAGCCCTTTACTGACACTTAAAACTTATAACAATAAGGTATATAAATGTCACAATATCTCTAAATCAAAGATTTTAGGAGCAGTAGCACATTTTTTTGTTTCATTTCCTTTGTTGCCAAGTATCTCCATCTATGCTTTTTATATGGCTATTTGTCTATCTCCACTGCAATCTTTCTACAACCCTCCTTTCCTCTTGGTACCTTTTAATAGACTGAGGAAGGAATTTTAGCTCCAGTTCTGCCACTCTAGGTGTTTAACCTTAGACAAATCATGTATTCCCTCTGAATCTCAGTTTACTCATTAGGAAAATGAGAATAAGATATTTTCTTTATCTCACAGGATCATTTTGAAAATCAAATGTAAATGTATGACAGTGTCTTATAAATTCTAAACCAACAGACACACTTAAGTCATTATTAAATGTAAGAAATTTGCTAGCAATAATGTAGAACCAAAGTATATATTTTTAAAATTTTATTTACTTTATTTTATTTTTGGCTGAGTTGGGTCTTTGTTGCTGCATGTGGGCTTTTCTCCGGTTGTGGTGAGTGGGGGCTACTCTTCGTTGCGGTGCACGGGCTTCTCATTTTGGTGGCTTCTCTTGTTGCAGAGCACCGGCTCTAGGCACGTGGGCTTCAGTAGTTGTGGCACACGGGTTTAGTTGTTCTGCAGTATGTGGGATCTTCCCAGACAAAGGCTTGAACCCGTGTTCCATGCGTTGGCAGGAGGATTCTTAACCACTGTGCCACCAGGGAAGCCTTATCTTTTTAATATTTACTTATTTATTTATTTATTTATTTATTTTGGCCACACTGGGTCTTAGTTGCAGCACGCAGGATCATCGCTGCAGCATGTGGGATCTTTTAATTGCAGCATGCGGACCTCTTAGTTGTGGCATGAAGACCCTTAGTTGCAGCATGTGGACTTCTAGTTGAGGCATGCATGTGGATCTCGTTTCCCGACCAGGGATTGAACCCGGGCCCCCTGCATTGGGAGCGTGGAGTCTTACCCACTGGACCACCAGGGAAGTCCCCTGAAGCATATTTTTATCATTAGTAGTATTGACTGTATAGAAAAGTGTGTTCTGTTATTGTTATGTTAATGGATAATTTTATCTTTTTCTTCTAAAAAAGCACAAGTTGCATTTTTATATATGTAGTCTTTAATTGATTTTTTCTCTGCCTGTGGATCAGTGAGTTTTGATAGATAAATCAGTTATCATCCTTGCTCTATAAAATACATCAGCAAATAAAAATTAACTTTTTCTCAATTTTACAAAATGTATTATCTTTCTGGAAAGTGATTAGGTCAGCTTGTTCATAATCCAAGAAAATTCTACTGAATCTTCCTGCCCATTCTCTCAGTTGATATATGTACTATTCCTGGGTTACCAAACACATGTAAATAAAATCTTTCAAAGACAGTCAACAGAAACATTCCCATTGGTAGTACCAGAGCAAAGGAAAAGAAAAATGAACTGTCCCTAAGAAAAACTATCTCCCACCGTATTCTCTGCCAATGTCACAATGACTTGGTGGTTTCAAGGTCAAAATTCAAGGACTGAATTGGCATATAATTATAACACTTCAGAAAGCAAAGAATTGGAAAGAAGTTGTTGAGATTCAGAGGTACTCCCAGGTTTCTAGGTGCAGCTTGCCTTGATGTCACTCACTTTTCAAGTTTTAAGTGACCACCTGAAGGATTACCTTAGGAGGAGCTAAAGAGAAGAAAAGACCCCAAGTACATACACATTTTTCTGCCTAGCAAATTCTTGTCATATTTTACAACTGCCCTCTGTGTATGGTGCTCTAGATGCACTGACCTAAAAGAGTTAAATGTGGAATTTTCATATTCCAACTTAGGGTCAGTGATCTGATTTAGCAGAGATAAAGAGAAAGAGGTGGCAGTTCAAGAACTCTGTTTAGATATGGGAACATATGTATATGTATAACTGATTCACTTTGTTATAAAGCAGAAACTAACACACCATTGTAAAGCAATTATACCCCAATAAAGATGTTAAAAAAAAAAAAGAACTTTGTTTATAGGAAAACACTGTCACTGTCATAAGGGGAAAAAGCAATTTTAATATCTACATGAACCCTAAAGAAACAATAAGTAATATAGAACAAATATCAACATGACCTAAGGGTAGGGAAGGTTTTCTTAAACAAATCACAAAAGCACAAAACAAAAGATTGATAAAATTTGTCATTTAAAGAAATGGACTTCAAAAATGAATTATAAATACAGAAAAACAATCAGTAGACTGGGAAAGGATATTTGTAATATATGTCTGAAAAATTAGGATACAGAATATATAAAGAGTACATATGAATAAATCAGAAAAGTTCGAACAACCAAAGAGAAAAGCAATCAAAAATTATCGGCAGGCAATTCACACATGAGGAATATTAAATAGAAATAAATGTATGAAAAGATGTTAAATCTATCTAGGAAAATCAGCATGTTTCATGAAAAGTGCCTGTTCTTTTAAAGTGCCTACTATAAAAGGATATATGTATATATTTTTCTCTGAATGTGTTTTGTTGTTATTATTTTTATTGTTTGGCCTATATTTTTTTTTATTCTTTAATTATTATTATTTTAACAATAGCTTTGTTGAGATAAATTTACATGGAAATTTACTACATTAAACTGTACAATACAGTGGGTTTTGGTATATTCACAGAGTTGTGCAAGCATCATCACTATCTAATTTCAGAATATTTTCATCACCTGAAAGAGAAACCCCATACCCATTACCAGTCATTCCCTATTCTGCTGTCATTCTCAGTCCATGGCATCAAATAAACTACTTTCTATCACTATGAATTTGCCTATTCTGGACATTTCACATACATGTAACCAGACAATATGTTGCCTTGTGTATCTCTTTCATATAGCATAGTGTATTCAATGTTAATACATGTTGGAGCATGTATCATTAGTTCATTATTTTTATTGCTGACCAATATTTGATTTGTGGATGTACCACACTTTATTGATCTATTCATCAGCTGATGGACATTTGCCTAGTTTCCAATTTTTAGCTATCAAGAATAATGCTGCTGTGAACATTGATGTAGAGATTTTGGTACGGACATATGTTTTTATTTCTCTTGGTTATATACCTAGGAGTGGAATTGGTGGGTCATATGTAACACAATGTTTAACATTTTGAGAAACTATCAGACTGTTTTCCAATGCAGCTGCACCATTTTACATCCCCACCAGCAGTGTATGAGGTTTCAGATTTCTACAGATCTTCACCACCACTTGGTATAGCTTGTATTTTTTATTTTATCCATCAATGTCACTGAATCTTTCTTGTACCAGTTCAGAACCACTCTTGAGTTCCTCTCGTATATTTTTTTTTTTTTTTTTTTGCGGTACGCGGGCCTCTTACTGCTGTGGTCTCTCCAGACGCACAGGCTCAGCAGCCATGGCTCACGGGCCCAGCCGCTCCGCGGCATGTGGGATCTTCCCGGACCGGGGCACGAACCCATGTCCCCTGCATTAGCAGGCAGACTCTCAATCACTGCGCCACCAGGGAAGCCCCCTCTCGTATATTTTTAATTTCAGGTTATTGCATATTTGGACTCCAGAATTTCTATTTGGTTCTTTTTTTATAAATTCTTTTTCTTGATATTTTCCATTTGGTGAAATACTGTCCTTTGATTCTTTAGACCAAATTTTCTTTATTTCTTTAAATTTATTCACAATAGCTGATTTTAAATCTGTTTTTTTTGTAGTAAGTCCAACATCTGAGTTTCCTCAGACACAGTTTCTATTGACTTAAATTTTCCTGTATATGGGTCACATTTCCTGGCTCTTTGTTTTGTTTTTATATTTTTAATTTATTTATTTATTCATTTTTGGCTACATTGCATCTTCGTTGCTGCATGTGGGCTTTCTCTAGTTTCAGAGAGCGGGGGCTACTTTTCGTTGCGGTGCACAGGCTTTTCATCATGGTGGCTTCTCTTGTTGCAGAGCATAGGCTCTAGGCACGCAGGCTTCAGTAGCTGTGGCTCGTGGGCTCTAGAGTGCAGGCTCAGTAGTTGTGGCACATGGGCTTAGTTGCTCTGCAGCATGTAGGATCTTCCTGGACCAGGGCTCGAACCCATGTCCCCTGTATTGGCAGGTGGATTCTTAACCACTGCGCCACCAAGGAAGTCCCTTTCCTGGCTCTTTGCACATCACAAATTTTTTATAAAACTAGACATTTTAAATAATATAATGTGGCAACTGTGGAAATCAGCCCGCTACCCCTACACCACTGAATTTGTTGGTTTTGATGTTTGTTGCTGCTTGTTATGCTTGTTTTTGTTTCTTTTTTAGTGAGTTTTCTGAACATTCCAGAAGTGCTCCTCCTTTACTTACTAATGCATGAAATATCATTTTTTGGATATGAATAAATAAATATGAAAAAAATTATAAATTATCTCAGGGAATAATATACAATAACTTTAAATTAGTGGTTACTTCTGGATTGGGTAAGGATCTTTAGCTTTTTCTGGAATCTTTTTTCTTTTTTTCTTTTTGCAGTACGCGGGCCTCTCACTGTTGTGGCCTCTCCCGTTGCGGAGCACAGGCTCAGCAGCCGTGGCTCACGGGCCCAGCCGCTCCGCGGCATGTGGGATCTTCCTGGACCGGGACACGACCCCCTGTCCCCTGCATAGGCAGGCAGACTCTCAACCACTACGCCACCAGGGAAGCCCTGGAATCTTTTATCACATTAAAAGAGAGAATAAAAGAAAGAGAGAGAGATCTGAAGCAAAAATGGCAACTATATCTGTATCTATGCTAGTTTGTATCAAATCTTAGTGATGGAAACATGGATGTCTGTTATATTATCTTCTATATTCTATGAAGGTTTGAAATATTTCATAATTAAAATTTTAAATTTTTCATTGTTTTTCATAGGTGAAATATAAAAAAGTACTGACATTCAGAAACGTTATGATTTGTATTTTTTCCCATATACTTTTGCTACTCAAATTTTTTTCTGTAAACCAGCCTCATCAGCATCATATAGAATCCTGTTAGAAATGCAGAAACAGGCTACATCCCAAACTGAATTAGAATCTTCATTTTAACAAAATTTTCAAGTGATTTATAATAGCACATTAGAGTTTCAGAAAGATTGTTATATGCCATTTGGTCATTTATTTAAACAGTGGTATTATAGCTATAAATAAGATAATAAATGTGAAAATATTCTATACATTGTGAAGTCCTGTGCAAATGGAAACTAATATATCCTAGTTAGTTAGTAAATATTGGGATCCAAGCCCCAGAAAACAAGTACAAATCCAATCTTGGCTATTTGCTAATTGGCGGTTTGGGACAAGTTACTTAACTAACCTAACTACACTGCAACTCTTTCCTCAGCTATAGCATGAGGTTAATATCAATATCTACCTTGGAGTTGTTTTCAGGATTCAAGGAGATTAATGCATGTGCAGCACTTAGCACAGTGCCTAGTTCCTAGAAAGTGCTTAATAAATTATATTTTTTATAATTAATATTAATAACTACCAAACACTGACTGAGCTCTTAGATATAGACTTTATCATGGATAAGTTTTTCTACTTTAAAATCCTTTGGGTTATTGAGAATTCAGAAATGGCAACTAAAGACAAATTATTCTAATGCCGGTTGTAGATTTTAAATTGCAGTTTTCTGTTTACATGCTTTTAATTCTCTATTATGACTCTTCCTTTATTGAATTCTCTTCCTCCTGTCATCCTGTGGGTGTTTACAAGGGCTTTAACCTCTTTTCTGTTTTTCCTGTTTATGCTCAGCTCTTCGTTGAGCTCACTGTACTCCCATGGCTTCAAATACCAATATTATGTTGATGACTCCAAGTTCTACATTTCTAGAGTAGTTCCCTGGGCTCTAGTTCTGTAACACCAAGCTCCTGCCTGAAGGACTTCTTCACATTGGTAACCCCCATGACTTTAAACTTGACAGATGCAAGGAACAGTACAAATTCTACCTAAAACTGTTTGTTCTAGGCATAAAATGCAAGAATAATACAAATTTTAATTGTATAATTATATAAATACATAAATAGCACAAATACAAAAACAATTTAAATAATACAAAAAAATTTAAAAACATTCCTTTCTTAAAAAGATTTTGGTATCATAAATGGAAAGCATTAAGCAAATGTACATACTCTTTGGCTTACTAATTCAACTCTGAGGAACTTATCCTAAAAAATATTCACAAGTGCAAATAAATATTTACAGAAAAGTATGTTCATCATAAAATTACTTACAATACCCCAAATTGGAAACAACCTAATTTCCAACAATAAGGATTTTGTTAATGGATACATCCATAAGAAAAATTAGTTTAGAGACATAATATTTAATAGCATGAAAGAATCATCAGATTATATAGTGGGAAAAAGATTATATAGCAAAAAGTGAAATATCATTAAGGTTACCAATTTTAGTAAATAAAAGTAAGGACCCAAGTTTTATTTGAATTTTAGATAAATAACAAATAATTTATTAGAAGTATGTCCCTGTCCTACATCATTTTTAGCCCAAGGAGAGACAGACAAATAAACAGATATTATCAATACAGTTTTATGAGTGACAAAATGGAAGACAACATAGAGTACTTTTGAGTAAACATTTAAAAATTACCTAACCCAGTTTGGTATGTGTCTGTGAAGACTTCACAGAAGAGATGGCACCTTTGCCAAAATTTTCAAGTGTGAATAAAACATGTCAGCTAAGGAGATAGGAGGAGGAAGAAGCCTGAGGTAAAATAAAGCATGGTCCATTTAGAAAATTAACCAACATGCTCCAAATGAACCAATGGATTATAGAAGAAATCAAAAATGAAATAAAATATATCTAGAGACAAACCAAAATAGAAATGAAACGTACCAGAACTTATAGGATGCAGCAAAAATAATTCTAAGAGGGAAGTTTATAGTTTAACACCTTCATTTTAAAAAGAAGAAAAATCTCAAATAAGCAACCTAATTTCAAATCTCAAAGAACTATAAGAAGAACAACAAACTAAGCCCAAAGTTAGTAGAAAGGAAAGAAATAACAAAGAGCAGAAATAAATTAAACAGAGATAAGACATCAGAAAAGATCAACAAAACTAAGAGTTGGCTTTGTGAAAATATAAACAAAACTGATAAAACTTTAGCTAGAATAACTAAGAAAAAGAGAAGATGCTACTAAATAAAATTTATAAATGAAAGAGGAGACATTACAACTAATACCACAGAAATAAAAAGGATCAAAAGAGAATATTATGAACCATTATATGCCAGAAAATTGGGTAACCTAGAAGAAACAAATTCCTAGTAACATACAATATACCAAAACTGAATTATGAAGAAATATAAAATCTGAACAGAATAATAATGAGTAAAGAGATTGATTCAGTAATCAAAATCTGTCAAGAAACAAAAGTCCAGGACCAGATGCCTTAAGTCATGAATTATACATAACATTTAAAGGAGAATTAATACCAATCTTCCTCAAACTCTTCCCAAAAATTTAAGTCTAGAGAGCACTTCTGAACTCATTTTACAAGGCCAGCCTTACAATCATGCCAAAGCCATACAAGGACACTACAAGAAAAGGAAATTATAGGCCAATATACCTGATGAACATAGATGCAAAAATCCTCCACAAAAATGCTATCAGACTGAATTCAACAGCATGTTAAAAGGATTATACACTATGGTGTATCAAGTGAGATTACTCCCAGTGATGCAAGTATGGCTCAACATATGCAAATCAGTAAGTGTGATACACCATATTAACAGAATGAAGGATAAAAATCACATGATTATCTTTAAAGACGCAGAAAAATCATTTGACAAAATTCAAAGCTCTTTTATAATAAAAACTCTTACATTAGGTGTAGAAGAAATGTACCTCAAAACAATAAAGACCATATATGACAAGCCCACAGCTAACATCATACTCAATGATGAAAAGCAGAAAGCTCTTCTTCTACAGTCAAGAACGAGGCCAGGGTGATCACTTTCTCCATTTCTATTGAACATAGTACTGGAAGTCCTAGCCAGAACAATTAGACAAGAAAAAGAAATTTTAAAAAAGAAAGTAAAATTGTCTCTGTTTGAAGATGACATAATCTATATATAGTAAACTTTAAAGATTCCCCTAGAAAACTATTAAACTAATAAATGAATTCAGGGAACTTCCCTGGTGGTCCAGTGGTAAAGAATCCACCTTCCAATGCAGGGGATGTGGGTTTGATCCCTGGTCAGGGAACTAAATCCCACATGCCACAAGGCAACTAAGCCCCTGTGCCACAACTACTGAGCCCACGCACCTCAGTGAGAGAGCCCACATGCCATAAACTACAGAGCTCATGCGCTCTGGAGCCCACGCACCACAACTACAAAGCCCAAGCACTCTGGAGCCCATGCACCACAGCTACAGAGAGAAAACCTGCATACCACAACTAGAGAGAAGCTAAAGTTTCAGGACACAAAATAAAAATACAAAAATCAATAACATTTCCATACACTAACAACAAACTACCCAAAAAAGAAATTAAGAAAACAATTCTATTTACAATAGCATCAAAAAGAATAAAATACTCAGGAATAAATTTAACCAAGGAGGTGAAAGATCTGTACACTGAATCTATGAAACATTGATGAAAGAAATTGAAGAAGACACAAATAAATGGAAAAGATATTCTGTGTTCATGGATTGGAAGAATTAATATTATATATATATATATATATATATATATATATACATATATACATATATATATAATAGAATATTATTCAGCCTTAAATAAGAAGGAAATCCTACTGCCTGAAACAATATGGATTAACCTGAAGGGCATTATACTAAGTGAAATAAGCAAATATCACAGGATCTCAATTATGTGAAATCTTGAATAAAGTCAAACTCACAGTAACAGAGAATAGAATAGTGATTACCAGAGGCTAGGGGGTCTCAAATGGGAGATATTGATCAAAGTGTACTTTCAGTTATAAGATGAATAAGTTCTGGAGATATGGCTAATAATAATGTATATTTGAAGTTTGCTAAGAGATTAGATCTCAAGTGCTCTCAGCACACAAAATGATGACAGTTATGTGAGGTGATAGATATACTAATTAGCCTGATTTGGGTGATTATTTTACAATGTATACATATACCAAAACATTACATTGTATGCCTTAAATATGTACAATTTTTATTTGTTAATAATACTTCAATAAAGCCAGGAAAATAAGTAAATTCTGTAAAATGGAAAAAGAAAAAGACATATGCAAGACAGTCTTTATTAAAATCCATGTCACAAAACCAAAATTCATTCTCAGCAACTGGTTATCTCTACTGGTGGCTTAGGTCCACTCTAGCCTGACACCCCAAGGTGGCCTTGGCCTGCAAAGGTGAAAAGTCAGAATTTTAGCTGATGTTGTAAATGCAATTTCTACTCCCACTGAGACAAGTGCTGTAGATTGAATGTGTCCCCCAAAATTCATATGTTAAAGCCTAATCCCCACTGTGACAGTATTAGAGATGGAGCCTCTGGGAAATAATTAGGTCATGAGGATGAATACTATTAGTGCCCTTATAAGAAGAAACATGAGAGAGCTTGCTTCCTCTCTCTCTGCTCTCTGCCATGTGAGGATATCAGAAGACAGCCATCTGCAAACCAGGAAGTGGGTCCTCACCAAACACTGGATGTGCCAACCACTTCATCTTGGGCTTTCCAGCCTCCAGAACAAACTTGTCTCAGTGGGAGTAGAAAAAGAAATGTCTATTGTTTAAACAATCCAGTGTATGCTATTTCCTCAGCTATAGCAAGAGGTTAATATCCATACCTACAACTGGGAAAGAAAAAGCTCAGAATTATTTTTAGGAGAGTCTCCTTTTTCTGCAAATATAGAAGTCCTAAGGAAAGATGATTTTATTTATAGAGTTTCCACCTCTGCAGTCAGTGCCTTGAGATTTCTCTCCTAGGAATCCAATGTCTACATGCTAAAGGAATATATCTGATAATTTATTCAGACTAAGATTTTAGTGATAGACTTTTTTTTTTTTTTTTTTTTTTTTTTTTTGTGGTATGTGGGCCTCTCACTGCTGTGGCCTCTCCCGCTGCGGAGCACAGGCTCCAGACGCTCACGCTCAGCGGCCATGGCTCACAGGCTCAGCCGCTCCGCGGCATGTGGGATCCTCTCGGACCGGGGCACGAACCCGCATCCCCTGCATCGGCAGGCGGACTCTCAACCACTGCGCCACCAGGGAAGCCCTAGTGATAGACTTTTATAGAGCTTTAAAAAACTGTCAAGGATGGGGAAGGGCCAGTGCTTAACTTTTAAAAAAATGAATCTTTTTGGAGAACAGGTAAAGATGTTTTGAGGGATCCCTCAAATCATACCTCTAAGGCACCAGACTGCAAGTCCTATGGGCAAAGCGGTCCCTTAGAACAGGAATCACTACAAATCTAGAGGAAAGGAAACCTTCAGATGACATACACAATACCCTGAGTTAAAAATGTTTCCAGAATGGTGGAATGAACCTTAACATTATGATTAGTGAACACCAAAAGTGAACTGTCCATTCAGCAGAAGTTATTAACCAAATGCATGCACCAGAATCACCTGGGGTGCCTTTGCAAATCCATGTATGTTGATGGGCCAATTACATTGATTCATTGTTGATTATACAACCATGCTGAAGAGTGTAGATTATTGGATATTAACCTAGATGAAACTCACTAGTTCTGTGCCATAAAAGTTTGCAGTTGTTTCTGTCATAATCACTATTAATATGCTCTGATGAAGGCTTAGATCCTCAAGTTTCCCTGAATAGTGTCCAATTCTACTTTCTCTGGATGTAATTAGCAGCAATAGCTCTTAATATAACATACATATCACAATTAACTGTGATGAGTTTTTAGAATGTACATGCCCAGGGATTCTAAGTTTTTAGCAATAATATTTTTAAAACTCCATCCATGATTCTAATGTACCCCTCCCAACTGAAATTAAGTGCATTATCACAGAATTTCACATGTATTCTTTATTTTATAAAGCATTACCAGGAACCTATTCCATTCCACACACTGCTAGTCTGTAGAGACACCAAATTCAGTAAGAGAAAAAAATCTGCCATTGAGGAACTCACATGACTAGGAATGGAAGACAGATATAAAAACAGATAAATAACAATACTGAGTACAAGCAGTTTAAACAAAATCCTATAGGATCCCAGAGTTAAGAATTATCAATTTACAATAAGGAAGCTAAGAAAGACTTCATATAAGATTAAAATTTTAACTGGTTTCTTGAGGAATGAGGCAGAGGAGAAAAACTTATGTATGGGGCTTCCCTGGTGGCACAGTGGTTGAGAGTCTGCCTGCTGATTCAGGGGACACAGGTTCGTGCCCCGGTCTGGGAGGATCCCATGTGCCGCGGAGCGGCGGGGCCCGTGAGCCATGGCCGCTGAGTTTGCGCGTCCGGAGCCTGTGCTCGGCAACGGGAGAGGCCACAGCAGTGAGAGGCCTGCATACCGCAAAAAAAAAAAAAAAAGTTATGTATGTAAGGGCAATGAGATGTGATTGAACATGGTATATTTGGGACAGAGCGAGAAGTCTGATATGGGTGAAACCAAGAAAGTGGAGATATGTAAAAAGACTGGAGATAAAAGTTGGGACCATATTATTATATAAAGAGCCTTGTATGGAATCCTAAACATTTTAGAATTTGTTCTGTAGGTTGGTCGTTCCTTGGCTAGCTGCAAAGTAATTACAAAGAGTTTGAAAATTCATATGTACATACAAATATTTTAAATAAACAATTACTAAAGGCACAATAGAGGTTTTTAAGAAGTGAAGTGAGATGAGTAGATTTCTTTTTAAAAATACATTTTGAAGCAATATGGACAGCAAACAAAAGTGGAAAGACAGGAAGCAGGGGGAAATATAGAAGGCAATTGTAAATCTAACTGAAAGATAATGATGACTAGGCTAAGGTGAAAGAGAGTGTTACATATAGATCATGGAAAAGTACTCAGGGACTACATCATAAAGAGCCCTGTATGACATGCTAAGAGTCTATATGCTATCCTTGAAGTATTGGGGAGCCAGTGAAAGTTTTTGATTGTTTGTTTATATGTTTAGCAACTGAAAAAAAAATGTACAACCTAAAAGTTGAGAATTATGTTTTATTTGGCAGACATACTGAGCACTTAAGTCCAGGAGACAGCCTCTCAGAGAGCTCTAAGGGACTTCCCACGAGGTAAGGGAGGAGCCAGGATATGTAGGAGTTTTTGCAAAACAAACAAACAAACAAAAATCAGGTACTTGAACATCAAAAGATTACTGCTAATTAAAGAAAAAAAAAACAGACTTCTTAGCTCTTTTCTATGTATGGGAAGATGCAAGAGTCTGGGCTCATTTAAATCATTCCTTTGGTATGCATCTTAGCTATCTAGGGCCAGTATCCTGTTTCTCTCCATCCTAAATGCCCTCAGGGTGCACAGTCTGCTGGCTTCAGTGGCTGCTGGCTTCAGTGGCTGCTGGCTTGATGGCCAACATCTTTCGTTTACTGATGTAACAGGCGACATTCTTTGTCTACATGTTTCAAGGACAAGGGGAGGCGGAGAAGGCAGAAAGAGTTTCCTTTTGAAAGAGTACAAAAAAACAGCAATTATGTGTATTCCTACCACTCAGATTTACTCTTAATATTTTGTCCTCTTTGCTTTCAGTGTTTGTTCCTATATATAAACTTCTTTTGTAAAGTCACACAAGCAATACATGAACACAACTGTCCAATAAAAATCATAATGCTAGAGCTAAAAAATATCTTTAATCTACCTTTTACACCCTACTCCTTGGATGTAAATATTTTTATAAATTTAGTAGGAATCCTTCAAGTCTTTTTAAAATATAATTTTAATTACTAATATGTGTATCCTTAGAAAATCTGTAGTATTATTTTTTGTGGTTTTAAAAATTATGTAGGTGATATCATACTTTACGAATCATTCTGGACTTGCTTTAGCAATGTTTTGTAGATATATTCATATCAATTGATAAAAGCCTATTTCATTCATTTAAATTTCTGGAACAATATCACACTGTATGGATATAGTGCAATGCATTTATTTCTTCCCCTACTGATGGATATTCAGGATTTTTACAATTTTTCCTTTATAACGTCATGTAATGAACATCTTTTTAAATGTGTCTTTGAAAACCAATGAGACTGTTTCTTGAGGGAATATACCTAGAGATTAAATTATATGTTAAGTACACAATCATTATTCCATTTTAATGGATAATACCAAATTTCCCTACAAAGCAGCAATAGCAAATTTATCAATTTGCACTTCTACTAGAATTGTGTGTGTGTGTATATATATATATATATATACATAGTAGCAATTTTCCCAGGACTTGTCAGATCTTGATATAGCAAGACTTTTATTTTTTTTTAATTTCACCTACAAAATTATGATTTTTTATTTGCATATGCCTACTTACTGGTTTGTTTTTATGTGCAACAGGATAATATATTGAGATAATTAAGAGCCTGCTACACTCTGGCCCTTCCTCTTGTATCAATAACTTTATATTCCTCCAAATAGGCAGCAGCTGAAAGCTGGAGGGCCAATACAAAATTGTAACAAAGAGTCAGATTTTGAGCTTCTGCTATTCTATGTAGATGTTTATAAATCTATAATAAAAAGAAATATCAGAAAGTCAAAATCCTTTTTTTATTTATAAATACCATGTTTTGTTGAGAAAGAAATGATTCTTCATGGAATTCCAGAAGATAAATTTTGGACATTAAAAATCTGGAGGACACAGAATCTAGCATTTATGTCATAAACCATAGAGCTCAAGACAACACAGACATAGTTTTCTCCTTGCCTGCCCTAAGGAGATAAAAGTCCAATCAGATATCAAGAGGAAGAAATTCAAAGAAAACATGACTACAGCTTAGAAACTGACTTCATGAATAAAGGACCACGTTTTACCCCTCAGCTGATCTGAAAGTAGAGCTGAAGGGGATAAGGTATAGAGAGGGAAAAAGAAAGGAAACCCTACTAACATTTTCACTTATCAAAGCTTATTATATTATAGTAATTATAGTAATTAAATTGATATTGTATCAGAACACACAGGTTTTTATTTTTCTAAAGTTCTTTTCTATCCCAAATATAGTGTTATTTCTTCTTTTAAAATAAATTTATTTTATTTATTTCTTTTTGGCTGCGTTTGGTCCTCCTTGCTGTGTGCAGGCTTTCTCTAGTTGCAGCAAGCGGGGGCTACTCTTTGTTGTGGTGTGCGGGCTTCTCATTGCAGTGGCTTCCCTTGTTGTGGAGCACAGGCTCTAGGTGCTCAAGCTTCAGTACTTGTGGCACACAGACTCAGTAGTTGTGGCTCATGGACTCTAGAGCACAGGCTCAGTAGTTGTGGTGCATGGGCTTAGTAGCTCCACGGCATATGGGATCTTCCCAGACCAGGGCTCGAGTGCTCAAACCCGTGTTGCCTGCATTGGCAGGTAGATTCTTAACCACTGTGCCACCAGGGAAGTCCAAACACACAGATTTTTAAATTAACAGTCTAGAAACTGTCACATGGAACTAAGGATATACAGTGTTGACACTAATATTTATTTAGAGGAAAAGGACTACTCTATAAGCAGTATTTAAATCATTGATTTCAGATGGAAACATAATGTGATTCTGTCCTTCTTATTAAACATACAAACATACACACACACACGCAATTCCAGATATATGAAAGTCTTATACATGGGGAAAACAAAAAACAACACTTTAAAATATTGGTCTTCTTCAGGATTCTGTTCTTTGATTTCTTTGTACTCTGCATAGAACCCATGTATAAGCAGAAGGCAATGATCCAGAAAAGGAGGTTGAAAAGGAATTAATAGAGATAAAGAGAAAGTTTGCCCATGAAGCCCAGAGAAGAGCTTCTAAAAGAGGGAAATTGTGTAATAGAATAAAATAATCAGAAAATACTCAACACAACCCTTGAGCTATGTATGCCTCACAGCTTTAACTATATGTGTCCTTTATAAATTTTAAATGTTTGATTCATAAAAGGTACTAGGTGGAAGCATAAGCTGAACAATGTTAGTAAAATATTAACTCACAATTACACAACTAGGAACATCCTGGGTCATAGTAAGTTCTCTATAGATTCAGTGATAGGCCAATACAGGATTTTATGCCTAGTGCGTGTGCTAGAACAGAGCACAGCAGGTAATAATATGGCAGAGAAAAGTGTGACAAAACAAAGAACTCTGAAGGTAAGAGAAAAGATCATAGATATATAGGAAATATACTTAACATATAGATGATTGTATTCCCTGAAGAACAGACCAGAATAAAGTGATGAAAAATCAATAAAAATATATAATAGAAAATGAAACATTCTTGTGTTAAAAGAATTGAATGTTCATTTATAAGTGCTGATCTAGCAAGAAAAATAAATGAAAAGAGATCTACCTAGTAAAACTCAGTTTAAAAGTGTTAAGAGAACTGTGGGAAGTAATCCAGCATACAAACATAGACATTATGGCTGTCCTAGAAAGACAGGAGAAGGAGAAGAAGCAGAAAGAATATTTGAAGAAATAATGGCTGAAAACTACCTAAATTTGATAAAAGACATGAATCTACAAAACCAAGAAGCTCTAAGAATTCCACAAATGACAAAGGCAAAAAGATCCATAGTGAATACATAGAAAATCCTAAAGACAACACCAGAAAACTACTAGAGCTCATCTATGAATTTAGTAAAGTTGCAGGACACAAAATTAATATACAGAAATCTGTTGCATTTCTATACACTAACAATGAAATATCAGAAAGAGAAATTAAGGAAACAATCCCACTTACTATTGCATCAAAAAGAATAAAATAACTAGAAATAAACCTACCTAAGGAGGTAAAAAACCTGTATGCTAAAACTATAAGACACTGATGAAAGAAATCGAAGATGACACAACAGATGGAAAGATATACCATGTTCTTCAATTGGAAGAATTAATATTGTTACAATGAGCATATTACCCAAGGCAATCTACAAACTCAATATAATCCCTATCAAAATATCAATGACATTTTATGCAGAACTAAAACAAATAATTTTAAAGTTTGTATGGAAACACAAAAGACCCCGAATAGCCAAAACAATCTTGAGAAAGAACAAAGCTGGAGGGATCATGCTCCCTGACTTCAGACTATACTTCAAAGCTACGGTAATCAAACCAGTATGGTGGGACTTCTCTGGTGGTGCAGTGGATAAGACTCCATACTCCCAATTCAGGGGGCCCGGGTTCAATCCCTGGTCAGGGAACTAGATCTCACATGCATGAGGCAATTAAGAGTTTGCCACAACTAAGGAGCCCTGGAGCCGCAACTAAGGAGCACGCAACTAAGGAGCCCACGTGCTGCAACTAAGAACCAGTGCAACCAAATAAATAAATAAATAAATAAATATTTTTTAAAAACCCAAAACACTATGGTACTGGCACAAAAACAGACACATGGATCAATGGAACAGGATAGAAAGCCCAGAAAGAAACTCAAGCACTTATGGTCAATCAATCTACAACAAAGAGATTGTTGGTGAGAATAGATAGACGTGAAAATATACAATAGAGAACAGTCTCTTCAATAAGTGGTGCTGGGAAAACTGGACAGCTACACCAAAAAAAGGAAATTAGAACATTCTCTAACACCATATACAAAAATAAACTCAAACGGACTATAGATCTAAATGTAAGACCGGAAACCACAAAATTTCTTGAAGAAAACATAAGCAGAACACTGACATAAAGTGGAGCAATATTTTTTTGATCTGTCTCCTAAAGCAAAGGAAATAAAAGCAAAAACAAACAAATGGGACCTAATTAAACTCTAAAGCTTTTGCACAGCAAAGGAAACCATTGACACAATGAAAAGACAACCTACTGAGTGGGAGAAAATATTTGCAAATGATATGACTGATAAGGGATTAATATCCAAAATACAAAACAGCCCATACAACTCAACATCACAAAAACAAACAACCTGATTAAAGAATCAGCAGAAGACCTGAATAGACATTCTTCCAAAGAGGAAACGCAGATGGCTAACAGGCACCTGAAAAGATGCTCAACATGACTAATCATCAGAAAAATGAAGATCAAAATCATGAAATATCACCTCACACCTGACAGAATGGTTATCATCAAAAAGAACACACAGAGAATGGGGTCAGGCTACACCCTTCCAGACCTTGCCCGCTTGCCGGGAGATGTGGTCCAGTAGCTGGAGAAGCGGGGGCCCTGCAGGAACCAAATCGGCAGCTGGCAGCAGACCCTCTCCAGAACCAAGTCTATCGAGAGATTATGCATTCTGTCCAGTCAATGCCATGGATAAGCATCCCCATGGTCTCAGAGTTCCTGCTAGAGGTGAGAGGTTACAGCAAACTATATGACAGCATAGAGGAGTTTCCATACGTATTTCTGAGGGAATAAGAATCTTATGGATCTTCTTTAAAGAACCAATTTCTGCAGAGGGCAGACAGCAGAAGCAAGAAATACAATCCTGCAGCCTGTGGAACAAAAACCACATTCACAGAAAGATAGACAAGATGAAAAGGCAGAAGGCTATGTACCAGATGAAGGAACAAGATAAAACCCTACAAAAACAACTAAATGTAGTGGAGATAGGTAACCTTCCAGAAAAAGAATTCAGAATAATGATAGTGAAGATGATACGGGACCTCGGGAAAAAAATGGAGACAAAGACCGAGAAGATGCAAGAAATGTTTAATAAAGACCTAGAAGAATTAAAGAACAAACAAACATAGAAGAACAACACAATAACTGAAATGAAAACTACACTAGAAGGAATCAATAGCAGAATAACTGAGGCAGAAGAACGGATAAGTGACCTGGAAGACAGAATGGTGGAATTCACTGCTGTGGAACAGAATAAAGAAAAAACAATGAAAAGAAATGAAGACAGCCTAAGAGACTTCTGGGACAACATTAAACGCAACAACATTCACATTATAGGGGTCCCAGAAGGAGGAGAGAGAAAGGACCCGAGAAAATATTTGAAGAGATTATAGTCAAAAACTTCCCTAACATAGGAAAGGAAATAGTCGCCCAAGTCCAGGAAGTGCAGAGAGTCCCATACAGGATAAACCCAAGGAGAAACACGCCAAGACACATAGTATTCAAATTAGCAAAATTTAAAGACAAAAAAAAATTATTAAAAGCAGCAAGGGAAAAACGACAAATAACATACAAGGGAACTCCCATAAGGTTAATAGCTGAATTCAAAGCATCCTAAGAGACTACTACAAGCAATTGTATGCCAATAAAATGGACAACCTGGAAGAAATGGACAAATTCTTAGAAAGGTATAACCTTCCAAGACTGAACCAGGAAGAAATAGAAAATATGAACAGACCAATCACAAGCAATGAAATTGAAACTGTGAGTAAAAATATTCCAACAAACAAAAGTCCAGGACCAGATGGCTTCACAGCTGAATTCAATCAAACATTTAGAGAAGAGCTAACACCCATCCTTCTCAAACTCTTCCAAAAAATTTCAGAGGAAGGAACACTCCCAAACTCATTCTATGAGGCCACCATCACCCTGATAACAAAACCAGACAAAGATACTACAAAAAAAGAAAATTACAGACCAATATCACTGATGAATATAGATGCAAAAATCCTCAACAAAATACTAGCACACAGAATCCAACAACACATTCAAAGGATCATGTACCATGTTCAAGTGGGATTTATCCAGGGATATAAGGATTCTTCAATATATGCAAATCAATCAATGTGATACACCATATTAACAAATTGAAGAAGAAAAACCATATGATCATCTCAATACATGCAGAAAAAGCTTTTGACAAAATTCAACACCCAGTTATGGTAAAAACTCTCCAGAAAGTGGGCATAGAGGGAACCTACCTCAACATAATAAAGGCCATGTATGACAAACCCACAGCAAACACCATTCTCAATGGTGAAAAACTGAAAGCATTTCCTCTAGTATCAGGAACAAGACAAGGATGTTCACTCTCACCACTATTATTCAACATAGTTTTGGAAGTCCTAGCCACAGCAATCAGAGAAGAAAAAGAAATAAAAGGAATACAAATTGGAAAAGAAGAAGTAAAACTGTCACTGTTTGCAGATGACATGATACTATACATAGAGAATCCTAAAGATGCCACCAGAAAACTACTAGAGCTAACCAATGAATTTGGTAAAGTTGCAGGATACAAAATTAATGCACAGAAATCTCTTGCAGTCCTATATACTAATGATGAAAAAACTGAAAGAGAAATTAAGGAAACACTCCCGTTTACCATTGCAACAAAAAGAATAAAATATCTAGGAATAAACCTACCTAGGGAGACAAAAGACCTGTATGCATAAAACAATAAGACACTGATGAAAGAAATTAAAGATGATACCAACAGATGGAGAGATATACCATGTTCTTGGGTTGGAAGAATCAATATTGTGAAAATGACTCTACTACCCAAAGCAATCTACAGATTTAGTGCAATCGCTATCAAATTACCAATGGCATTTTTTATTGAACTAGAACAAAAAATCTTAAAATTTGTATGGAGACACAAAAGACCCCAAATAGCCAAAGCAGTGTTGAGGGAAAAAAACGTTGCTGGAGGAATCAGACTCCCTGACTTCAGACTACACTATAAAGCTACAGTAATCAAGACAATATGGTACTGGCACAAAAACAGAAACATAGATCAATGGAACAAGATAGAAAGCCCAGAGATAAAACCACACACCTATGGTCAGCTAATCTATGATAAAGGAGGCAACAATATACAATGGAGAAAAGACAGTCTCTTCAATAAGTGGTGCTGGGAAAAGTGGACAGCTACATGTAAAAGAATGAAATTAGAACATTCCCTAACACCATACACAAAAATAAGCTCAAAATGCATTAGAGACCTAAATGTAAGACCGGACACTATAAAACCCTTAGAGGAAAACATAGGAAGAACACTCTTTGACATAAATCACAGCAAGATCTTTTTTGATTCACCTCCTAGAGTAATGGAAATAAAGACAAAAATAAACAAATGGGATCTGATGAAACTTCAAAGCTTTTGCACAGAAAAGGAAACCATAAACAAGACGCAAAGACAACCCTAAGAATGGGAGAAAATATTTGCAAACGCATCAACGGACAAAGGATTCATCTCCAAAATATATAAACAGCTCATGCAGCTCAATATTAAAAAAACAAACAACCCAATCCTAAAATAGGCAGAAGACCTAAATAGACATTTCTCCAAAGAAGGCACACAGATGCCTAAGAAGCACATGGAAATCTGCTCAACATCACTAATTATTAGAGAAATGCAAATCAAAACTACAATGAGGTATCATCTCACACCAGTTAGAATGGGCATCATCAGAATATCTACAAACAACAAATGCTGGAGAGGGTGTGGAGAAAAGGGAACCCTCTTGCACTGTTGGTGGGAATGTAAATTGATACAACCACTATGGAGGACAGTATGGAGGTTCCTTCAAAAACTAAAAATAGAATTACCATATGACCCAACAATCCCACTACTGGGCATATACCCAGAGAAAAACATAATTCAAAAAGACACATGCACCGCAATGTTCACTGCAGCACTATTTACAATAGCCAGGACATGGAAGCAACCTAAATGCCCATTGAGAGATGAATGGATAAAGAAGATATGGTACGTATATACAATGGAATATTAGTCAGCCATAAAAAGGAACTAAATTGGGTCATTTGCTGAGACGTGGATGGATCTAGAGGCTGTCATACAGAGTGAAGTAAGTCAGAAAGAGAAAAACAAATATCGCATATTAACGCATATACGTGGAACCCAGAAAAATGGTACAGATGAACTGGTCTGCAGGGCAGAAATTGAGATACAGATGTAGAGAACAAACGTATGGACACCATGCAGGTAAAGCGGCGGGGTGGTGGGGGTGGTGGTGTGATGAATTTGGCGATTGGGATTGCTGTGTATACACTGAAGTGTATAAAACTGATGACTAATAAGAACCTGCTGTATTAAAAAAAAAAAGAACATAAATAACAAACACTGGTGAGGATTTGGAGAAAAGGAACCCTCGTACACTGTTTGTGGGCATGTGAGTTGGTGCAGGCACTGTGGAAAACAGTATGGAAGTTTCTCAAAAGATTAAAAATAGAACTACCATATGACCCAGCAATTCCACTTCTGGGTATATATCCGAAAAAAATGAAAACACTAATTTGAAAAGATATATGTACCCCAATGCTCATAGCTGCATTATTTACAATTGCCAAGACATGGAAGCAACCTACATGCCCATAACAGATGAGTAGATAAAAGAAGATGTGGTATATATATACAGTGGAATACTACTCAGCCATAAAAAATAATGAAATTTTGCCATTTTCAACAACATGAATAGACTTGGAGGGTATTATGCTAAGTGAAATCAGTCAGACAGAGAAAGATAAATACTGTATGATGTCACTTAAATGTGGAAAATAAAAAAGACAACAAACTAGTGAATATAACAAAACAGAAACAGACTCACAGTTATAGAGAACAAACTAGTGGTTACAAGTGGAGAGATGCAAGCAGGGAGGGACAGAGATGCAAGCAGGGAGGGACAACATAGGGGTAGGGGATTAAGAGTAGAAACTATTATGCATAAAATAAGCTACAAGAATATATTGTACTACACAGAGAATATAGCCAATATTTTATAAAAACTGTAAATGGGGTATAACCTTTAAAAATTGTGAATCACTATATCGTACACCTGTAACTTATATAATACCAACTATACTTCAATTTAAAAAAAGAAAAGATCCACGAGACACATTATATCCAAATTGTAAAGACAAAGACAAAGAGAATCCTGAAAAGCGGCAAGAGATAAGTGACTCATCATACAAAAGGACTTCTCAATGACATCATCAGCAGATTTCTCAGCAGCATCCATGGAAGCCAGAAGGCAGTGGAATGACATATATAAAATGATGAAAAAAGTTGTCAAAAAAAGAATTCTATAACTAGCAAAACTATCCTTCAACATATATACACTACCAAATATAAAATAGATAGCTAGTGGGAAGCAGCCCCATAGCACAGGGAGATCAGCTCAGTGCTTTGTGACCACCTAGAGGGGTGGGATAGGGAGGGTGGGAGGGAGACGCAAGAGGGAGGGGATATGGGGACATATGTATATGTATAGCTGATTCACTTTGTTATATAGCAGCAACTAACACAACATTATAAAGCAATTATACTTGAATAAAGATGTTTAAAAAACAAAAACTATCCTTCAAAAAAAAGTAGAAATTAAGACATTCCTAGATAAAAACTGAGAGAGCACATTGCTACTACACATGCCCTATAAAAAATAAAAAAGAGATTCCTTCCGGTGGAAATGAAAGGAATCTAGATGGTAATGTGAAGCCATGTGGAAAAATAAAGAACACTGGTAAAGGTAAGTAGTCTGTAAATACAAAAGCTAGTACTATAGTATGCTTGTAACTCCTCTTTTACACCCTGTATAATTTAAAAGAAAAATGAGTAACACAATCATTACAGATCAATGCTGTTGGACACACGATGTATAAAAGTGTACTGTATGAGCAAAATGGTGGCATAGGAATTTCTACCTCTCAACATACCACTCACCCTCCAAGAAATATCAATTTGAACTATCTGTACATAAATACCTTCACAAGAGCAAAATATTTCAGGTGAGAGATTATAGCACCTGGGTGAAACACAGAAATAAAAAAGGACATACTGAGAAGCATAGGAAAGATAGAGTCACACTATCCCCATTACCCTCCCCCAAGCCTGGGCAGCCCGGAGTGGAGAGACACTTTATGGAAAGTGAAACCTGACGTTAAGAACACAGATCTTAGAGTGAGCCCACACCAGCACCAGACCAATTCCCACAGCCTTAGGTGGCTGCCTGTGGGATCACACGAACCTAGGTCCCCAACCACCCTCCAGCAAGCCCAAGCAGTGTCCTAAGCACCAGGCTTCTGGTGGGCTCACATGAACCCAGACTCTGGCTTACCCTAGCACCTACCTACTCCAGCAACCCCAGGCACCTCCCACACCCCAGGCAGCTGACATGCTGACATGACAAGGCTTCCTGTGGACTCCCAGAAACTCAGGCCCCTGTCTCACTCCACATCTGCCAACTCTAGGAGCCATAGGCAGCTCCACTGACACTAGGCTCCTGGTGAGCTCCAGTGACCCCCAAGCTTCCAGCTCACCCCAGTACCCACTGGCTCCATTGGCCCCAGCTTCTACAGCACCAGGATTTTGGTAAGCTCCTGAAAATAGAGGCCCCTATCTCATCCCAGTGCCTGCCCACTCCAACAGCCCCAGGTAGTATCTTTTTTTTTTTTTTCCGGGTGGTATCTTTAACAACAGGCTGCCAGTGGGATCCTGTGAATCCACGCTTCCAGCTCACCTCAATGCCTGCCAGTTCCCATGAACCCAGATGGCTTCCACAGCACCAGACTTCCATCATGCTCCCAAGAATCCAAGCATCTATCTTACCCTAGTACCTGATCACTCCAGCAGCCCCAGGAGGCTCCTGCAACCCCAGGCAATTCCAGTAGCACCAGGTTCCAGGTGGGCTCCCTCAAATCCAGGTCCCTGGGTCACCTCAGCTCCTCCCACTCCAATGGCCGCAGGCAGCTCCCACAGCTCCAGGCAACTTTCTTGGATCCAAGCTCTCAGAAAACCCCTACAAACCCAAACGCCCAGCACACCCAGGCACTGGCCAGCTCTAACAACCCCGGTGGCTCAGTGACCCCAGGTAGCTTCTCTGGCTCTATTCTCTAGGATGGCTATAATCAAAAATATATAAAATAACAAGTGTTGACAGGATGTAGAGAAATTGGAAACATTGTACAACTCTGGTAGGAATGTAAAGTAATACAGCCACTGTGGAAAACAGTGTGATGGTTTCTCAAAGAGTTCAGTTACCATATGACTTAGCAATTCCACTCCTACATATATACCCAAATCAATTAAAAATATGTATTAAAACAAATCCTTACACACAAATGTTCATAGCAGCACTACTCATAATAGCCAAAATGTAGAAACAACCCAAATGTGCATCAATGGATGTACAGATAAACAAAAATGTGGTAGATACATACTATGTAATATTATTCAGTAATAAAAAGGAACTATGCACCAGTACATGCTATAATGTAGATGAACCTTGAATGCATTATGTGAAGTTAAAGAAGCCAGACACAATGGGTCTCATTTTGTATTATTTCATCTGTATGTAACATACAGAATAGATAATCCCAAAGAGGCAGAAAGTGGGTTAGTGGTTGCCAGTGATGGCTGGGAGGATGGGGGAATGGGGAGTGACTGCTTAATTGGTATAGAGTTTGTCTTTTTGGGTGATGAAAATATTTTGGAACTTGATAAAGATGGTGGTTGCACATTTTCAGTGAACAAAATGCCACATAATTGTATACATTTTAAATGTTTAATGTCATGTTATGTGAATTGCACCTCAAAAAAATTTTTTAAATGACACTGAAACCAATATCCATAGAAGGAAAGATGGAACTTTTGGTCTTATCCTGCTAAAACAAACAAACAAGATCAATATTCTCCAGCAGACTTTAACAGGTTGATACAGTGTCAAAACATAATGTTAAAAATTTCCAGAATGCAATCCAAAATTATGTAATATACAACAAAAGGGGAGCAGAAGATGTGATCAATTCTCAAGGGAAAAGGCTATGTAAAGAAGCCAAGACACAGATTACTCATGATGTAATTAACAAAGATTTCAAATCAGCTATTATAAGCATTCTCCATGACATAAATGTGAACATTCTTGAAATCAATGAAAAATAAATAAATAAAACTTCTCAGCAGAGAAATAAAAACTATAAAAATAAACTGAAATTTTAGAATAGTAAAATACAATCTTTGAAATAAAATTTCACTACATGAGTTCAATAGCATAGTGAAGATGACAGAGGGAAAAGTAGGTGAACTTGAAAATATATCCATAAAATTTATCCTATCTGGAGAACACAGAGAAAAACAATTGAAAAAATGGAGAGAGCTTCAGACCTATGGAACAATATCAAAATGTCCAACATTCATGTCATTGGATTCCCAGAAAGAGAAGAGAAAAAAAATGGTACAGAATAAATATTTGAAAAAATCATGTCTGAAAACTTCCCACACTTTTTTGAAGACATAAATTACAGATTTGAGAAATTTAATGAACCTCAAAAAGGATAAACTCCAAAGAAAGAAGTTCCTTACATATAATAATCAAATTTCTGGAACCAAAATTGATTTTAAAAAATCATTGAAAGCAGCCAGAGAAAAATTAAACATTACATATATGGAAATGAAGATTTGAATTACTGTGGACTTCTCACCAGCCATCACAGAGACCAGAAGACAATAGAAAAACACTTTCAAAGTGCTAAGAGAAAAGAAATGTCAACCCAGGTTTCTATATTCAGTCAAAATACTCTTCAGAAGTAAATGTATAATAAAGGCATTCTCAAATAAAGGAAAACTAAAGGAATTTATTGCCAGCAGACACACTTTAGAAGAAAAGCTAAGGAAATTTGAAGGCTGACAGAAAATGACACCAAAAGGAAATTGTAAATTTAGGAATAAAGAAAGAAAAAGAAAAATTGTAAATTTCTTTTTAAAATATATTAGCCTATTTTTTTTACAATACGTATGACAGTTAAAAGCAAAAAGTATAACATTGTCCAGTTTGGTTTTCAATGTATTTGAATATAACATTTAAAAATTATAACAAATGGGAGTGGGTAAAGGAACCTAGACAGTAAGATTGCTGTATTTCACATCAAGAGGTAAAATATTTTAACTATACTGTGAAAAGTTGTCTTGTACTAACAAGAGCAATGACTAAAGAAATGTACAAATATATAGCCAAAATCCAATTAATAAATTAATGTGGAAAACTAATAAATATTCTAGTAATCTAAAAGAGAGCAGGAAAAATTTAACAAAGGACCAAAAAGCAAAAGGGATCAACAGAGAACAAATACTAAAATGATAGACCCAAATCCAAACATACCAATAATTACATTAAATATAAATGATTTAAAGACACCAATTAAAAGAGAAAGATTGTCCATTTGGATTTTTTTTAGAAAACAAGACTTTATACAACACTGTCTGCAACACTTAATTTAAATATTATGATATAGATAAAAGTAAAAGGAAAGGGGAAATGTACCCTGTAAAAATGAAACAAATTAAAGCTGGATGGGGTATTTTAATATTAGTTAAACTAGCCATCTGAACAAGAAAATTAACCAAGGATAAAGAGGGACATTTCATCGTAATAAAAGGGTCAGTTCACCAAGATGCATACAATCCTAAATGTGTAAAGCACCTAAAAACAAAGCTTCAAAACACATGAAGCAAAAACTGATAAAATGGAAAAGAAAAATCACAAATATACTTGGAAGTATCATGCTCTTATTTTATTAATCTATGAAACATGTGGAAAGAAAATCAGCAAGGACTCAGAAGATCTGACAAATGCTATCAACCAATTTGACATAATTGACATTTTTAGAACACTCAAACCAACAACCCAAGAGTAAGCATTACTTTCAAACACACATGGGTCATTCACCAATGTAGATCATATTCTGGGCCATCAAACAAAGCTTTAAAAAATAAGAGAATTGAAATCATACGAAGTATGTTATTTGACTATAACTGAATTTTAATAAACTCAATAATAGAAAGATATCTGGAAAAATTCAAACATTTGGAAATTAAACAATACAGTTCTAAATAAACAATGGATCAATAAAAATATCTCAAGGAAAAATAGAAAATGTTTTTAGCTGAATAAACAAGAAAATCTGGGTATCAAAATTTGTGGAATTCACCTGAAGCTGTGATTAGATTGAAATGTATAGCATTAAAAGCTTATATTAGCTCATATTAGAAAAGAGAAAATGTCTCAAATCAATTATCTAGAAAAAGAAAACCAAATTCAACCCAAAGTAAGTAGATGTCAGGAAACTGTAAATATAAGAGCAGAAATCGATGAAGTTAAAAAAGGAAAAAACAAGATAGAAAGTCAATGAAACCGAAAGCTGTCTCTTTCAAAAGATCAATAAAATTGATAAATGTCTAGTGTGACTGACCAAGACAAAAAGAGACAAGATACAAATTGATAGGAATGATAGAGGAGCTATCACTCCAGGTCTGACAAACATTAAAAGGATAATAAGCGAATATTATCAGCATAAGTTGAGCACATAGGTGAAATTGACAAATTCTGTGAAAGAGACATACTACCAAAACTCCTTCAGAAGTAAATACACTGAATATTCCTATATCTATTAAGAAAATTGAATTCATATTTTAAAACATTCCAACAAACAAAACTTCAAGCCAGGATGCTTTAACATGTGACTTCCAGTAAATCTTTAAATCAAATCACAATAAGACACCACTCCACATCCACTAGAATGGTTATAATTAAAAGGAAAAAAACACAGTAACAAGTAAGTGCTGGTAAGGATACAGATCAAAAGGAAATCTCAGGGCTTCCCTGGTGGTGCAGTGGTTGGGAGTCCACCTGCCAATGCAGGGGATGCAGGTTCGTGCCCCGGTCCGGGAGGATCCCACATGCTGCAGAGCGGCTGGGCCTGTGAGCCATGGCCGCCGAGCCTGTGCTCCACAACCCGAGAGGCCACAACAGTGAGAGGCCCGCATACCACAAAAAAAAAAAAAAAGGAACTCTCATACATTGCTGGTGGGAATGTAAAATAGTATACAGTCAGCCCTCCATATTCCCAATGCAAAACCCACTGATTCAAAGGGCCAACTGTACTACATCCTTTTATATAAGGGACTAGAATATATCTAGATTTTGGTGTCCACATGGGTCCTGGAACCAGTCCCCCATGAATACCAGATGGATGACTATAATCACTCTACCAGATAGTTTGGTAGCTTCATATGATCCAGCTATTACACGCTTAGATATTTACCCAAGAGACATGAAAAGTTATGTTCACAAAAACCTTTACATGAATATTTATAACAGCCTTATTCATATTCACCAAAACTGAAAAAAATCCAAATGTCCTTCAAGTGGTGAATGGACTACCAGGCTGTGGTATATCCACACAATGGAATACCACTCAGTAGTAAATAGTAGCAAAATACTGATACATTCAACAACAGGAATGAAAGCTAAATTCGCTGTGCTAAGTGAAAGAAACTGGACTCATAAGGCTATATATTGTATGCCTTCATTTATATGACATCCTGGAAAAGGAAATACTATAAGGACAGAACAGTTAGTGTTGGAGAAAAGATCTATGAATGAGCTCCACAAGGAAATTTGGTGGGTGAGTTATAGAACTGTTCTGTAGCTTGGTTGTGGTGGTAGTGACATAACTATTTTTCAATACTCACAGAACTTTATACAAAATGGAGCAAACTTTACTGTACATGTTTTTTTTTTTTTTGTGGTATGCGCGCCTCTCACCGCTGTGGCCCCTCCCACTGCGGAGCACAGGCCCCGGACGTGCAGGCCCAGCAGCCATGGCTCACGGGCCCAGCCGCTCCGCGGCACGCAGGACCCTCCCGGACTGGGGCACGAACCCGCATCCCCCGCATCGGCAGGTGGACTCTTAACCACTGCGCCACCAGGGAAGCCCCACTATACATGATTTTTAAAATAAATTTTTAAGAAGACATAGGGAACATAACAACCAACTGCAAAAAATCAACCTATTTTTGTACCCTGATTTAAACTTTGTTTAAAGTTATACAAAAACTATGAGCAATCAGGGAAATTTGAATACTCACTAGATATTGCATGATATTAAGGAATTAGTGCTATTTTTAAAGCGTGATTATGCTATTGTAGTTATGTTTTATTGTAGCTCTTTTCTTTTAGAAATATTGAAAGTTACACAGATTAAATATGATATTTGAGATTTACTTCAAAATAATGGAGGTGTGCTGAGTAGGTGAGGTTCAAATGAAACAAGACTGATTATAAGTTGATAGTTATTGAAGCTGGGGATGAATACATGGGCACTTATAGTAATAGCCCCTCTACTTTTGTATCTGTTTGAATTGTTCCAAACTGTTCTAAATCTTTTAGAAAAATATTTTCTAAAATTATGTTCAGCTTTTTAAGTATATGTTAATGTGTTGAAAACGTGGATAGGGATAGAAATTGTTCTTGATAAAAAGATAAGCAGACTGAGCAAGTTTTAAAAATAAGAAGAGAACCAGCAACTATATCCACATTTTGCTTGAGCTGATGGGTAATATGTAAATAACTAACATAAGGCTTTTTGCTCTGAAAGGAAGAGGGAAAATCTTCCAGCCAAAAAGGCAAAAAAGCAAATTATTATTGTGTAATAACAGCTTGGCAAACTGATAACTTTGGTTGCTTGCCTGCAAGAAGGGGAACTAGGTAGCTAGTTGGGGCACAGAGGTAATAGAGAATTTTTCACTATATAGTCTTTTGTGACTTTTGAACTTTCAACTATAAGAATGTATTACTTATTTAAAATTAAGTAAAATTTCAAAAATAAAGAGCAAAAGAAAAGTGGTAGACAGGAGACATGTGGTGGAGTAAATTAAAATATGCTAATATTCTCATCTTATATAGAATAATGTAATAGAAAATGTTTTATTCTTAATATTGACATTTAAGAATTATAGATACAAATATAGTGTTACTGTTTTAAATAGCAATAAGCACTATTATACATAATAATATACAGGAAACAAAGAAACAAAAAGATTAAGCACATAATAGAAAACTAAGATTTTTAAAAAGAGGAAAAAGAAACATCAAACAAAGCAAAATTTAAGAAACAAGACTAAATGAGATAATTATTAAAATAGAAGGAATTATTTAACTTCTTTATTGAAGTTGAAGAAACTCCGATTGGAACAAAACCATAAACCCAATGGAAAGATTTGTAAAAGAGATATACATAAAATAAAGTGAATTAGGATAAACTATATCTACATCTCCATCTTTATCTACATCTCCATCTATATCTATATCTATCAAAAACCATACATACATAAAGATAAACCAGGAATATGCAAATAAGCCAAATGAAACCTTTATCATATACTAAATATTAAATGTGTTTGGGGTATGTGGAGGGTTTTCTCTTCCACATCATTTTTATGGATGTTTGTTCTAATACCAGCACCACATATATCATTGTAGCTTTGGAAATCCTAATTGGAATTGTATTAAATATATACATCTATATCTTTGGGGAGAGAATAGGCATCAGTGCAATATTGTCTTCCCATCCGGAAACATAGAATCTCTGCTTACTCATGTTTCTTTTAATGTACATCCATGGGAGGTCTAATAGCTTTCCTGATAAAGGTCCCTGCACATTTCCTGCTATATTTTTTGCTCTCGTGAATAGGATTTTTTCCCATTATATGTGCTAACTTATTATTGTAGGTATATAATCAAACTTAAATTTTGCCCTATATCTTGCAACTGGAAACTTTACTGAATTCTCTCTTTTTTTCTATTGATTTTTTAGATGATTCTCTTTGTTTTACTAGGGAGCAATTTTACAATTGTAAATAGTGATAATTTTGTGTTCTTCTTCATAATATGTATATTTTCTTCTCCTTTTGTCACATTAGGTAGAATTTCCAGAATAATGAGAAAAAATGAAATGATGGTAGTGATAGATTTTAACAGAAATGTGTTTAATTTTCACCATCAGATAAAAAGTTAGGTATTGACTACAGAAAATTTTATCTTATTATGTAAGTATACTTGTATTCCTAGCTAAGAATTTAGTTATTTGCTTGATTAAATTCAGGAACAGATGGAATATTTTAATTGACTACCTTTTTAATACATTTTATAAAATTATGATGGATTTTATTAATAGATTTCCAAACTCTAAAACACCAATGCCCTTCATAAATATAATCTTCTCAGTCATAGTGTGTTACATTCTTAAAATAACCCTGGAAACCATTAGATAAATCATTTGGGATTTTTCCATATATATATTCATAAATAAGATTGGTATTTTTTTTGTTCTGCTATCTTTCTCAGATTTCACTAACAGGGTTATGCTAACGTTGTAAGCATAAATTAAGAAGCTTTCAATTTCGTACTTAACCCTGAAATCGCTTATTTAGGACAAGAATTATTTGTTCCATGGAAGTTTGGGAGGGGTGCAGGAAAGACAAACCTCAATCTTTTACATACATCATAACTTGACAGCTTTTCAGTACCTTCAGTGTATTGTTCTTTTGTTCCTGTTTTCTAGTGTTATTGAGCAAGCATTGATTATTTCTATTTTCTTGCAAAATTTTCAATTTCATCAAGATTTTCAAATTTTAAAATCTTATATCCCAATAATAATTCCTAATCTTAGTAGTTTGTTTCTTTATTTCTTGACTTAATCTGCTTAAACTTTGTATGAGTATGTGTGTGTGATTCCACGAAAATGGTTTCAGATTTTTAAAATTAATCCTACAACACTTCTGTTTTCTAATTTTAACATCCTTTCCCCTACATTCCATACATTTGTTTTGTTGTTCTTCTAACATCATGAGTTGAGTGCTATTTCATTTATTTTCTTTCTTATGCTGCTTGAATCATTTATAATTATGAATTTATGAGTTTGAATATATATATAATATATAGGGCTTAAGAAGAATAAGGATATCTAACAAAGAAATATATAGACATAATTGAGAGAAAAAAGGTAATTTGTCTAAATATAGAGATACAGATATAGAACAATTCATGTGTACACATATTAACATATAATACTACAGATTTTCTATGGCAGGATCTATAAATATTTGGAAGGATAATCACCAAATTCGTAAATGTGGTCACCTCTAGGGAGGGAGAATGGTCTCAGATTTTAGGATGATGCCAAAGGGACTTTAAACTTACCTTTAACTTTTGAATTTTCATTACATGTATGATTAAAAATTAATGTTAAAAAGTTATACATTGATCAATAAATTTCTTTTAATTTTAACAAAAATCCAACACCTTTCATGATAAAAACACCCATAAAATTAGAAATAGAAGGGACCTTCCTAAACCTTATAAAGGGCTTGTGTCATACTCAAAGGTAAGAAACTGAAGTCAAATAAATTCAAATTAATACCAGCATTTTTGCTTACAAAATTAACATGTTTTTAAAGTGTAATATCTAAACTTGCAAGGGTGAGGGATGTACAGACACTTCAATATCTTGCTGGGGATGTTTTTGCAGAAATTAATGCAACCTTTTTCTTCTAATTATATCAGTTAAAATAATCAAACAATTGACCCATCAATTCCATTTCTGGAATCACCCTAAGGATAGAATTATAAACTTGTACAAAGATTTATGTACTTAGATATTTATTGCAGTATTATTTGTAATCATAAAATTTAGGGACCACCAAATATCTAAAATTGTAGATAGTTAAATATAGTATGCTCATATGATGCAGCCATATATAGCCATTAGAAAATAATGTTTCTGAAGACGTTTTAATGACATGTTAAAATATTTATGATGTATTCAGTGAAACATTAGGTTAGTAAACAGTATGTATATTATCCCAATTTTATTTATTTATTTTTTACATAAACATTTAAGTATCCCCATTTTATTTATTATTATTATTTTTTTTAATTTATTTTTGTCTGTGTTGGGCCTTCATTGCAGCACACAGGCTTTCTCTAGTTGCGGCAAGCGAGGGCTCCTCTTCGTTGTGGTGCGCGGGCTTCCCGTTGTGGTGGCTTCTCTTGTTGCGGAGCATGGGCTCTGGGTGTGCAGGCTCAGTAGTTGTGGTGCATGAGCTCAATAGTTGCAGCTCACAGGCCCTAGAGCCCAGGCTCAGTAGTTGTGGTGCACGGGCTTAGTTGCGCCGCAGCACGTGGGATCTTCCCAGACCAGGGATCGGACCCATTTCCCCTACATTGGTAGGTAGATTCTTAACTACTGTGCCACCAGGGAAGTCCCATATCCCAATTTTATTTAAGAGAGAGAGGAAGAGAAAGAGCACATACTTGTTAATACTTATTATCTTTAGAATTATATATTAATTTTTCTATTCTGCTTACTCTTCTATGTTTTTTAAATTGTATACAATGAACATGTATTAATGTTCCAATGAAAACAAATATGTTAGTTCTAAAAATCAAGTTCACCTAGAAGAACAAAAACAAAAAGTCTTGAAAATGTTCATACTCTTTGACACAACTGATCCAACAATGAAACATCTAAGAATGTGTTCCAATCAGAATTTAGGACCTGTTTATCTAATCAGAGAAGACCACAATGATTTAGGTACAAAGTTGATTGTTACAGTATATTTTATAACAGGGAAATTTAGAAAATTAAGTTCTAACAACACAATATCTATTAAATTAATTATGGTAATCTTCTTCATAAATATCAAGGAATCTTTACAAGTCATGTTGTAGAAAATATTTAATGCCATTGGAAAATATTCCTCTCATAGTATTAAGTGAAAATTTAGGTTATGAACAATATGTAGAGAACAAAACCATTATTGTAAAAAAAAAAGTTCACATTCAATAAAGTTAGGTACCTAACTATGTATAAATGTGGAATGTTTTCAAGCTGAAACCACATTGGATTGGGAATGTAGGAAAAAATCAGTCTTACTTCCAGACCTGGCTAGCACATAGTAAGTACTCTAGATTTGTCAAATTACATTCTCTTCCATTCTCTTCCCCCCATTCCCATGTGCTATTATTACAGACAACTATTGTTGGAAGTTTCTTATCTATTTTTTCAGAGGATTTAGGAGCAAGTGTTGGGGGTAGCATTCTCTGAAGAGGTTTACCATATAAGAGATTCATTTATCATGGAATAAGGATTTCAGAGGGCAAATTAGAAAATATTGAAGTGAGGTCAGCAATGGAAAATACAGTGTAGGGTAGAAGGCATAGCATAGTGGAAAAGAGCTAGATATTTGCACTTGGAACAATGCTGAATAATAAGGATGAAACTTATGGTGGGACTGACTCATTCAAGTTGTAAGTTTCAATAGGATGAAGGCTGTCAAAGGCCTGATGAGGCTGGTATATTGTCAACTTTGAATAGCATTCAAATAGAAAGTTGCAAAGTTCTGGATTTTCCTCACTGTTAAGTGGCAGGTAGGATCAGACTGACCTTAAAGGCAACCTTAGTATGGAAGAGGCCTCAGTTAAAACCTAGTGGAACTGTAGAATCTTGGAACATTTGAAAAAGAGACTGAGGATGAGATCCTGAAACATAGGAAGATAAATAAGAGAAAATAGTGTCACAAAGGACAAGGAAGAAGAATTTCAAGGAAAGAATGGTCAAATCTGTCAAAAACTACAGAAGTTAAGTAAGATTTAGGTCAAAATTAGGCCACTGAAATAAGGACAGCAAAACAATTTAGAAATATAGAATAAAAATTCAGAACTCCATAAATCTACTAAAATGGTGAATTCACAAGATATTAAAGTCAGAAAGATGTGTTTTGTGCTGTTTTTATGGTTTTCCTATCTTTTGAACCAAAGGCTTATCCAAAAGAGTGAATGCAATTGTCAAACTTTTATAGAGGTTTGAAATTATTTGTATTTTTAAGTGTGCTTAGTCTCATTTTTTCACCGAAGGTCAAACAAATAAAAGTCAGCCACTGACAAGGTTGAATTGTCCCATCTTGTAAGCAAACCTTTGCCTGGAATTTTACTTTGGCAAGCCAAAAGGTCTTCTTTTGCAGAGTCTTAGGTCCCCTTTCTAAAGAAAAGAGGGTCATCCTGAGTATATTCCTCCCACAGTCATTTATTTTCTCTCAAGCCAACTGGATGCTTCTCTGTCAGAGGGCTCCATATTTCCATCCAAAGGAATTATAAACACATTTTAGGGGTAAAGCAGATGTTGCTTTGTATAAATGCAGATGTTACTTTAAATCGATGTGCTTGTAACAATTATAACTTTCATCTGTATTCTTAAATTCTGGATTACAATTATTGAAAGGCCTATCAGAGATTACTTTATTCCTTTTATCATGCCCTTTCTACTTCTGTTGTTAATTTTACCATATCTCATCAAATGCTAAGATTTAGACTGATAGACTTTTTTATATGAAAAAAAGGATGACTCTTTAATCTTTAGCTAACAACGTTTATTGTTAACCCTGCAAAGATATTATATGTAGTGTTATATTATTAAGGATACAAACTATCCCTTGGTCCTCACACTTATTATATCTATCCTTTCTGAAGAGTTCAATCTCCAATCCTGCAATGACTTTAATTTTTTTTTGCATGACATAAACTGTCCATCTTCATATTGTCATCCAGTCCTTATCTTCCTCTTTAGTCTCATCCTGGCCTCTACTGCACTGGCATCTTCTATCTCTATGAAATCAGGCTACTTAAAACTCCACAAATGTGATATTGTAAGCAGCTCTTTTGCCCCTTTCCTGTCTGCCTATTTCTGTTTCCCTTAAACCTTAATTTAAAAAATGAGATCACTAGGTAACATTTAACTCCTGACTTATGCTCTACTAAATGCACACAATACCTTGCCTAACTTGTTGATTCTTTCCCTAGATTAAAAGAAGTAGGAATGAAGAATTAAGTAGTTAAAAATGACTAGCTCTCTACCTCCAGTAGCTCCCTTAGCAATCCTGCAGGCAGACCACGCAGATGAGATAACATTTGAAGAAAGATCATGAGAAGTCAGCCAGCCTGAATGCAATAAAAAAATGACACAGAACCTAACCTTCTGCCTCAATGATTAACTGAGATTACGTCCCCTTTTTTTACCTTTAAAAACTAAACAGAATCTTCAGAGTTGGTTTTGGGACATGAGTCCACCTTCTCCTCAGATTGCTGGCTTTCCGATTAAAGCAACTTTCCTTTCTACCAACACTTGCCTCTCGACTATTGGCTTTTGAGCAGCAAGAGCTGAACCTGAGTTCAGTAACAATATTATCTCTCATGCCTTGAACTTTGAACAAACTATTTTCTCAATCACAAATGCCCTTTCCTCAGATCTTCAACTAACTAACCCATACTATTTTATTATAAGTCAGTCTGGGAATCATTTATCCTGTAAACACTCTCTGTCTCTCTGTCTCTCTCTGTCTTTGTCTCTGTCCCTGTCTGTCTGTCTGTCTGTCTCTCTCTCTCCCCCCACCCTTTCCTCCAACGTTGAGTTAGGTAGCTCTGCATTGTATCCCCATGTGCTCCTATGGCATGTATCATCCTGCATTAGAATTTCTTAACCAACTCTGTTGAGGTATTATTTACAGAAAATAAAATAAACATTTTAAATATACAGTTTAATGAGTTTTGACAAGTGTATATGTCTGTGTAATCACCACCTCAATTAGGATATAAAAGCATTTCCATCACCCAAAAAAATTCTTTCATGCTCATGTCTCTTTTGCAGTCAATCCCACCCACATAGGCAGACACTAATTTTATTTCTATGAACATAATTATTTTTTCTAATTCTAGACCTTTGTGTAAATGAAATCACACAGTATGTGCTTTTTTTGAGGTTGACTTCTTTTGCTTGTCATGATGTTTTTAAGACATCCATATTGTTGCATGATTTGGAGGTTATTCCATATACAGCTATGCCATGTTTTGTTTATCAATTTACCTGTTGATGGAAATTTGGGTTGTTTCCAGTTTGAGGCTATTATGAAAAAAACTGCTATCAACATTTGCACATAAATCTTTGTGTGGATATATGTTTTCACTTGTCTTGGGTAAATAACTAGGAATTGAATTGCTGGGTCACATGGTACCTACATGTTTAATTTTATAAGAAACTGCCAAACTATTTATAGTGTTTCCTCCATTGTACATTTCCACCAGCAGAGTAGGAGTGCCCCAATTGCTCTATATCCCGGACAACACTTGGTATGGTCAGATTTTTAACTTTTGCCGTACCAATGAATGCAAAGTATTATCTCATTATAGTTTTAATTTTCATTTCCTTGATGACTAACAATGTTCAACATCTTTTCATTTGCACCGGAATTTCTTTCTTTACATGTTTAGAAAGTCAGCACCTCATCTCTGAAAGAATCTGACTTTTGAATCAAAAATCCATGTGTGAATCCCAAGCCTGCCATTTGAAGTAATTTGATCTCTGGCCACTATTCAACCTGTCTAAGCTACGGTCAATTTATCTGTAAAATGGGGATAACACCATCTCACAGGTAGATCTCACAGGTAGATAATATATATGAGGTGCCTAGAACAATGCCTGTTACATAGTAGACCTCAATAAATGGTAACTAAGATTATTATTGCTAAAACCATTTAGAACCCTTACCAGTTTCCCTTCCCAGGCAATAGTCAAAGCTGCAGAAAGCTAAGCCTTACCTGTAATCATGTTGTTGTAGCTCAGGGATTTGCTCTATAATCCCTTATCCCCTGATTTCCTCTACAGTTTTCAAACTTCAAATTTTTAATGATTTCCTCAGTTTCTGTCCCACTGCCTCACTAAAATGTATATTCCATAAGGGAAGCAGTACATCTGTATCATATACCTCTGTATCCTCAACAATCAGAACAATACAATAAATACTTGCTGAAAGAAGAAAAGAATGAACATCTGCATCCACTCTCTGTGTCTCACTTCTATGCATTGACACACACATTGGTTGATCCGTCTGGTTTTCAATTTTAATTTCGCCAGGAGGCAAGAGATGCTTTCTTTTGTAATTGCCCGTGGGTAAGTCATTCCTCACTGCCATCCAGCTTAGAAACTCTAAAAACACTGCACCCTAGCCTAAATCAACATTTTAGGCTCATGCTTATCTGGAAGAAGGCAAGAGTTGTAGCCACAATTCTCTGATCACTCATTTCACAATGGCTTTTGTTCCTTCCTATCACTGGGCTCCTGACCTAAAGAATTCCATCCACAAGCTGTAGTAAGCTCATGAGCATAATTGGTTTCCGTACAATATGGAATTGTGGTTAAAAAAAAAAGAAGAAAAAGAAAAAATGTGGGCTGTGGCATGGGATGAACCTATGGTAGAGACCAAACACTACCACTTATTTGCTATGTGACTTTTGGCAAATTACTTAATTCCTCTCAGCAAATCTCTCCTCTTAATGTAGGTAAAATAATCAGATAATACATATCTGATTAGCATACTTCCCAGCTCATAAGTAAGCTTTCAGTAAATGTCAGGGGTGATTTCTTTGAGGAAGAACTGTTTGAGCTGAGTTTGAAAGATGAGTAGGAGGTGACTAAGAAAAGAATGGAGGAAGTGCACTATAGGCAGAGGGAACGGTATGTGCAACAATAAGTATGGGGTGACTCTTCTCCAGTGTACTCTTCTACAAGTGAAAAATAATGTTTGGCAACAAGTAATTGCGTTATATATCCTAATAGAGTTTATTCAGATTGAGTTGATAATAGCCATAGGGGTATCTGGCAACTTTGTGAAACAAGCCCTAATGCAGCACATCCAATTAGGAGTATTAGACACTTACTAAGAACGTCAGCAAAACCAGTTCCATGAGACTACATTAATAGAGCTCGACTTGGTGTTACTTTAAAGAAGCTGAAGCTATCCACTGCAAATTGCCTCTATTTCTTCTTAGTTCTCAGCCTCTTTGGCCAGAGACTCACAATTATTGATATTTCCTGAAAAACCCACACTCGCTATTCATATCAGAAATCTGTAACCAGTACAAACAATATCTCCCAGCAGACACCAACATTTTTGCCATCTTAGGACAGGGCTCCTTGGATCTTGGTGATATATTCTCATACATGAAGGTTAAAGAATTTCTCTAAATTGTGTGTATGACCACAAAACCCGTCTGGTGCCAGAACCAACATATTTGCCAAATAGGCCTATTCCATAGGCCTATTTCATGGCCAGGGCCTTTCACTAGTATATAGATATCAACTGTTCATAAGAATCATTACCATGCCATGGTAAGATCATCTTCTTTCAATTTTATCTACATTATAATGAAGCTACTATTTGAGAATGATAGCATTTCAGGTGATTTCTTATCTCCTGTATAGCATTTTTAGTGGTCTTCATAAAATTAGATCTCTGAAGTGTCTGTAACTTTGCCAGTGTCTAGAATGGTGGCAAGTGGAAAACGGCATTCCATGTACTCTTTGATATGTCCTATATTGCCATTTGGTCTGTGCAAAGCCCCAACCTTCTTCCAGAAATTAATAAAAGAGTTCTCATACAACAAGGAGTTCCACCAAAAGAGGTGAACTCCTGAAGATTTTATAGAGTTTGACGCTCTGAAGATGGGAAAACCTTGTGCAGAGTACCCAACCTGGGTTTGTAAAATGAATCAGTGATATAAGGATGGATGAATACATGTATGGATGGGTGGATGAATACATGTATGGATGGATGGATAAATGAATGGAAACAAAGGAAAAATAATTAGGCTATAACTATAACATGAAATTTTTAAGTTGTCTATAAATTATATATCAGGTTATTTTTGAGCACTTACTATATGCAGGCACTATTGTAAATCCTTTATATGTATTATCTCATTTAATCTTCACAACCACCAAATGTACTAAATGCTAGTAGTAGTTATATAGCTAAAGAAACTGAGACTCAAAGAGACCAGTAATTTTCTCAAAGTCACTCGGATTATTAAGTGGCAGAACTGGTATATGATCCCAGGCATTTTGGCTCCAGATCTTAATTTCTTAACCTCTAGTACAACTCCTTTAGTTCATAATACATTTGCAAGAATGTATTATTTTAGTAAGAAGAGATAGTATATCGAAATATGACCACATGATGAGGAGAAAGAGGTAGAGTCTCAAATTTGGGGGAAAATGTAGAAGCAAAGAAAACATTTAAAACATAAAATTATCCCTATGAGAGAAATGGTACTTGATGTTCAGGGGCTCAGACTTTAGGATCCCTACAAACCTGATACTAATTCGAATTCCAGATCTGGTACTAATTTAGCTTTGCAACCTTGAGCAAACTAGCAAACCTCTCTGTGTTTCAGTTTCCTCAACTGTAAAATGTGGATAACATTATAACTCACATTAAATGGCAGTTGAGAAGATCAGATAATGCAAATAAAGCCTATAATGCAGTGTCTAGGGCATAGCAAGAACTCAATCATGTTAGCTATATTATATTATTATAGTCATTATTATTACTATTCTATTTTCTCAATTATACAATAAGAATGGAAACGGCAAATTACTTTGACATTTCACGATATCTATAATATTTGGCATGGTGTTGACATATCTTAAAATTCAGGACAAATGAAAATTAATTCAACCTCAAGGAAGACAAAGAGCAAATTAATCAAGATGATCTAATGAGGATGGGACTATTTTAATTCTTAAGTAAACAGAAAATAACAATATGTGCTATTTCTGAAAACAAAACAGTGGCAGATTAAAATTAAGCTTATTTATCAGAAGCCTATAGATTTGTTAAGGAGCCATCATCATTCCTTAAAGGTCTACCTTCTCATCAATGGGGACTTTAAAGGCCTCATTAATATCCTAATGCAAGATATCATCTACAACAACACACAGGTATACATATATCCCACTCAAACTTAGAAGATGGATACTTATCTAGGAATCATCATAAACAAGAATGCCCACTATGTCCAGGCAAAGTTGCTGTATTCTAACTTTCACCAATCATAACCCGGACTCCGGCATTTAATTAATGTACAGGTTGCTGGTTACATGGCAAGTTTAATTTGAGATTTTTGATCAGTTTTTTTTTTTGATCACAGAGAAGCACAGTTAAACAGAGGAGTCATGGATTTTTCTGCTTGTATTGTTTCAGGTGCCACAGAAAATCAGCAAATCCATGACACACCAGGCAGTAAGGCAGTATGTGTCAGGCAGGCAGCCAGAGACGGAGAACAGGATCCAGAGCCAGAGATGGGGATGGGTGGAGGGCAGGTCACGAGCGGATCAAGCAGCCTCTTAGGAACAAGTGTGAGCATGATCTGGACAAGCAGTGAGTCATGGCAAAACAGGCAAAGTAATCTACTTTGCAAGTAATCTATTTCAGGATCCTAAGGAAAGGGGAGGAGGCCAGCGGGGAGGTGGTGGGATAGGGGGACCCTGGAGGGTGAGGGGATCGGCCTAGATGCTGAAAACCAAAAGCAGAACGGGAACAAATTACAAATGGAGAATGCAGCCGCATTGCGTCAGAATCAAGTGGACTTTGGCAGCTAAGGCAGCTCGCAGTTCCAGCTTCAGCTGTTCTCCTTCCTCTCCTGCCACGGGAATCTGGCCTGAGGGCTTGCAGCGGAGTCAATGGAAACAGCTGGCTAAGTGAAGAGCGTGGGGGTGAAGAGCTGAAAACAGTTCCTTCAAAGAAAGAGTATGTTTTGCTTATAAAGGAAATTAGAAATGTGCTAAACGAGGTATTTGAATATGAATGAAGTATTTGGGTATTTAAATACCCAAAAGAAAATCCTTCCATAGCAAAAATGCCTAAACTTAAAAAGATTTAACAGAACACAAGCACACACTTCAGTAAATGAGTTAATAAACCATATAGCTAAACATGCATTTTGATTCATGCCTCTGTCTAGAAGCCTCCCAGTCATCTCTCACTCTTTCTAAAGGGCAGAGAGCTGTTTAACAACCCTTCAGTGTTCCAGGCAGCAAACAGGCTCTCAACTATTAATGGAAAAGCTGCCAGAAGCCAGACATACCTGGGAACAGATGAAAGGTTTCGTTTGTTCACCTTCAATGTTACACTAGTTCCCACTCAGGACCTCTGAGTACATTACTGGAAATTTTAAAAACACACAGTTACTGGTGTGAAGAAGTTTCTGAACACATACAAAGCACACATTCAACAAGAAAGTCCACCTGAAAATCCTGTGAGGGCAAAACTGGATTGGAACATTACATACAGCACGCTTGTTCTTTTTACAAAGACCAAAGCCAGTTCAAAGACTCAGAAACTTTCTTGAAAATGATAGAAACGTTATGGTAAATTACGTTTCATCTTGCATGCCAAATCCAACTGATTGGTAGTTGCTTCCTGAAGCCCTGTATACCTGATTAAATTAGTGATGTCTGCCGCAGCCCAGGGAGGAAGGAGATATTCACCATTGTTTACAAGTCTGTCTTGCTTTGAGTCTCAGGCCATCTGGGCATATACTGCTTTCTATCCTAGAGGTGCACACTGGCAGTTTGTGGGCTGGGTTCACACTGAAGATGTGCTTTGGCCCTCACAGTATTTTTTTAATTAGTTGCTGATATTTAAAAATAGGAGATTTCATATTTTTTAAAGGATTTGAATTTTCTTTTAAAAATGGAAATTTCTAGCAATTTTAGACCTATCTTCCCAAATGGCAACTGTCACCTGGAGTTGAGTAGCAGCTGCCTCCTTTAGATGGGATGTCCTCTACTTAAGTTTGCCTTCTTTTTTTTTGTTTGTTTGTTTTGCGGTACGCGGGCCTCTCACTGTTGTGGCCTCTTCCGTTGCGGAGCAACAGGCTCCGGAAGCGCGGGCTCAGCGGCCATGGCTCACGGGTACAGCTGCTCCGCGGCATGTGGGATCCTCCCGGAGCGGGGCACGAACCCGTGTCTCCTGCATCGGCAGGCGGACTCCCAACCACTGCGCTACCAGGGAAGCCCTAAATTTGCTTTCTTTAATTCGTTTACATTGCTTGTCTGGCTTCTGAAGGATATGCGTTTGTGACTCCCTGCTCTATCCCTCTGTGTTACTGTTACTTAATCAAGCTCCTCCAAGTTAATGGAGAACTTTGAGTTTCACTGTGTCCTTTTACACTTCAATTCTGTCGTTAACCAGGATGACTTTAACTCCTTGGTCTCACAGTTGCTGGATTTGCTCAGCTTCAATAAGTCCCACCTCCACTTTGGCAACCCACCCTTCAGCAACAGAAATCTCCTACCAAAACTGAGCAGGGCCCTGTGGGGCTCCTGGGCACGAAAGTTTTTCTGTGTCCCCTGTTTTTTGATTACAGGAAATAGGCTTCATCCAGCCTCCATGACCCTCCCTGAGTTCGAAAGGGTAGGTTCAAACAGTTGCTAATCAGGGAAGGAAGGGGGATGCAGAAACAAGGAGAAATCAAGAAACAATAGTGCAGCCTTAGGGACAGGATCCCGGTTCCACCTCAAGGGATACACACAACAGTATCTTTGAGCTGTTTTGCAGATACTGAAACCCCCACCAGATGAAAGAAGCTAACTCTAGGCTTCCTACATGCACGGAGACCCCAGACCGGTTGGAACCAGAAGGTTGATGATGCTGACTCTTGATGACCTCACCACCAACCAATCAGAAGAATGTCCACAAGCTGATCACGCCCTCTTTGAACTATTATTATAAAATCCCTCACTACCCCCTCCAGGTCGGGGCACACAGTTTTGAGGGCATTATCCTGCTGTGGCCCCCTTTGCCTGGCAAAGCAATAAAGCTTTTCTTTTCTACTTCACCCAAAACTCTGCCTCTAAGATTCAATTCAGTACTGGAATACAGAGGCCAAATTTCGGCTACACTACCTTCAAAAATGCTCAATTCCAATACTCAAGTTTTTTGTTTTTGTGTTTCCTTTTGTTTTACCATAACCTCATATTAGTGTCTAAAGACACTGCAAATTCCACATGTCTCGAACTGAATTCCTCTCTCTCCAGTTCTGACTTCCCTCTCCATTAATGACATCAGTATCTACCCACTCTCTCAAGCCAGAGATGTATGAGTCATTCTGAAGGTCCATCCTTCTCTTCCTCACCCAAGTCCTAAAATTCCAGATCTTAAATGTAAGCAGTACAAGGGAGAAACAGCGAAGATACCATCTTGGCAATAAGAGAAACAAGATCATCTTGTGAAACCTAATTGTAATTTGGCCCTGGGGAATCTGTTCTCCCATAAAGTTCCTACCTGAAATTTCTGAAATATAAATCTGATCATATCACTTCCCTTCAATGACTATCCTGTAAATTTTGGAATAAAGGTAAAGCAGTAATTTAGAGTGCAGGCCCTTCCTGAACCAGTCCTTACCACCACTGCTAGTTCCACTTCATGCCTCTTCTCCACGTGCCCTCTATGCATTAGCCATACGGAACTGCTTGCACTTTCCTGAATGTATTGCACTGTTTCATATCTGTACTTTCACTCATGCTGTTCCCTCTGCTTAGAGTTAGTCCATATTCCTAATCTATTTTTTTTTCCCCCGTTGTCTGTTGGCTAACTCTAAACCTTTACTTTAGAGTTAAGTTTGGTAGAACTAAGTTTATCAGTTCTACCAAACTTAACTCAAACATGAGCTCCTCCAAGATTTCCCTGACTCTTGAAGGGGAGCAGAAATTGCCACCCCAAAATACATCTCTTTATCCTAAGGATTGTTTTAAGTTGATTATTTTTAAGAAACAGGAGACACCGGGAAAGCTCTGAAAACTGAGTAGAAGTTATCCATTTGTAAGAGACATTTACATTTATAAGGGAAATTTCCATTTTTAAGGGTGTCTCCTCCTCTGTCCCAGGAAAAGGAGGATGACTAAGTCTCTGGAAGCTCTTATCAATGGAGAAGGCAATGACCTAAATCTGCATAACAACCTTACTCTTGTTTACTGTGTTTTTCCCAATAGCCTGCTGTAACTGGCTCCCCCATCCCCCAACATCTTCTGTCTTTAGCCGGAGATGGTATTTAATGTAATGGCTTGGGTCATTTCAGGGAGTTAGTTTCCCTGGGTACTTCCCATGCATAAAAGAGGTACGTATGTTATTAAACTTATGCTTGTTTTTCTCCTGATAATCTGTCTTTTTATTTCAGTGGGGTCTCAGTCAAGAATCTAGAAGGGTAAAGGGAAAATTATTTTTCCTCCTGCTTTTCTGCACCCTCAGTACTCTGTGTATCTTTATTCTAGCACCTTATCACACTGACTTAAGAATATTGATTTACTTATATGATTCTTCTATCAGACTGTAAAGTCCCAAAGGCAGGGATTGATTGATTGATATTTATTTCTGCGTCTCTAGTGCCTAGTACATTATTTACTACATAGTAGATGCTTAATTAATATTGGATAAATAAAAAATGAAGGAACAAATGAATGGAAAGTTAATTAGGGAATAGAAGAGACTAAAAACTGATGATGCTATGATTTCTTTTTTACACTAATGTCAGGTTTATATCTTAATTAGGAGCTTTTGTTTCAGTTATGTACATGTGGGAGGTAATTGAGGCTTTATAAGAATTTATACCTCTGGTCACCTTCGTGTTACCTTATCATGAGTTAAGTTAGACTGTACTTTGCATAATTGAAGCGCTGCATGACTAGATGCTGATGGGTCCTTTTAGGGCGAGTAGGCTACATTATGTCACCAAGAATTTCTCTTTCATTTGCCAATCCTCTACCATCTTACAAAGAAAGTCACTGCAAACTGTGCCCCAGCCACCATGCCTCAGGGACTCTTCTGCCACTGCTCTGCCTGCGTTGCCTCATCTTGTTCATTCTTGCTGCTATTTACAGCTGCTACTTTAATAGAATGAGCCAACCAGGCTCCCCAAGCAAGGTGAGAAAAGTTTCCCAGTGGAGCAAAATAATTGTTAAATCACAGGCTCTGCTGATCAAAATCACTTCTAACCTCACTCATAAGCCTCCTTTTGTGCCTGGAACAAATTTAAACAGTTGCGCTTCTGCTCCCTTTACTACACATTCCCCCCCATACCCTACCTCCAAAATCAACACCTTCTTGCCAATGAATAGCCTAATTCAGACCTCTCCTTTCCTTTTCAGTGAATGGGTCAAGAAGTACACTCTGCTCCCTTCCTGCCTGTTATTAGCCTACTGTGCACTGTCCGAATATGCTATAAGCCCTGCCCAGAATGAGAATGTGTTATATGTCTAGGAAGGGAAGTTTATCATCGTTATGCAGCCATTTATTATCTATATATATTATCTATAATTATCTCTAATAAAGAGGCCCTGGACTGTTCCTCTTACAACACAGGTGAGCCTCATCAGCCCACAGTACGCACAAGCTACCTGTCACACACTGACAAAAATCCAGTCTTAGTGACTCAGCCCTTCAGAATGTGCTAGCTTATCATTTCTGCATTACCTTGGGTGTGGCTTGCCTTCCTACACTTATTTATGTGCTCCTAACTGTAACATAAGTATTTTCAGAAGGTGTTTCTGTTAAAAAAAAAAATTAGGCATTCTACTGCCAAATAGTCATATCTACTATTTCCATAAATCACATGAATATTTTTGCCAGTACTTTTTAAAGCCAGTACATTCATCCACCTGACTGCCCATTACAATGTTTGATTAGATCACACTGTGATGTTCTTTTACTCTGAGTTATTTAATACCCTTAAGATTTCAAGAATTGCATCTGAGCAAAAACTCCCTATTGACATATCTTTGTATTAATACCTTAAAATGCTCTTTTTCAACAAATCAAATTAATCACTCTAGTAACCATGAAATCTTTCTTTTTGCATTTTCAAATCTCTATTCCAAAATTTTTGATTTAATCTCTATTCAGATATTATAAATCCCCACGAGTCTTCAAAATTCTCAAATATCACCAGTCACTTTACAAAGCCAATCAATTACATTGAAGCCATAGGGAAACATTTTTTTACAAGTATCTGTAAATATTCTCGCAAATGTTCCTGAATATATTTAGATCTAGATGGATAATTCAAGCTGAAATATGCAGCCTATTAAAGCTAAATGCTTTTCATGTTAAATTTAGGCCATGACCAAATCACCAAGCTTGCTAATTAGATTTTCTGTAGTTTGATCAAACTAGAGAGTTCAAATCTTAATGCTAACTAAATTGTCAGAATTCGTTCCCTTTTTAGCAATTTGATTGATGTGAGAAATTTAAATCTGAACAGAAAAATGAGTTCTGAAAATCCCCCATTTTATGCTTTCCCATCTAATAAAAATCACATGTCTCTTCTTCAGGCAGAAGCAACTGAAGTGGCCTCCCAAGTCATCTGATCCTCAAGTTTACCTAAGCAGAGATATGTGCTTTTCAAAGCTACAGTTCCTGGAACTATGTCTGTACATTGGCTGGGCTGTGTCAATGGAGGGAAGGCATAGGAGAGGAACTGTCCTGAGCTGTTTCATGTCAACAACTGGGTCTGGCTCAGGACTTTATCAGCACCTTGCTGCCTTTCCAACTAGCAATTTAAGATGAATAGGAGGGAAATTCCCTGGTGGTCCAATGGTTAGGACTCCGTGTTCTAACTGCCAAGGGCCTGGGTTCGATCCCTGGTCAGGGAACTAAGATCCCACATGCTGCGCAGCACGGCCAAATAAATTAATTAATTAAATAAATAAAATGAAATACATCTTTAAATATATATATATGAATAGGAGGATATCCATACAGCCATGGCTTCTATTCTACCTGCTGCTGCAGACAGGTTATTCACGATTGCCTTCTTCTGGCATGTTTGGCATTAGGGTTGGGACCTGACAAGCTATTTCCTGAGTGCGGATGACCAACTTCAGTTGAGTGTGACAAACATTTTATAAATTCTATATTCCTTTCAAGAATCACTGTGAAAATAAACCACCCCTCACCCCTATCATTTTATTTTGACAATAAGATGCTTTGTTGAGTAAAGAAACTTAAACTATTTTAAAACTGTCAATGAGTAATTTAGTAACTCTTTATAAATGTTGGTTCCCAAGACTCAGTTATATCATACAGCATACACATCTGGAGCAGCATACATATAAATGGATTCAAAGCTAATGGTGTATAAATTAACCCTGGGTTCATTTTTGTGCTGCTAAACACTAGTGCTTGAATAATTGCATAAATCATGAGTCAAAAGAGGCATTTCTCTCTAGTCAATTATTAAAACAAAAACTTCCAGAGAGGCCTGAGAGCATATGCTGCCTTCATACTATCCCAGGAAGGAGGGCTAGAACCACTGTGAGAAGAGTACAGCCAGAGCAAAGAAAATTGGGGCCAGGCCCTGAACATAGCCACCAAACATAGGGCAGGATATAATACTCCCGGAAAAACGAAAGGGCATGGTTGTCTCAGAGGCTCTAAGTTTGGAGCAAATCATAATCTGTCCCTTCCTGTACTCCCCCTTCTCAAGCACATCCAGATTAGATTGACCAGTTAAAACATCAAGGTCAATTCAAGGGAAAGGTGATATCAGCATCTGTACCCTATATAAATATGAAGAGGGGCACAAATGGCTAGTAGCCTCACAAACTTTGGGGGAGGCTTAAAAATCTGCATCTGTCACAAGCACTCCCAGATGATCCAGATGCAGGGGGTCTACAGGCCATGCTTTAAGAAGCACTGCCTCAGAGAATAATAAAACCATAATAATCATAGAATCCTAGAGGTAGAAGGTCCCCAGAGACTATCAAATCACTTCCAACAGTCAGAGCCCGACAAAGAAAATGATGTGGGCCACCTTTGGGAGGTAGTAAACAGCCTATCACTGAAGGTGTTCCAGCAGAAACTCAATAACTACTTAGCAGGAATATTGTAATGGGATTTCACATACCACATAGGGAAGTTAGGCTATGTGATCTTTAGGAAAATTTCAAGTCTGAGATTATATTATTTCTAGCTCTGGGAAAAGTCAGAAATCCCATTCCCAGAAGTAGAAATAATACTAAGATATGTCCCAACCTATCAGATCATGGGGGTGATGTTTTAAAAAAAAAACGTTTAAACTAAAATAATGCCAAACGTTCTGAAAAATATTCTGAAAAACTATGTGCTGAGAGTCCATGGAGAGAGAGTCCAGAGGAAAGACGTTTCTTGGTCTAATTTGAAGGAGCAATAGAAGAAAAGTTACTATGGATGAGTACATCTGACCTATATCTGACAAGCTTAAGTGCTTGATACTAGTCCTCACCTGATTTCATCATGGGGCAAAGGTTAGAAAACAGAATGGCAAGAGATAGAGAATAAGTAGGAGTGGCAGCGGGGAAAAATAACACTAGCCCACAAAGTAAATCACTAATGAAAATATTCTGTATACGATATCTGTTCGGGTAGGGGCTGAAGGGGCTGCAGCATAACACCCACATTTAATAATTCAAGCAATTATGTGCATACATGAGCACTTCTAACTTGGGGCAAGATTCCTGGGGCCACGGTAGTTGCAATAGCTATTAAGCTCTTCCTAGTACTCAGAGTAGTGAAAAGGTATAAAGAGGTTGGAAACTAGCATTTATGAAGCACTTCCTGTATTCTGGGACTTCTACTTTGACATGCCATTTAATCCACACAACAGCCCTATGAGATAAATAGCATGTTCATGCCCTTTTTACACATGAGAAAACTGTCTTAGACACACAACAATTAGTAAATGGCAGGAATTGAACCCATGATTCTCTGGTTCTAAAATCCATGCTTCTGCCACCACCTCAGTGTCTCTTACATTTAACGTGCACATTAAAATTGCCTGAGGAGCTTTTCAAAATTGGCACTGCCCAGACCCCACTCCCAGAGACTCTGATTCAATTGTCTATCTGCGAGGAGGGGGGAGATGGTCATCAATATATGTTTCATAACACACATAGAAAAAATGCATAAAACAAATGTACAGTTGTGTGAATCAGTGGTCCATTTCCTTTTTTCTTTTTTTTTTGCTGTGTAGTAGTTTAGTTGTATGGATGTACCACAATACATTTTTTTTTTTTTTTGGCTGTGCCGCAGCTTGCAGGGTCCTAGTTTCCCCGACCAGGGGTTGAACCCCGGGCCCCTGGCAGTGAAAGCACGGAGTCCTAACCATTGGGCCGCCAGGGAATTCCCTCACAATACTTTTAACCATTCACTGGTTGATGCACAGTTTGGGGCAAATATGAATAAAGCTGCTAAGAACATTCTTATACATGCTTTTTGATGAACATAGGCCCTCATTTCTAGGCTTGAAACCATGCATTATCTAGCAAAGCAATAGCACCCTCAAGAGGATAAAGACTGGTTCCTGGGGAGGCGAAAAAAATCTTAGATATTATAGTGATTTGTGGCCCTCTAAAAGGCCCCAGTTCATAATAAACCAATATACACTATATCTGGAGTATTAAAATTTCATGGTGGGGTGGGCATGATAAGGACAAATTGTCTAAAAAGGCTCTTGGGGGATGATAATGAAAAAAGGTTGGGAGACACTGCTTTATACCTAAAAGTGAAATTGCTTTGTATGTATATGTTCAACTTTAGATATACTACCAAAGAATTTTCCAAAATGGTTATATTTTTAAAGCACCAGAGGAGATTCTAATGTCTATGCAGGCTTGGCCTTGACTACACCTATCTGTCACTGCCTGTTCTGAATAAGGAAAGAACAAGAGAAAAGCATTCTCCAAAAGTGATCGTTTTTCAACAATATTTTTAAGGTGCTATATTGACATGATTGTTTTTAAGTCTTGAGATACAGAGGAGGTAGTCAAGTATTGTCTAAAACACTGCTTACTCCCCTACCAACTAATACCACATGCACTCCCATACAAGCCCACCCTTCGGTACCCTCCCTCTGATGTTAGAAACAAGGCAGGCTTCTGAACCTCTGCCTTCCCACTGGGCTTATTTTTATCACCTGAAGCTGGGCCTTTCCTCCAGCATCTGCCCCATTCCATATTATCTCAGGTTCTAGCCTCACCTAAATGTAAATTTTCTGTGTCCCAAAGTGTATTACTGGTAAAGGGTCAAGGCTGCCTTGTACTTCCTGAGTCTCAGACCAGTTCTGCATGTGAAATTCTGTCCCCTTAACTGAATTCTAATTTATATTCTTTTTTTTTTTAATTGCAATCATTCTTTGGCAAAGACTAGTCCTTTGTTTTATTAATTAATTAATTTATTTTTGCTGTGTTGGGTCTTCGTTTCTGTGTGAGGGCTTTCTCTAGTTGTGGCAAGCGGGGGCCACTCTTCATCGTGGTGCGCGGGCCTCTCACTGTCGTGGCCTCTCTTGTTGCGGAGCACAGGCTCCAGACGCGCAGGCTCAGTAGTTGTGGCTCACGGGCCTAGTTGCTCCGCGGCATGTGGGATCCTCCCAGACCAGGGCTCGAACCCGTGTCCCCTGCATTAGCAGGCAGGTTCTCAACCACTGCGCCACCAGGGAAGCCCTCTAATTTATATTCTTAATTTGAAGGTCATGAATGTTTCTTTTGGACCGTCCTATGTTCTTTATTTTCTAGACATGGCTACATCTAGACAATCAAATAATACCCTCTAATAAAGAAAAAATCATTTTACAATTACAAAATCTTTATTTAAAAAAGAATCAGTCTTTGCTTTCCCACTACATTTAGAAGATGACTAAACTTCGACAGATGCTGAACTGAAATATTTCGAACTGAAGCATTTTGGGGGCAGTAATTGGAAAAATGCAAGTTTTCTTCACCACTGGCTGCCTCGCTAATTCCAAGCTCTTACAGAAATAACTGTGTGTGTGTGTGTGTGTGTGTGTGTGTGTGTGTGTGTGTGTGTTGTGTGAGGAGAAAGGGGCCTCTGTAGCTCAGGTAGCCAGATAGCACTACCATTGCTACAAGTTTAGCAGGACTCTGTTACCAAGTCCAAGTTCACTCTGCTCGCCGCATGACAGGCCAGTAAATAGGAGACGAGGTGCTGAGGCAAGGAATACGACTTGATTCGGAAAGCCAGCAGATCGAGAAGATGGTGGACTAGAGTCCCCAAAAAACATCTTATTGGGGTCTGGATGCCAGTATATTTTATAGAACAGAGAGGGAGAGGCGGTGAGGAAGTAAAGTAAAAAGGGCCATCAGTCTTGCTGGAATGGCCAGCCTCGGTGAGGGGATGTGTTAATTTCTTCTTTTCTGCAGCCATTCACAGGTGGACAGGGTCAGATTGTCTCCCTGTGAGCTAAACAGAGGCACTTTAACATTCAGGCAGAGGGGCAGGGTTCCCCGAGGCAGGCCATTATATATGATTATAATAACAAAAGCAACAAAAAGCAAAGGTTAAAGTCAAAGGAATAGATCCAACATGGAGTCAAAATTGACTCTTCCCTGTTACATAGCTACAGCATAGTCATTAACTCTCGTGACTAATGAACATATGAAGGAATGTAAACTTTGTTAGCTTCCATTATGTCCTCCAGCACAGATTAATCCTCTCAAGCATATCTAGACTTCCAGAGCCTCTGGACCAAGCAGAAGGACCGGGATTCCCTGGAAAGAAAATATTGGCTCAGAGTAGGAAGGATGGAAAAAACAGGTCCACTTTGAAAAGTTGCAATTATTTTTCAGTCGAGTAAAAGTGAATCATGAGCTCCCTCTAGTGACAAAAGGAGAGTAGTCACCAGACTATTTTGAGTTCCTTTTTTTTCCTTTTCAACAAGCTAAGGGTAAAAATGTTCATACTTATCCTTAGCAACTAAACACACACACACACACACACACACACACACACACACACACACACACACACAGCATATGTATATGTCTCTCTTTGTTTCTTTATGACCAGACCACAAGACTGTTTGGAGCAAAACCAGAACACAGACAAATTATGGATGCCATAATTTGGATATCAGCTACATATGCACTAATTGCTTTATTGCTAAGCATAGCCAGCCTCATAAAATATTAAAACCTTGGGGACTGGGCAACTCGGTGTTTGGTATCTGAAAGAAGAGGAAATATGATTTTCTTGCTGTTGAACTAAATGAATTTACATTGATGGATGAGCTTTTATGAAATGCCTGGAATCAGATTATACTACAGATTTTCTTCTTGTTTCTCCTGTATCCACTAAGTGCTTTCTATTGGACAGTGTTTTCCTCTCCATATTGTTTTAAAAGTTATGATTTTTAAATGTTCTATGGTTTTTGCCCTTAAGAATCACGTGCATGTTTATTTTTCTTAATTTCTTAAAGGTATTAATACCTATAACTTCTCCCTAATAAAATAAGAAGTTCAGCATGCTCTCAAATTAATTTGGTCACATCTCATCTCCATTATGTTAACATTGTCTATAATTTTAGTTACGGGTTATGATAAATATACATTCATTTTTTCCTTCCCTTTAGTCCTGGAATTATTTTTATTTTCTTTTTAAGACATAAATAAACTTAGCAAAGAAATTTGATCCTCTTAACTTGCTATATTTCTCGAACTATCATTTGGATTTTTTTCTATTCTCATTTGAGGGCTTCAAAGATCAAGTTTTCAATGTGGGTTCTTGTGTAGCAGACCCTGTAAGGCCTAGTATCCCAAAGAATATTTTTATCATTCCTTCACATTTGGATAACAATTTAGCTAGGTAAAAAGTTTAGGCTCAAAGTTCTTTTCCTCAATATTAAAAAATGATAGCTCCATTGCTTTCTTGTATCCAGAATACTATTGAAAAGTTGGATATCAGTCTAACTCTAATTCCTTTATTGTTGATCTATTTTTTCTTTCTGGCTCATTTTTAGGATGGTTGGCTTTTTTTAAACTAACACTATTTACATTTTAGAGCAGTTTTAGTTTTACCTAAAAATTTAGTGGGAAGCACAGAATTCTCATATATCCCAACACGCCCCCCCCCACACACATACACACACAGGTACCCTTATTATTAACGTTTTATAACAGTGTGGTACATTTGTTATAATTGGTGAGGCAATACTGATACGTTCAAATTCATGTACACGAGGGTTCACTCTTGTGTTGTAAATTCTATTGATTTTGAAAAATGCATAGTATTATTCGCCGTTACAGTATCATACAGAACAGTTTCACTGCCCTAAAATTCTAATGTGCTCCAAATATTCATCCCTCCCTCCCTGTCCCCATTGCCATCATCATCACTATCACCATGAAAATCAATATCATCATCACCACCATAAACATAAACATCATCTTCATCATCATTATTACCATCACCATCACAATTATCAACATTATCATCTTCTTCATCATCAAAAGAATCTTCGTAATAATCACAGTCATCATCTTTATCACCATCATCATTCACATAAGCATCAGCAGCATCATTATCATGATCATCAACATCACCATCATCTTCATCAGAACCATCACCATCCTCATCATCATTGCCCCACACCATCATCTTCATTATCATTGTCACCATCTGTTATGAACTGAATTTTGTCCCCCAAATACATATGCTGAAGCCCTAAACTCAAATGTGATTGTATTTGGAGATAGGGCCTTTAAGGAGGTAATTAAAGTCAAACAAAGTCATAAAGTTGGGGCTCTATTCCTATTGGATTTGTGTCCTTATAAGAAGAGGAAGAGACACTAGATCTCACTTTTCCCTGTCATGCACAAAGAAAAGATCATGTGAGACACAATGAGAAGGTGCCGTCTGCGAGTTGCGGAGAGAGTCCTCACAATAAACCAACCCTGCTGGCTCTTTGATCTTAGACTTCCAGCCTCCAGAACTATGAGAAAATAAATCTATGTTGTTCAAGCTACCCAGTCTGTAGCATTTTGTTACAGCAGCCCAAGCAAATAATCCACCATTATAATCATCTTTACCATCTAAACCACCATAATTGTCACTTGCATCATCAGCACCATCACCATTTTCTTAATCACCATCGTCATCACTTTTATCATCATCTTCATTATCACCATCATTATCATTACTGGAATCATGACCATATTTATCATCTGTATTATTACCATTTTCATCACTATCATCATCAATCACCATCATCTTCATATGTATCATCCTCACCATCCTCATCCTTACCATTACCAGCATAGTCATCATCACAATCTCCATCATCTCCGTAATTATCACCATCAAAATCATCATCATCGTCACCATTATCTTTATTATCACATCCTATCTTTATACCTATCATCACTATAATCATTACTTCATCTTCACCTTCATCATCATGATATTCGTCACCATCATCACCATCGTTCTCATTATCATCATTATCCTTACATCATCATCTTTGTCATGGTCATCACCCTAAGCACGATCTTCATCTTCATCATCATCATCACCGTTAGCATCATCATTGCCATCATTACTACCTCATATTATCATCCTCATTTCATCTCCATCATCATCATCATTTTCATTACCACCTGCATGTTTTTCATCATCTCAGTTATCACCATCTTCATTATTGCTCACTTTATTATTATAATAATAATCTTCATCTTCATTATCATCACCATCATCATTTTCATCTTCATTATTACCATCATCACAATCATAATTGCCATCATCACATTCACTATCATCATCATCATCTTCTTCTTCATAATGATCATCACCATATTCGTCAACATAATCAGATTCTTATCATCATCAAAATCATCATCACCAATATTATTTTCCCTACATTTCTCACCATCATAGGTATCATCATCACCAATATGTACATTGCCATCATTCACCATCTTTATCTTTATCATCACCATTATTATCTTATCACTTGCATTATTCTTGTCGCCAAGATCATCACAAATATCTTTGCTGTTATCATCACAGTCAGCATTACTGCTATCATTATCACCATGATCAACCTTACAATCATCATGATTATTATCATTTTCATTATCACCACCATCATCTTCTCTACCATTATCACCATCATGAACACCATCATCATCATTTCATTATTATCATCATCTTTATTTTCTTCATCATAACCATCATCTTTGTTATATCATTTTCATCATTCAAATCACTACTTCATCATCTTTATCATGAACATATCATCATCATCTTCACAATCTTCATCAATATCCTCATCTCTAGAATCATCATCATCTTCTGCTTCATCACCATCATCTACATTATCATCATCACCATTCTCATCACCATGATAACCTTCATTACAACTATCATTTACAATATTTCCATCACCATTGTCATTAGCATCATCTTCCTCACACCATCATCACCATTCTCATCATTTTCATCCACACCATACCCTCATCAGCTTTGCATTCATCATCACCATCATCACTAGATGACCATCATCATCACTATCTCACTATCTTCATTCTTATTGTTATCACCATTACCATCTTCATGAGGAGCAGCATTCTCAGCATTCTTTACATCATCATTACTACCGGTCATCATCTTTATCATCACTATCATCCTCCTCACCATTGTTTTCACCATCTTCATTACAATTACCATTAGCATCATCTTTATCATCATCTTCATTTTCACCACCATCATCTTCATCTTCACCACCATCATCGTCATCACCATCATAAGCCTTTTGTTTACCATTATCATCACCATCATATCCATTATCCTCATGCATATCATCACTGTCATCAACAGGACCTTCAGTAGCATCACTGCCACCATTATCACCACCTTCATCATCCTCATTTTCATTATTATTCATCACAGTCACTATTATTACCAGCAGCATCTTCATTAACATCTTTATCTTCATCTCATCATAATCCTCACTAGTCTCCATCATTACCAGATATTCAGAAGATAGATCAATTATAGAGAAAAACTTAGACAAAGTTACCAAAGTCAGAGTAGTTGCATGGGTTAATGGAACAAATGTTTTTAGTTCTCTAACATCTTGTACAAATCTATATAGAGAACAACCATCTTTATGAAGTTTAATTTCCTTCTTTATTGGAAGTATAGGAGTACCATATAGTGAGTGCCTTTTTTAAAGTATCCCTTGTTTTATTCTAATTCTTTTATAATTACTTTTATTCCTTCTAATTGAGCTTTCAACAAAGGATATTGTTTTACACGTGACCATGGCTTATCCTTTTGGTAAAATGTTTTTATTGGTTCTATATCTCAGTTCTATATCTTGCAGGTGACAGTATCAATATTATTCTCTGGAGCCCAAAACAATGCATTGTTTCAACTCAAGGTGCTTTTCTACCATGTTGTGAGACTGCCATTCTCTACCATACCTCCTTTATTTCAATGGACATATAATAACAAATTCTGATACGTCCTTGAGAGGAGCTCCACAGATACTCCATTCGGAGTACAGAATATGGTAGCCTTTATGTTTCACAGCTGTACTCTCCCAAATAGATTTACAGAAGAATCAGGAGAAAGTAACAAAACATGTTTCCCAGTCAGAGGACCTGACAATATGGGAACTGTGCAAGATAAAAATTAAAAAAAAAAAATCAAGTAGAAAAATGAACAAGGAAAAAGGCTGACATAAGATACCAGCATCCTATGTTGATCTATCACTAAATGGAATGTGATAGAAATTCCTGAGGAAATTGCAGAATAAGTATCACCAGTATCACCAGTTCTCAACTCTTGAGATTCCATAAATCTGTCCATTTTAAGCCATTTGCCAATTATTCCCTAGCTTTCTGGGCTTTCCTGATTCCCTATTTATGCAATTCCTTCATCCTCGAGGGTTTCTTTCTATAATCCCCCTTCTAATATCCTGACTTCTGGCAATATGGTCATACATCTTCCCTTCCTCTTTTGTCCCTTTCGTAAGTCCTCCAGAGTAGGGGTTATTCCCCTTAGTAAATAGTTCTGACCGAGCAACGAACACAGTAGTTTTTAAATGTCTCCTTTTTTTACATTTATCAGTTTATTGTAAAGGGATATTGTAAAGAACACAAAGGAACAGCTAGATGAAGTACTGCATAGAGTGAGGTCAAGAAGGATCCAGAGTATAAGAGCTTCTGCCTGCATGGAAATGGGGTGCACCACCCTCCCAGCACCTGGATGCATTCACCAACCTGGAAGCTCAGAATTTCTCCATTTTTAATTTTTCGCTTGGGTGTACCAAAAATGAGTAGATGCTGCTAAGATTTGAGTAATAGTCTGTCCTTGCTTTACTACATTTTCCCTAAAATGAGTTTTAAGAATCAACAAAAGAGCCAAGACAAAAGGTAGTTAGGGTCAGAGGATGAGTTTGATCTGCCCTTAGATCTAGGCCAAAAAACATAGAGAAAACATCAACAAATCACTGATGAAATCGATGGGAGACTCACCCATCTTCTGGGTACACCATTGCAACTTCTGCCAGCTCACCTTTAATGGAAAGGCTTCAAGTGCAGCCATTATCAACCCCTCTTCATGGATCTCCAAAGTTCTTAGTTCTTGCATACTTGTGGGGGGATGGTAGACAGCCAACTTCCCTTGACCACCATAACACTTTATATGATCTTCCAGACTCTGAAGTGCTTGCTCCATTAAATGAACAATCTTCTGGTAGCAGAATTCCATGCAGCTACCAGTTGCAGAATTCTAGGCAGCAGCCAGTACACAACACTATGCATGGGGCTGTAAACGCTGTGGAGTACTTCTGCAAAGTCCTGGGTCCCAGGGAAAAGCCTTGAAATGAGTACTATCAGGTGGCCAGAAAGGTATGTGAATTACCTGGGAGTCTGGGGTAGCTTCTCAATGGCATCAGCTTTGCTGCCAGTCCAAATAGCAAGCGCTTATAGGGAAAGGAATCTGAAAAAGAATATATTGATATCTATATATATCTGAATCAAGGTACTGTACACCTGAAACTAACCTAACATTGTAAACATTGTAAATCAACCATACTTCAATAAAAAAATAAAAATTTTTAAAACGTGGAATGATAAAATAAATAAATAGATGAATAAATAAAATGTTTCCTTAAAAAAAAAAAACAAAGAATGGAGGAACTCAATAAGATGGCTAGGTACAAAAATATAGAAAAGCCAATAGCTTGCCTGATTGGCAACAGTATAATTGTAGGGATTTCTACAAATCGCTGGGGAAAAAGGGGCCTGAGAAATGTCAAAGGATTCTGTCAGAATCTAAGAAGAATGGGAAATGAAAATCCACCTCATCTGAAGAAGGTGGAGGAAGAGGACCCTGCAGGAAGGGACTCCACATTCCAAAACTCATCCCTATGAATTCTGTAATATTTATCACTCCATGATTTCTGAGGACACAGTGTGGCACTGTAACTAATTCTCTCCTATATTACTATAAATGAACAAGAACAGTATAAAAAAAAACAAATAGGAAGAGCTCATTTTTGTCACATTGATAAGAAGAATATAAATTATATAGCATTTTGGTCTGTTTCATCAGCTTAACACCTTCCGTTTTTTGCCTTTTTCCATGTAACAAGCAAAGCTACTCTCCATCCTGTTGCCTTCATATGGGTGCAAAGTTATTTATCCAAGTTCTCAGTTATTTTCAGATCATGTCCCTTTATCATGTGATAAAGGACTCTTGGAGGTATAATCTGAGATAAGACATGAAGTAGACTCAGGGCTAATCCATGAGACATATATACATTTGTCTTCAAATAAGGCAGGTAATTCATTACTAGCTAAAGAAATTGTGCCCTCATCCTTCCTCTCAGGGAAATGTACTGATGAAGGAAACCACTTGTCTAAACGATTATCACCTTCCCTTTCCCTGGAATAAGTTTGAGTCAGGGAGGCATAAAGAAATGTTGGGAAGCAGAGGGAATGAGAAAAGCAAAGAAGAGGAGGTATTCCTGCAAGGGAAAGTGCCTTTAATTCACACAATTCAGCTTCTATTTTTCTCAATCCTGTTTCTGAAAATCCAAAATGGTTTTTAAGTTTTCTTAGGCTACTCTTTACCCATAAATGCCACTAATTCATTTGTGTGGGATGAGGCCTAAGAACCGCAGAAAACATGTTACTCTATCCAAATCAAAAGAATCACCCTCAAGCAACTGCAATACTATATTTTTATATACCCATCCAAAACATGACAGACAGATATTACACTTTTAACAGAAAGACCTGCAGGTAACATTTCTGTCTTCCAATATTTTCCAACAATACAGTGAGCCTGACTGGATTTCAGAGCTCATATTACCCATGTTTATTCGATAACAAAATCTTGAATTTGGAAAGGATTGTTCAACTGATTAGTATTCTAAAAGAGCAGAGAGCTAGAAAGGAAACTTTTTATAATTCTGGTTCTTTTATCTGACTGTTGTGTGGTGATCAACCTTCAGCTGGTCTGCTCAGATGAGGAACTGCAAGACAATGCCATCCTCATCAGCAAAACTGTTGGGTAAATATAATTTAAAACAAAAAATCTCCTTCCAACCCATAAAAACCTCTCCACAAAGGTATGTGAGAATGAAAACAATTTTATTACTGAATAAGCATTAAACCAAAATGTGATGGATATCATGACACAATCCACTAAAGGGATTGCAAAGACAGAAAGAAATCTCACTTTCCTATATAGCTAAGTGAATACAACCCATTACTTTAGGTAGGTTTTGCTATTGGAAGTCAAGTAATTAATAAGTTATGCTTATCTCCTCCCAGGACACAGGGGTATTGGGTGCTAACTTCCCTGATGATTATACTTAAAGGATGGCTCTCATGTCCTTTTCTAAAAATTTATTTTTGTTGAGGTAATACTGGTTTATAATAGCATGTAAGTTTCATGTGTACAACATTATATTTCTACTTCTGTGTATATTACAGTGTGCTCACCCCAAAAAACTTAGTTTCCATCTGTCACCATACAGTTGGTCCCCTTTACCCATTTCACCTTCTCCCCCTACCCTTTCCCCTCTGGTAACCACTAATCTGTCCTTTGTATCTACATAATGGCTCCCATGTCCTTGACAAAACTTTCCTGAGTTGGGAGGCTGATGAGCAGCTTACTTAGACATTAAATAGGTTTACATACATTCGAAAAGGACAAAGAAAGAAATTCGGAAAAATAAAGGGACAAGAAAGAAGTCTCTTTCCTGATTTTCAACACAGAGAATCAAACCTCTTATATTTAATTTATATTTTCCCCTATATCATCCTAAAAATACTTCTCACTTTCATCATAACCATAATCATCAACCTAATTATAACTACTATCACCCTCACTATTCTCACAATCTCATCCTCCTCCATCTCACCATCATCACCATGACTATCACCTATCACTATCATTACCAACTTCACTTTAACCATCATTTTCATAAACACCTTTAGTATCTTAATCATCACCATAATCATCAACATCATCACCAGCATCAGCATCACCATCATCATCAACACTATCATCTCCCTTATTATCATCATTATCTTCGACATCTCCATTCTCAACATCATCTTCATCACCATTATCTTCAACATAACAATTCTTACCAAATTCATCTTTATTAATGTTATCATAATCACCATCATATTTATTATTGTCATCAATGTCTTCCTTATAAATATTAACATTACCAGTTGCAGCATTGCTATGGTTAATTTTGTGTCAACTTCACTGGGACACAGGGTGCCCAGATAGTTGGTCAACATTATTCTGAGTGTTTCTGTAACAGTGTTTTTGGATAAATGTAACATTTAAATCCACACACAAAGAATGATCAAGGAAAATGAAAAATCAAGGTAACATGACACCACCAAGGGAACACAATAATTTTCCAGTAGCTTGACCCAAAGTAATGTAGACCTATGAATTGCCTAATGAGAAATATAAAACAGTAGTTTTAAGGGAGCTCAGCAAACTACAAGGGGACATGGATATACAGTTAAACAAAATTAGGAGAACAATATAAAAACAAAATGAGAAATTGAATAAAGAAACAGAAATGATAAAAAAGAACTAAAAAGATACCCTGGAGCTGAAGAATGCAATGACTGAACTGAAAAATTTAATAGAGAACTTCAACAACAGACTTGATCAAACAGAAGAAAAAATCAGTAAAATCTAAGCCTGGTCATTTGAAGTTAGCCAGATGGAGGAACAAAAAGAAAAAAGAAGGAAAAAAAAAAAAGACAAGAAAGCATATGGGACCTATGAGGCACAATCAAAAGAATGAATATATGCATTAAGGGAGTACCAGAAGGTGGAGAGAGACAAACGGACAGAAAGCTTATTTAAAGAAATAATGGCTGAAAACAACCCAAGTCTATGGAAAGAAATGGACACCCAGACTCATGAAGCCCAAAAGTCTTGACATAGGTGTAAAGAAGTCTACACTGACAAATTATAAAAAGGCAAAGACAATGAGAAAATTTTGAAAGCAGCATGAGAAAAGTGACTTATATACAAGGGAGCCCCCAAGAGACTATGAGTAAATTTCTCAGAAGGAACCTTGAAGGACAGGAGAGAGTGGGATGATATATTCAAATTACTGAAAGAAAAAAACTACCAACCAATAACACTGTACCTGGCAAAATTGTCCTTTAAGAATGAAAGAGTGATAAAGACTTTCCAAAACAAAACCTGAGGTAGTTTTTTACTACTAGCCCTGTGTTACAAGAATTGCTAAAGAGAGTTCAAATTGAAATGAAAAGATGTTGATCAACAACCCAAAAGCATATGAAAGTATAAATTCCACTCCTAGAGGTAAATATGAAGACAAACTCAGAATATTTAATACTACAATAGTGTAAGAGCATAAATCTTTTTTAACACTAGTATATAAATTAAAAGACAAATGTAGTAAGAATTATAAGCACAGAAATTTGTTAATAAAAACACAATATAGAAAGAAGTAAAATCTGACATCAGTTACATAAAGCATGAGGGAGAAATACATAGTAGAGTTTCTGTACACAAATGAAGTTCAGTTTTATCAGCTTAAAACTAAAAATGGTTGATGTGAACCTTCTGGTTACCACCCAAAAAAAGTACGTAAATACACAAGATGGGGTTTCCCTGGTGGCGCGGTGGTTGAGAGTCCGCCTGTCGATGCAGGGGACACAGGTTCGTGCCCCAGTCCGGGAAGATCTCACATGCCGCGAAGCGGCTAGGCCCGTGAGCCATGGCCACTGAGCCTGCGCATCCAGAGCCTGTGCTCCGCAATGGGAGAGGCCACAGCAGTGAGAGGCCCACGTACCACAAAAAAAAAAAAAAAAAAAATACACAAGATGAAGAGAAAAGAATCAAAGTGCCTAATACTGGAAAAATCACCAAACCACAAAGAAAGACAACAGAGAATAAGACCAGAAGAAGAAAAGTACAAAAGAGACAGAAACAATTAACAAAATGGCAATGGTAAGTCCTTACCTATCAATAAACACTCTAAATGTGAATGGGGTCAGGAACATGGAAGAGTGAGAAACTACCTTTTCCCTCTCCTTCAGTCTACAACGAATAAAACATCCACAACTCAGAAAAGGTGCTTGAGCCCAAAACAACAGGATGCCAGAAAATTCCACGCCTCTGTACATCTAAACGTGGGTGTATTAGAATACATGGAGGAAGTGGAACTGAGGGAACAGCAGAGATGGTGCCTGCAGTCCCAGTCCTCTAACAATAGCAGCAGAGCCCATACCTTCAGAGAACCCAGTAGCACTAGGGAAGGCAGCACACATGACTCCAGCGACCCAACCACACCAGCACCTGTAGCCACAGGTAACTGGGCAGCAGTAGCAGTGGAGCCTAGGACCGTCCCTCCAGACACTGAGGAACCACAACCAGGGCCCCTGCCCCCAACATCTGCAGTGTCAGAGCCCATGAACTTCACAACAAATGACCAACCCACAGCTAACATCATAATGGTGAAAAATTGAGAACTATCCTTCTAAGATCTGGAACAAGACAAGGATGCCCACTCTCATCACTCTTGGTCAACATAATATTGGAAGTCCTAGCCAGAGCAATCAGGCAAGAAAAAGAAATAAAGGGAATCCGAATTGGAAAGGAATGTGTAAAACTGTCACTATTTGCAACTGACATGATTTTATCTATAGAAAGCCCTGAAGACTCCACCAAAAAACTCCTTGAAATAATAAATGAATACGGTAAAGTTGTCAGATACAAAGTCAATATACAAAAATCTGCTGCATTTATATATACTAACAATGAGCTAGCAGAAAGAGAAATTAAGGAAACAATTCCATTTACAGTTGCAACAAAAAAGAATAAAATACCTAGGAATAAATTTAGGAGGTGAAAGGCCTATACACTGAAAACTATAAGACATTGTTGAAAGAAATTGAAGACAACACAAATAAATGCTCATGGATTAGAAGAAGTAACATTGTCAAAATGCCCTTATTACTTAAAGCAATCCACAGCTTCAATGCAATTCCTGTCAAAACACCAAGGACGTTTTTCACAAAATAGAACAAAAATTCTAAATTTTATATGTAACCACAAAAGACCACAAATTGCCAAAGCAATTCTGAGAAAAAAGAAAAAGCTGGAGGTATCACATGCCCTTATTTCAAACTATACTACAAAGCCATAGTAACCAAAACAGCATGGTACTGGAAGAAAAACAAACAAACAGATCAATGAAAGAGATCTATGAGTTGTCTAATGAGAAATATAAAACAGTAGTTTTAAGGAAGCTCAGCAAACTACAAAATGTCCTTATTACTTAAAGCAATCTACAGATTCAATGCAATCCCTGTCAAAACACAAAGGATGTTTTTCCCAAAATAGAACAAAAAATTTTAAATGAAACACAAAAGACCATAAATAGCCAAAGCAATTCTGAGAAAAAAGAAAGAGCTGGACAATTAATTTACAGCAAAGGAGCAAAGAACATACAATGGAGAAAGGATAGTTTCGTCAGTAAATGGTGATGGGAAAACTGGACAGCTACATGCAAAACAATCAAACTGGACTATTCTCTCACAGCATGCACAAAAACAAATTGAAAATAAATTAAAGACTTGAATGTAAGACCTGAAACCTTAAAACTCCTAGGAGAAAACATAGGCACTACTCCCTTTGACAACAGTCTTAACAATATCTTTCTAGATATGTCTCCTCAAGGAAGAGAAACAAAACTAAAAATAAACAAATGGGATTACATCAACCTAAAAGCTTCTACACAGCAAAGGAAACCAATAAAGCTAAAAAACAAGCTTTCAAATAGAAAATATTTGCCAATGACATATCCAATAAGGGGTTAATATCCAAAAAATATAAAGAAAACATACAACTCAACAACAAAAAAATAAGCAACCTGATTTTAAAGTAGGCAGAAGATCTGAATAAACATTTTTCCCAAAAGACATACTGATGGCCAACAAGCATGTGAAAACATGGTCAACATCACTCTTAGGGAAGTGCAAATCAAAACCACAATGAGATATCACTTCACACCCGTCAGAATGGCTATTATAAAAAGGCAGGAAATAACAAGTGTTGACAAGGATGTAAAGAAAGGGGAACACTTGTACACTGTTTGTGGGAATATAAATTGGTGCAGCCACTGTGGAAAACAGTGTGGATCTGGAAAAGAGTTTGTCAGTTACTTACAAAACTAAATATGCGCCTATCATACAGCCCAGCAACTATACTCCAGGGTATTTATCCCAGAAAAAAATGGAAATTTATGTTCACAGAAAAATCTGTACATAAATGTTCATAGCAGCCTTAGTTGTAATAGCAAGAGAGAAAGAAAAAGAGACAACCCACATGTCCTTCAAGGGGTGAAACTCTGGAATATTCATACAATGGAATACTACTCAGCAATAAAAAGGAGTAAACTATTGGTGAGGCAAAAAAAAAAAACACAAAACAGTATGGAGAGTCCTCAAAAATTTTAGAATAGAACTACCATATGATCCAACTATCCCACTTCCGGGTATTTATCCAAAGAATATGAAAACACTAATCTGAAAAGATATCTGCACCCCCATGTTCATCATGGCATTATTTACAATAACTTAAGTGCCCAACAACAGATGAATGGATAAAGATGATGTGTTATAAATACACAATGGAATACTGCTCAGCCATAAAAAAGATGAAGCATTGCCATTTGTGACAACATGGATGGACCTTGAGGGTATTATGCTAAGTGAAATAAGTCAGACGGAGAAAGACAAATACCATATGATTTTACTTGTATCTGGAATATGAAAACTAATAAACAAAATAAATGAACAAACCAAAACAAAACAAATACATAGATACAGGGAACAGAGTGGTGGTTCCCAGAGGGGAAGGGTGAAATGGATAAAGGGGATGAACTGTATGGTGATGGACAGAAAATAAATTTTTGGTGGTGAGCACGTGGTAGGGTATACAGAAGTAGAAATATAATGCTGTACACATGAAACTTATATAATGTTATCAATCAATGTTACCTCGTTTTTCTTAAATGAGTATATCAAAAAAATAATAAAATAAATGTGAATGAACTAAACTCCCCAATCAAAAGACATAGAATGTCTGAGTGGATTGAAAAGAGACCCAACAATGTGCTGACTATGATAGACTCACTTTAGATTTAAGGACACATGGAAGGGAAAGTGAAGGGGTGGAGAAAGATAGCCCATGTAAATGATAACTGAAAGAGAACAGGGATGGCCATACTTACATAAATAAAATAGACTAAGTCAAAAACAGTAACAAGAGAAAAAGAAGGTCATTATATAATGATAAAAGGATCAATTCAACAGAAACATATACAAATTATAAATATATATGCACTCAACATGAAATCACCCAAGAATATAAAGCAAACATTGAAGACCTGAAGAGAGAAATAGACATAAATACAATAATAGTAGGAGACTTCAATACCCCACTGTCTATAATGGATAGATTATCCAGACAGAATATAAAAAAGGAAACAGCAGCACTGAACAACACTATAGACCAAATGGAACTAACAATATATAAAGAACATTTCTGCCAACAGCAGCAGAATACTCAATTTTTGTCAAGTGCACATGAAACAGTCTCCAGGATAGATTGCATGCTAGGTCAGAAAACAAGTCCTAACAAATTTAAGAAGATTGAAATCATTCAAATTATCTCTGCTGATAAAAATGGAATGAAACTGGAAATAAATAAAAGAAAGAAAATGGGAAAATTTAAAAACACATGGACATTAAACAACACAATTCTGAACAATCAAAGGAGAAAAGAAGAAATCAAAAAGAAAATTAGAAAATATCTGAAGATAAACAAAAACAAAACATACCGAAACTTATGGGACCCAGCAAAAGCAGTACTAAGAGGGAACATTATAGCATTGTCATACATTTAAAAAGAGGCTCCAAAATAACCTAATTAGAGCTAGAGAAAGAAAAGAATCTAAATGCAAAATTAGCAGAAAGAAGGAAATAATAGAGAATAGAGCAGAAATAAATAAAATAGAGATTAGAGAAACAATTTAAAAATTGATGAAACTAAGAGTTAGTTTTTTGAAAGAGTTGGGGTTTGTGTTTGATAAACAAAACTGACAAACCATTAGCTAGACTAAGAATAAAAGAGAGGAGACTCAAAAGAATAAGATCAAAAATGAAAGAGTCATTACAACTGATTAAACAAAAAAAGCATCATACGAAAATGATGAAAAATTACACATCAACAAATTGCACAACCTAGAAGAAATGGAGGGATTCTTGGAGATATACACCTCCCAAGTCTGAAAAGAACAAAAACAAATAAGGAGATTGAAGAAGTAATCAAAAGTCTCCCAAAAAAGAAAAGGCCAGGATCACATGACTTTTTTATGGGTAAATTTTACCAAACATTTAAAGAAGAATTATCAATTCATCTTAAACTCTTGCAAAAAATAGAAGAAAGAACACTTCTGAACTCATTCTATAAGGCCAGCATCACCCTAATACCAAAGCCAGATGAAGACACTAAAGAAAAGAAAACTTGCCGGCCAACATCTCTGATGAATACAGATGCAAAAATTATTCTCAAAATACTAGCAAACCAAATTCAACTGCATACTAAAAAAATTGTACTCCAAGAACAAGTAGGATTTCTCCCTGGAAGGTAAGGATGGTTAAACATATATACAAATTAGGAGAAGAGACCAAAATAGAGACATAGGAGAACCCAGCCTCCATGTCCCCCTATAAAGATAAATTATTGGACAACTATGCATGAACAAAAACAGCTCTGGGAAACCTCCAGAGTCCATTAGGAAATGTTAGCAACACAGTGGAACAAAAAAAACCCTGAGAATAATTGCACAAGAAAAGAAGGAAGACAACTTCATTATGACTGCATCATCCCATTCCCCCAAGTGGAATTGTTCACCATCAAGAAGGAACTTCCCAGCTAGAAAGAGTTCCCCTCACCAGGAAGGAAGAGTGGGGTAAGCAACCAGCTTCTCCAGCCTCTTGGGGCAGGGTGTGAAGGTCCCACTTTGATTTCACCCCACCCAGATCAGCATATCTGAGACTTATAGAGCCAGTGAGGAACAAAGAAGAAAAGCAAGGGCTAATATTAGCAGAAATGCAGCAAGAGCCATTGTGGTACAGAGAGCTGCAATACAGACAAATTCAGCGGATTTCACCGCTGTTGAAGTCAACAGTCAGCACAGACAGTATAGATGCCCTGCAGATTTCACCAGCTTTCACCCCACAGATTTTTGCATTTGCTGACACCAACCACCTGACTCCCTCCACCACTACCCCTGCCAGAGTTGGAAACTGCACCAGGGGCCATCCCAAGAATCACCAGCTGTCCAAGTATAAGACACCAGCTGCCTGAATTCTTCTACTCCTGCAAGAGCCTGGGACCGCACCAATAGCCAGCTCAGGCCTCTAGGGCTATGCGAGTGCAAGACACCAGCCTAGACCCCCCTGGCTGACTCCCACTGCTGTACCCATGACTGGGCTATCCCCTTCAGCTGTGTGCTTCATGCCACCAGGCTAATCCCATTTTTGACCTCCCCTGCAGCACACACACCTACAGGGAAAGTTTGCAGCCATGGGAAAGCACACCAACAGCCAGGGCCCCCACAGCTGCTTGTGGGCCCAGATCAAGCCCTGCCTCTGTCAAGGGCCAGCACCACCATACCCCCCTGTAGCTAACCCCTCCAGCTGTGCACTGCACACCCACAGCCCAACCCCTATCAAGACCTCCCCTGCAGTGTGCACACCCAGGAGAAACTGTGCAGAATCAAGAGAGCATGCCGAAATCCAGGGCCTCCATAGCTGCCAGTAAGCCCATAGTTGGCCACAATTCTAGACACTTGCCCTTACCCCTATCACTACATGGGTGTCTGCAACTGGACCCTGCCACTGCATAGGCACATGTAGCTGGCTCCCACAGCTGAGTGTGTGCAAAATATTGGATCCAGCCACTACCACTGCCTGCCATGGTCTCTGGCCACCAGAACTGGAGGTACTGCTGAAGACAACTGCCCTTGAAGCCACTGTGGACCCCAGAATGCTCACCAAGGATCACACAGTTGTTGATGCAGTAGAACACAGCATCCTGGGCCAGAGACATCATGTCCTAACAGACCTGGTGATAAAACACAGCGCTGCACTTGGTGCCCTACACTACTAGACCAGGGGTCACAGCATGTTCAATCATACCCCACCCAAAGGTGAAAGGCTTCACTTATGGAAGTCAGTCCATAAAGTCTGGAAGAGGTGACTGCTTCATCAAATGCACAGACACCTACACAAGGCTACAGGGATGACAGAGGATCGGGAAAACATGTCTCCACCAAAAGAATACAGTTAACCTCCAGTAACTGGCCCCAAAGAAATGGAGATACAGGAATTGCCTGACAAACAATTCAAAATAATTATTCTAAAGATGCTCAGGGAGGTACAAGAGAACACAAACAAGCAATTTAACAATACAGGCATACTTTAGAGATATTGTGGGTTCAGCTCTAGGCCACCGCAATAAACCAAATATTGCAATAAAGTAAGGCACACGAATTTTTTGGTCTCCCAGTGCATATGAATGTTTACACAATACTATAGTCTATTAAATGTGTTATAGCATCATGTCTAAAAAAATGTATCTACCTTAATTTAAAAATACCTTATTGCTAAAAAAAAATGCTAACCATCATCTGACAACTCAAGGTTGCCACAAACCTTCAATTTGTTAAAAATGCCACATCTGCAAAGCACAATAAAGTAAAGCACAATAAAACAAGGTATGCCTATATCAGGAAAACAATACAAGAATAAAATGAGAAGTTCAACAAAGAGATAGAAAACATTAAAAAGAAACAGAAATTTAGGAACTGATGAATACAATGACTGACCTAAAGAATTCAATAGAGAGCTTTGACACCAGACTTGAACAAGCAGAAGAGAGAATCAGTGATCTAGAAGACAGGTCAATTGAACTTATTCAATCAGAGAAGCAAAAAGAAAAATGAATGAAAATGAAAGAAATAAACATATGGGACTTATGGGATACCATAAACAGAAATATATGCACCACTGGAATCTGAGAAGGAGAAAGGGAGAAAGGGAATCTAAGAAGAAGAAAGGGAGAAAGGGTAGAGAACTTGTTTTTCTTTTTTATATTTATTTATTTGGCTGCATCGGGTCTTAGTTGTGGCACATGGGATTTTCATTGCAGAATTCGGGATCTTTCATTGCAGCATGTGGCCTCTTCGTTGTGGCGCACAGGCTCTCAAGTTGTAGCATGTGGGCTCTAGAGCACATGGGCTTAGTTGCCCTGCAGCATGTGGGATCTTAGTTCCCTGACCAGGGATCAAACCCATGTCCCCTGCATTCGAAGGTGGATTCTTAACCACTGGAACACCAGGGAAGTCCCTAGAGAGCTTATTTAAAGAAATAATAGCTGATGCACCCAGTACAGGAGCACCTAAATATATAAAGCAAATATTACCAGACCTAAAAGGAGAAATAGAAAACAATATAATCATAGTATGAGACTTTAATACCCCACTTTAATCAATGGATAAATCATTCAGACAGAAAACCAATAAGGAAACATTGGTCTTAAACCACACATTAGACCAGATGGACTTAAAAGACATATACAGACAATCCATCCAAAAGTAACATAATACACATTCTTCTCATGCACACATGGAACATTCTCCAAGATAGATCATATGTTAGGCCACAAAAAAAGTCTTAATTAATTTAAGAAAATTGAAATTATATTAAGCATCTTTTATGACCAAGATGGTATAAAACTAGAAATCAGTTATGAGAAGAAAACTGGAAAACTCACAAATATATGGAGATTAAACAACATGCTACTGAACAACCAATGGATCAAAGAAGAAACAAAAGAGAAGTCAAAAAATACCTTGAGACAAATGAAAATGGAAATACAACATACCAAAACTTATTGGATGCAGCAAAAGCAGTTTTAAGAGGGACGTTCTTAGTGATAAACATCTACCTAAAGAAACAAGAAAGGTCTTAAATGAACAACCTAACTTTACACCTCAAGGGCCTAGATAAAGAAGGAAAGTAAGCCCAAAGTTAGTAGAAGGAAACAAAGATCAGAGCAGAAATAAAAGAGACTAAAAAGGTAATAGAAAAGATCAATGAAACCAAGAGTTGGTTTTTAAAAAGATAAACAAAATTTAAAACATTTACCTATACTCACCAAGAAAAACAGAGAGAGGACTCAAATAAATAAAATCAGAAATAAAAGAGATGTTACAACCAATAACAGAGAAATACAAAAGATCATAAAAGACTACAATTATACACCAACAAATTGGACAAGCTAGAAGAAATGGACAAATTCCTATAAACATACAACCTTCTAAGACTGAATCATGAAGAAATAGAAAATCTGAACAGACTATTTACTAGTATGGAGATTGAGTCAGGTCAGTAATCAAAAACCTCCCAATGAATATAAGTCCAGGACCAAATGGTTTTACTGGTGAATTCTACCAAACATTTAAAGGAAAATGAATACCAATCTTTCTCAAACTCTTCCCAAAAAACAAGGGGAAGGAACACTTCCAAACTCATTCTATGAGACCAGCATCACCCTGATACCAACACCAACATTTTATCACACGAAAAAAATTTACAGGCCAATATCACTGATGAACATAGATGCAAAAATTCTCAACAAAATATTAGCAAACCAAATCCAACAATACATTAAAAGGATCATACACCATGATCAAGTGGGAAGAAGACAATGAGGACACTGAGGTGTTTTGTCCTAGCCAGGCAGCTCCTTTCTGCATTTCAGGTTGACACAGGAAATCTCACAAAACCCACCCACCTTCAACTGGTGGTAGGGGTTGGGGTGGGGCAGAAGGTTAATGCTGGGCCCTAACTTTAATCAACCTCCTCTATCTGGGGACTCTATGCACTCTATGAATTATGATTACAGATGGCAGTATTGTGCACTGGGACCAATGATTCCACTTATCACAGGCATTGTCACAATTTTTATTTCTGACTTACTCAAGCCTGCTTCTCTATGCATGACATCATATTAGAGGTTGTGACCACCTGTAGTTTATTATTTGGCCCACAGTTGCTTTTCCATCCCCTTTCACACCTTCCACTGCTACCTGTTTTATCACAGAAGTCTTTCTTCTTCTGCAAGTCAACCCCTTGTTTATTTACCATGTCTCTCAGTTTGTTCCTACTATCGATGGACAATGTTCATTACGCTCTGTCTATTTCACAAATGCACTGACCACTGTGTGCAGGCCAATGGAAGAATACTTCATCTTCTGGGGTTCCTACCTTTGATCATTTCCTTATGACCTAAGAACTAACTTCAGCAGGCTCTCAAAATGAAGGGAGTTACTGACAAAGACTCTCCCCTTGGCCAAACTTAGTCAGGTTCCTCTGAGCCCTCTTTTCAACTATGCCTTGACCTTGGCCCCAGTCCTGTCTTTGGCCTGCCTGGCCCAATTTTAGCAAGAATCCTGCTAAGTCAGTTTAGAGAGAATCCCCCCACACTTGATATCTGATCAAATTCCTCATCCCCCACACTTGATGTATAAGTCCTTGGCCTGCCATTAGCAAGAATCCTGTTAGGTCTGTTTAGCAAGAATGCCCCTACCTTTGATACCACCTCTTAGTAATTTTCTATCCACTGATCCTCTCACCCTTCTCCTTGGCTATTCCCACGTGTCCCTCTTATAGTCAGAGATGAGCCCACTCTCTCTCTCCCCTATTGCAATACTCTTACTGCAATAATTTTGAATAGTCTTCCTCACCATTTTAACAAGTGTCAGAATACATTTTCTTTAACACTATGCTCTGTTGGTACAGAATCTGCTCTTGAGTATGGGCCTTCTACTACCTACTTGGGACTTTATTGATCATATTGAGTGGTTAGAGTGACAACTAGGGTGCTACTGATTATAGGTGATCAGGGAAGGCTTCTTTGACATGATATTTGAACAGATACTTGATTAGAAAGAACAAATTAATTTGCTTCATGTGCATGTTGGCATCTGTTAATTGTATTTTTTCATTCAAGGTTTTTCTGATTCTTCATATGATAAGTGATTTATGATTGTAACCTGGACATGCAGGTGTTATGTTCTGAGTGTCCAGATCATATTTACATCTTATATTCTAGCAAGCAGTTTAGATTTAGCCCTCTGGTTATAGCCCACTTTTGTGGGCTAAGTTTCAAATGACAATTTGGTTTTCACAGGCCTTGAAAAGCTATTCTACTCTGCTTCATTTGTTTGCTACCCAGAGGGCAATCTGAAAACCTGGGCAGGATTTCAATTTCTTATACAGGTCATGTGGGGGTTCTACCAGGATGCTATATATATATATATATATATATATATATATATATATATATATATATATATATATATATGTTGAAAAATTCCTTTCTCCAGCTCTCTCCTTGACTCTCCAGCACGATATAAGTTTAAGGTATACAGCATAAAGATTTGGCTTACATACATCACGAAAGGATTATCATAGTTTAGTGAATATCCATCATCTCATATAAATACAAGATTAAAGAAATAGAAAAAATATTTTTTCCTTGTGATGGGAACTCAGGATCCACTCTCTTAACAACTTCCATATATAACACACAGCAGTGTTAATTATATTTATCATGCTGTACATTACATCTCCAGTACTTGTTTATCTTATAACTGGGAGTTTGTACCTTTTGACTACCTTCATCCAATTCCCCCTCCCTCCACACCCTGACTCTGGTAACCATAAGTATCTCTTTTTCTATGAGTTTGTTTGTTTTTAAAGTGTAGTTGACCTATAACACTATGTTAGTTTCTGTTACACAACACAGTGATTCGAAATTTCAAAATGATCACCAAGATAAGTCTAGTTACAATGTCACCATACAAAGATATTACATAGTTATTGATTATATTCCCCACACTGTTACATTTCATACCCATGACATTTATTTTGTAAACGGAAGCTCGTACCTCTTAATCTCCCTCACCAATTTCTTTCCTCCCGGACGCTTCGTTCCCTCTGACAACCACCAGTTTGTTCTCTACATCTATAACTGTTTTTGTTTTGTCATGTTTGTTCATTTATTTTGTTTTTTAGATTCCACATATAAGTGAAATCATACAGTATTTTTCTGTCTCTTTCTGACTTACTGCACTTAGTATGGTAATCTCTAGGTCCATCCATGTAGCGGCAAATGGCATTATTTCATTCTTTATTATGGCTGAGTAATATTCCATTTTATATATATACTACATCTTCTTTATCCATTCACCCATTGATGGGCACTTAGGTTGCTTCCAAATCTTGGTTATTGTAATGGTGCAATGAACATAGGGATGTGTATATCTTTTCAAATTACTGCTTTTGTTCTCTTCAGATAAATATCCAGGAGTGGAATTGCTGGATCATATGGTAGTACTATTTTTAAATTTTTGAAGAATCTTCACACTGTTTTCCATAGTAGCTGCATCGATTTACATTCTCACCAACAGTACACGAGGGTTTAATATCCTCGCCAACACTTGTTATTTGTTGTCTTTTTGATAATAGCCATTCTGACAGGTATTAAGTGATATCTCACTGTGGTTTTGATTTCATTTCCCTGATGGTTAGTGATATTGAACAGAATTTCAGGTTCCTGTTGTCCATCTGTATGTCTTCTTTGGAAAAATGTCTATTCAGCTCCTCTGTCCGTCTTTTATTCTGGTTGTTTGGGGTTTTTTGATATTGAGTTGTATGAATTACTTGTATATTTTGGATATTAACCCTTTATCAGATATATTGTTTGAAAATATCTTCTCCAATTCAATAGATGGGTGTTTTGTTTTGTTAGTTTTCATTGCTGTGCAAAAGCTTTTTAGTTGAGGTAGTCACATTTGTTTATTTTTGCTTTTGTTTCCCTTGCCTGCGGAGACATATCCAGAAAAATATTACTAAGACCGATGTCAAACAGTTTACTGCCTATGTTTTCTTCCAGAAGTTTTGTGGCTTCAGGTCTTGCATTCAAGCCTTTAATCCATTTTTAATTTATATTTGTGCATGGTGTGAGAGTTTGATTATTTTGCACATAGCTGCCCAGTTTTCCCAACACCATTTACTGAAGAAGCTGTCTTTTCCTCATTGTATGTTCTTGCCTCCTTTGTCACAGATTAATTTCCCATGTAAGTGTGGATTAATTTCTCAGCTGTTTATTCTGCTCCATTAATCTATGTTTCTGTTTTTGTGCCAGTACCATATTGTTTTGATTACTGTAGTTTGTAGTACAGTTTGAAATCAGGGAGTGTGATACCTCCAGCTTTGTTCTTTCTCAAGATTCTTTTGGCTATTTGGGGTCTTTTATGTTTCCATACAAATTTTAGAATTATTTGTTTGAGTTCTGTGAAAGATGCCATTGGTATTTTAATAGGGATGGCATTGAATCTGTAGATTGCCTTGGGTAGTATGGTCATTTTAACAATATTAATTCTTCCAATCCATGAACAAGGAATATCTTTCCATCCTCAATTTCTTTCATCAGTGTCTTATGGGTTTCTAAGTACATATCTTTTACTTCCTTAGATTTATTCAAAGGTATTTTATTCTTTTTCATGTGATTTTAAACAGGATTGGTTTCTTAATTTCACTTCCTGCTAGTTCATTGTTAGTGTATAGAAATGCAACAAATTTCTGTATACTAATTTTTTATCCTACAACATTTCTGAATTCATTGATATGTTCTAGTAGTACATGATATGTATAGTATCATGCATCTTGTCCTTTCCAATTTGGAATACTTTTACTTCTTTTTCTTATCTAATAGCTGTGGCTAGGACTTCGAATACTATGTTGAATAGGAGTGACAAGAGTGGGCATTCTTGCCTTGTTCTTTTTTTTTTTTTTTTTTTTTGCAGTACGCGGGCCTCTCACTGCTGTGGCCTCTCCCGTTGCGGAGCACAGGCTCCAGGCATGCAGGCTCAGCAGCCATGGCTCATGGCCCCAGCCACTCCGTGGCATGTGGGATGCTCCCGGACCAGGGTACGAACCCGTGTCCTCTGCATTGGCAGGTGGACTCTCAACCACCGCGCCACCAGGGAAGCCCCTTGCCTTGTTCTTGATCTTAGAGGAAATGCTTTCAGCTTTTCACCACTGAGTATGTTAGCTGTAGGCTTGTCATATGTGGCCTTTATTATGTTGACGTATGTTCCCTCTATACCCACTATGTTGAGAGTTTTTCTCATAAATGGATGTCGAATTTTGTCAAAAGCTTTTTCTGCATCTACTGAGATGATCATATGATTTTTGTTCTTCAATTTGTTAATGTGGTTTATCACATTGATTGATGTGCAGATATTGAACTACCCTTTCATCCCTAGGTGAAATCCCACTTGATTATGGTATATGATCTTTTTAATGTATTGTGGAATTTAGTTTGCTAATACTTTGTTGAGAATTTTTGCATCTGTGTTCATCAGTAAAATTGGCCTGGAATTTTCCTTTTTTGTGATATCTTTGTCGGGTTTTGGTATCAGGGTGATGTTGGCCTCATAGAATGAGTTCAGAAGCATTCTTTCCTCTGCAATTTTTTGGCATAGTTTGAGGAGGGTAGATGTTAACTCTTTTCTAAATGTTTGGTAGAACTCCCCTTTGAAACTGGTCCTGGAATTTTGTTTGTTGGGAGTTGTTTTATTTCTGGTTCAATTTCACTACTCAAAATTGGTCTGCCCAAATTTTCTATTTCTTCCTGATTCAGTCATGGGATATTGTACATTTCTCGGAACTTGTCCATTTCTTCTAGGTTGTCCATTTTATTGGTGAATAACTGTTCACAGTATGTCTGTGGTATCAGTTGTATCAGTTGTCTGTGATTTTATTGGTTTGGGCCCTCTCTCTTTTTTCTTGATGAGTCTGGTTAAAGGTTTATCAATTATTTTTTTTTGTCTTTTCATAGAAACAGCTCTTAGTTTCATTGATATTTTGTATTATTTTCTTAGTCTTTATTTTATTTATTTCTGCTCTGATCTTTATGATTTCTTTCCTTCTACCAATTTTGGGTTTGCTTGCTCTTCTTTTTCTAGTTCCTTTAAGTGTAAGGTTAGGTTGTTTACTTGAGATTTTTCTTCTTTCCTGAGGTAGGCTTGTATCACTATAAACTTTCTTCTTAGCACAGCTTTTGCTGCATGCTATAGATTTTGGATCATGTCTTTTCATTTTTCTCCAGGTATTTTTCACTTTATTCTTCAATTTCTTCAGTGATCCATTAGTTGTTTTAATAGTGTTGGGTTGAACAAAATGTTTGTTCAGGTTTAAGATGTTATGGAAAAACCCAAACAAACTATTTGTCCAACGCAAAATATTGTTTAGCCTCCATGTATTTGTGTTTTTGCAGTTTTTTCCTTTTAGTTGATTTATAGTCTTATAGCATTGTGGTCAGGAGAAATGCTGCATACGATTCCAATTTTCTAAATTTGCCGAGACTTATTTTTTGGCCTAGCATGTGATCTATCCTGGGGAATGTTCCATATGCACTTGAAAGGAATGTATATTCTGCTGTTTTTGGATGGAATGTTCTATATATATTTATTAAGTTCATTAACTCTAATATGCCATTTAAGGCCAGTGTGTCCTTATTGATTTTCTGTCTAGATGATCTATCCGTTGCTGTAAGTGGGATGATAAGACCTCTATCATTAGTAACTTTGTGTTACTGTCAATTTCTCCCTTTATGCCTGTTAATATTTGCTTTATGTATTTAGGTGCTTCTATGTCAGGTGCTTACATATTTACAATTGTTATATCTTCTACTTGGATTGATCCCTTGAATATTACATAATATTCTTAGTTTTAAAGTGTATTTCAGGGACCTCCCTGGTGGCACAGTGGTTAAGAATCCACCTGCCAATGCAGGGGACACAGCTTCAATTCCTGGTCCTGGAAGATGCCACATGCTGCGGAGCAACTAAGCCCATGCACCACAACTACTGAGCCTGCAAGCCACAACTACTGAGCCCACGTGCCACAACTACTGAAACCTGCACACCTAGAGCCTGTTCTCCGCAATAAGAGAAGCCACCACAATGAGAAACCTGCACACCACAACGAACAGTAGCCTCCTCTTGCCACACCTAGAGAAAGCCCGTGTGCAGCAACGAAGACCCAAGGCAGCCAAAAATAAATAAATTTATACAAAAAAACTTTATAATAAAAAAACAAAGTGTATTTCATCTGATATAATTATTGCTACCCCAGCTTTGTTTTCATTTCCATATGCATGGAATAACTTTTTCCATCCTCTCTCTTTCAGTGTGTCTTTAGATCTGAAGTGAGTCTCTTGTAGGCAGCATATACATGGGCCTTTTTTTTTGGTATCCATTCAGCCACTCTATGTCTTTTTGTTGGAGCATTTAGTCCAGTTACTTTTAAAGTAATTATTGAGAGGTATGTATTTATTGCTACTTGTTCATTGTCTTATGGTTGTTATTGTATTTCTTTTCTGTTCCTTTCTTTTTCTGTTGCTCTCTTCCCTTGTGATTTCATGACTATCAAACATGTTGTGTTTGGATTCTGTTCTCTTTTTTGTCTATCTATTATAGATTTTGGTATGTGGTTACCATGTGTGTGTGATTATTTTAAGTTGTTGATCTCTTAATTTCAAATGCATTTTAACTACAACCCTGTATTTGTATTCCCCTCCCCTACAATTACTGATTTTGACATCATATTTTACATCATTTGTTTTGTGTATGCCTTAACTAGTTTTTGTGGATATAGATGACTTTACTACTTTTGTCTTTTAAACTTCCTACTAGCTTTGGACATGGTCTATTTACTACCTTTATTGTATATTTGCCTTTACCAATGAGCTTTTTTCTTTCATAATTTGCATATTTCTAGGTGTGGTCTTTTCTTTTGCACTTAGAGAAGTCCCTTTAACATATCTTATACACCTGGTTTAGTGGTATTGAACTCTTAGCTTTTGCTTGTCTATGAAACTTTTCATCTCCCCATCAAATCTGAATGAAAGCCAGCCCAGTAGAGTATTCTTGGCTGTAGGTTTTCTCTTTCATCACTTTAAATATATTGTGCCACTCCCTTCTAGCCTGCAGAATTTCTGCTTAAAAGTCAGAGGATAGCTTTATGGGAGTTTCCTTGTTCATAACTTGTTGCTTTTCCCTTGGGGCTTTTAATATTCTCCCTTAATCTTTAATTTTTGCTGTTTTAATTACAATGTGACTTGGTGTGGTCACCTTTGCATTGATCCTATTTGGAACTCTAGGTGCTTCCTGGATCTGGATGTCTGTTTCCTTTCCAAGGTTATGGAAGTTTTCAGCTATTATGGCTTCAAATATGTTCTCTGCACCTTTCCCTCTTCTCCTTCTGAGACCCCCTATAATGTGAATGCTATAATGTGACAACACTTGATGTTGTCCCTGAGGTCTCTTAAACTGTCCTAATTTCTTTTCATCCTTTTTTCTTTTTTCTGTTCAGCTTCAGTGATTTCCACTACTCTGTCTTCCAGCTCCTTGATCCATTCCTCTGTATCATCTAATCTACTGTTGATTCCTTCTAATGTATTTTTAAATTTCAGTTATTGTATTCTCCATCTCTGCTTGGTTCTTCTTTATATTTTCTCTTTGTTAAAAACTTCTAACTTCTCACTCTTTTCATCCAATCTTCTCCTGAGTTCTTTGAGCATCTTTATGTTCATTATCTTTAACTCTTTACTGCATAGATTGCTTATCTCTACTTCACTTAGTTCTTCTTCTGGGGTTTTATCTTGTTCCTTTGTTTAGAACATATTCCTCTGTTGCGTCATTTTGCCTAATTTGCTGTTTTTATTTCTATTTATTTGGTAAGTTGGTTATATTTCCCAACCTTGGAGAAGTGGCCTTTTGTAGATGTTCTATGCATCCCAGCAGTGCACCCCTCTGGTCACCAGAGCTATATGCTCTAGGGGTGTCCCTTATGTGGGCTCTGTGGGTCCTTCTGTTGTGGCAAACTGACTACTCTGTGAGATATGGTAGACTTGGCTGGCCCTAAGTATGGTTGGTTGCCAGGCCCTACCTTGTGCAGAGGCTGCCAGCCACTGGTGGACAGGGCCAAGTACTAAGACAGATGGCTTCAGAGCCCCAGGGGTACCAGGGCAAGTGCTGGTCCACTGGTGACCAGAGACAGGTTCCAGGTTGGGTGGCTGCAGGGCCAGGGGTTCCGAATCTAGTGTTGGCCTGCTGGTGGGTAGATCCAGGTCCCAGGGTCTCTGGCTGCAGGCCCTGGGGTCCTCAACATTGGTGTCAGGCTGCGGATGGGCAGAGCTGGGGAATCAGGTGGTCCTGGGGCTCGTGCATGCCCAACAGATGGGTGAGGCTGATCCCAGGGCTAGGGCCAGGCAGCAGTATACTCCTCTCTGGTGGGCAGAGCTGGGTCCTGGGGTCTCTGGCTTCAGGGGTGGATGTGGGCTCAAGGGGTCTTAAGGTGACTGGCCTGCTGGAGCATGAGGCTGTGTCCATACCCAGCTACTTGCTTGGCCTGAGCTGTCCCAGTATTGCTGTCTTCAAGAGGGTGGGTGGGGCTGGGTGCCAACACTAATAAACTAGAGGGAGGATTCCAAAATGATGCTTGCCAGCACCAGTGTCCACGTGGTAGAACAAGCTCCCAAAAGTGGCTGCAGCCAGGTTCTATGTCCCCAGGGTGAGCTCCAGTTGCCTCCTGCCTCTCTGGGAGGCTTTTCAAGATCAGCAGGTGGGTCTGACCTAGGCTCCTTTCAAATTACTGCTTCTGGATACAAAATTAATGCACAGAAATCTCTTGCATTACTATACACTAATGATGAAAAATCTGAAAGAGAAATTAAGGAAACACTCCCATTTACCATTGCAACAAAAAGAATAAAATACCTAGGAATAAACCTACCTAAGGAGAAAAAAGACCTGTATGCAGAAAACTATAAGACACTGATGAAAGTAATTAAAGATAATACAAACAGATGGAGAGATATACCATGTTCTTGGATTGGAAGAATCAACATTGTGAAAATGACTATAACACCCAAAGCAATCTACAGATTCAATGCAATCCCTATCAAATTACCACTGGCATTTTTCACAGAACTAGAACAAAAAATTTCGCAATTTGTATGGAAACGCAAGAGACCCCAAATAACCAAAGCAACTTTTTCTTTCTTCAGAAAGAAAAACGGAGCTGGAAGAATCAGGCTCCCTGACTTCAGACTATACTACAAAGCTACAGTAATCAAGACAGTATGGTACTTGCACCAAAACAGAAATATAGATAAATGGAACAGGATAGAAAGCCCAGAGATAAACCCATGCACATATGGTCACCTTATCTTTGATAAAGGAGGCAAGAATATACAATGGAGGAAAGACCCACCTCCTAGAGAAATGGAAATAAAAACAAAAATAGGGCTTCCCTGGTGGCGCAGTGGTTGAGAGTCAGCCTGCCGATGCAGGGGACACAGGTTCGTGCCCTGGTCCAGGAAGATCCCACCAGCCACGCAGTGACTGCGCCCGTGAGCCATGGCCACTGGGCCTGTGCGTCCGGAGCATGTGCTCTGCAAAAGGAGAGGCCACAACAGTGAGAGGCCCGCGTACCGCAAAAAAATAAATAAATAAATAAATAAATAAACAAATGGGACCTAATGAAACTTAAAAGCTTTTGCACAGCAAAGGAAACCATAAACAAGATGAAAAGACAACTCTCAGAATGGGAGAAAATATTTGCAAATGAAGCAACTGACAAAGGATTAATCTCCAAAATTTACAAGCAGCTCATGCAGCTCAATATCAAAAAACCCAATCCAAAAATGGGCAGAAGACCTAAATAGACATTTCTCCAAAGAAGATATACAGACTGCCAACAAACACATAAAAGAATGCTCAACTTCATTAATCATTAGAGAAATGCAAATCAAAACTACAATGAGGTATCACTTCACACCAGTCAGAATGGCCATCATCAAAAAATCTACATACAATAAATGCTGGAGAGGGTGTGGAGAAAAGGGAACCCTCTTGCACTGTTGGTGGGAATGTAAATTGATACAGCCACTATGGAGAACAGTATGGAGGTTCCTTAAAAAACTAAAAATAGAACTATCATACGACCCAGCAATCTCACTACTGGGCATATGCCCTGAGAAAACCATAATTCAAAAAGAGTCATGTACAACAATGTTCATTGTAGCTCTATTTACAATAGCCAGGACATGGAAGCAACCTAAGTGTCCATTGACAGATGAATGGATAAAGAAGATGTGGCACATATATACAATGGAATATTACTCAGCCATAAAAAAGAAACAAACTGAGTTATTTGTAGTGAGGTGGATGGACCTAGAGTCTGTCATACAGAGTGAAGTAAGTCAGAAAGGGAAAAACAAATACCGTATGCTAACACATATATATGGAATCTAAAAAAAAAAAAAGGTTCTGAAGAACCTAGGGGCAAGACAGGAATAAAGACTCAGATGTAGAGAATGGACTTGAGGACATGGGAGTGGGGGAAGGGTAAGCTGGGACGAAGTGAGAGAGTGGCATGGACATACATACACTACCAAATGGAAAATAGATAGCTAGTGGGAAGCATCTGCATAGCACAGGGAGATTAGCTTGGTGTTTTGTGACCACCTAGAGGAATGGAATAGGGAGGGTGGGAGGGAGATGCAAGAGGGAGGGGATATGGGGATATCTGTGTTTGCGTAGCTGATTCACTTTGTTATAAAGCAGAAAGTAACACACCATTGTAAAGCAATTATACTCCAATAAAGATGTTAGAAAAAAAAATTATTGCTTCTGCCCTGGGTCCTGGAGCATGTGAGGTTCTGTGTGCACCCTTTAAGAGTGGAATCTCTATTTCCCACAGCCCTCTGGCTCTCCTGAAAGTAAGCCCCACTGGGCTTCAAAGCCAAATGTTCTGAGAGCTTCCTGGAAGATGGCGGAAGAGTAAGACGCGGAGATCACCTTCCTCACCACAGATACAGCAGAAATACATCTACACGTGGAACAACTCCTACAGAACACCTACTGAATGCTGGCAGAAGACCTCAGACCTCCCAAAAGGCAAGAAACCCCCCACGTACCTGGGTAGGGAAAAAGAAAAAAGAATAAACAGATACAAAAGAATAGGGCTGGGACCTGCACCAGTGGGAGGGAGCTGTGAAGGAGGAAAGGTTTCCACACACTAGAAGCCCCTTTGCGGGCGGAGACTGCAGGTGGCGAAGGGGGGAAAGCTTCGGTGCCACGGAGGAGAGCGCAGCCACAGGGGTGCGGAGGGCAAAGCGGGGAGATTCCCGCACAGAGGGTCAGGGCCGACTGGCACTCACCAGCTCGAGAGGCTTGTCTGCTCACCCGCCGGGGCGGGCGGGGCAGGGAGTTGAGGCTCGGGCTTCGGTTGGAGCGCTGGGAGAGGACTGGGGTTGGCGATGTGAACACAGCCTGCAGGGGGTTGGTGTGCCACAGCTGGCCGGGAGGGAGTCTGGGGGAAGTCTGGACCTGACAAAGAGGCAAGAGACTTTTTCTTCCCTCTTTGTTTCCTGGTGTGTGAGGAGAGGGGATTGGGAGCGCTGCTTGAAGGAGCTCCAGAGACGGGCGCGAGCCGCGGCTAAAAGCGCGGACCCCAGAGACGGGCATAAGACGCTAAGGCTGTTGCTGCCGCCACCAAAAAGCCTGTGTGCGAGCACAGGTCACTATCCACACCCTCCTTCTGGGGACCCTGTGCAGCCCGCCACTGCCAGGGTCCCGGGATCCAGGGACGGCTCCCATGGGAGAATGCACGGTGCGCCTCAGGCTGCTGCAACGTCATGCCTGCCTCTACGGCCGCAGGCTCGCTCCGCGCTCCGTGCCCCGCCCTCCCCGCGGCCTGAGTGAGCCAGAGTCCCCGAAGCAGCTCTTCATTTAACCCCGTCCAGTCTGAGCGAAGAACAGACGCCCTCCGGCGACGTAGAGATGGGACCAAATCCAAAGCTGAGCCCCTGGAAGCTGTGAGAACAAAGAAGAGAAAGGGAAATCTCTCCCAGCAGCCTCAGAAGCAGCGGATTAAAGCTCCACAATCAACTTGATGTACCCTGCATCTGTGGAATACGTGAATAGACAACGAATCATCCCGAACTAAGGAGGTAGACTTTGAGAGGAAGATTTATGATTTTTCCCCTTTTCCTCTTTTTGTGAGTGTGTATGTGTATGCTTCTATGTGAGATTTTGTCTGTATAGCTTTGCTTCCACCATTTGTCCTAGGGTTCTATCCGTCTGTTTTTTTTTGTTTGTTTGTTTTTCTTAATAATTTTTTATTTTAATAACTTTATTATATTTTATCTTACTTTACTTTATTTTACTTTACTTTGTTTCTTTTTTCCTTCCTTCCCCCCTTCCTTCCTTCCTCCCTCCCTCCTTTCTTTCTTTCTACTTCTACTAATTCTTTCTTTCTACATTTTCTGCCTTTTATTCTGAGCTGTGTGGATGAAAGGCTCTTGGTGCTGCAGTCAGGAGTCAGTGCTGTGCCTCTGAGGTGGGAGAGCCAACTTCAGGACACTGGTCCACAAAAGACCTCCCAGCTCCACATAATATCAAATGGCGAAAATCTCCCAGAGATCTCCATCTCAACACCAGCACCCAGCTTCACTCAACAACCAGCAAGCTACAGTGCTGGATATCCTATGGCAAACAACTAGCAAGACAGGAACACAACCCCACCCATTAGCAGAAAGGCTGCCTAAAATCATAATAAGTCCACAGACACCACAAAACACACCACCAGACGTGGACCTGCCCACCAGAAAGACAAGATCCAGCCTCATCCACCAGAACACAGGCACTAGTCCCCTCCACCAGGAAGCCTACACAACCCACTGAACCAACTTTAGCCACTGGGGACAGACACCAAAAACAATGGGAACTACGAACCTGCAGCCTGTGAAAAGGAGACCCCAAACACAGTAAGATAAGCAAAATGGGAAGACAGAAAAAAACACAGCAGATGAAGGAGCAAAATAAAAACCTACCAGACCTAACAAATGAAGAGGAAATAGGCAGTCTACCTGAAAAAGAATTCAGAATAATGACAGTAAAGATGATCCAAAATCTTGGAAATAGAATAGAGAAAATGCAAGAAACATTTAACAAGGACCTAGAAGAACTAAAGATGAAACAAGCAACGATGAACAACACAATAAATGAAATTAAAAATACTCTAGAAGGGATCAATACCAGAATAACTGAGGCAGAAGAACGGATAAGAGACCTGGAAGATAAAATAGTGGAAATAACTACTGCAGAGCAGAATAAAGAAAAAAGAATGAAAAGAACTGAGGACAGTCTCAGAGACCTCTGGGACAACATTAAATGCACCAACATTCGAATTATAGGGGTTCCAGAAGAAGAAGAGAAAAAGAAAGGGACTGAGAAAATATTTGAAGAGATTATAGCTGAAAACTTCCCTAATATGGGAAGGGAAATAGTTAACCAATTCCAGGAAGCACAGAGAGTCCCATACAGGATAAATCCAAGGAGAAATAGGCCAAGACACATATTAATCAAACTGTCAAAAATTAAATACAAAGAAAACATATTAAAAGCAGCAAGGGAAAAACAACAAATAACACACAAGGGAATCCCCATAAGGTTAACAGCTGATCTTTCAAGAGAAACTGTGCAAGCCAGAAGGGACTGGCAGGACATATATAAAGTGAAGAAGGAGAAAAACCTGCAACCAAGATTACTCTAACCAGCAAGGATCTCATTCAGATTTGATGGAGAAATTAAAACCTATACAGACAACCAAAAGCTGAGAGAGTTCAGCACCACCAAACCAGCTTTAAAACAAATGCTAAAGGAACTTCTCTAGGCAAGAAACACAAGAGAAGGAAAAGACCTACAACAACGAACCCAAAACAATTAAGAAAATGGGAAAAGGAACATACATATCGATAATTACCTTAAATGTAAATGGACTAAATGCTCCCACCAAAAGACACAGATTGGCTGAATGGATACAAAAACAAGACCCATATATCTGTTGTCTACAAGATACCCACTTCAGACCTAGAGACACATACAGACTGAAAGTAAGGGGATGGAAAAAGATATTTCATGCAAATGGAAACCAAAAGAAAGCTGGAGTAGCAATTCTCATATCAGACAAAATAGACTTTAAAATAAAGACTATTAGAAGAGACAAAGAAGGACATTACATAATGATCAAGGGATCGATCCAAGAAGAAGATATAACAATTGTAAATATTTATGCACCCAACATAGGAGCACCTCAATACATAAGGCAAATACTAACAGCCATAAAAGGGGAAATCGACAGTAACGCATTCATAGTAGGGGACTTTAACACCCCACTTTCACCCATGGACAGATCATCCAAAATGAAAATAAATAAGGAAACACAAGCTTTAAATGATACATTAAACAACATGGACTTAATTGATATTTATAGGACATTCTATCCAAAAACAACAGAATACACATTTTTCTCAAGGGCTCATGAAACATTCTCCAGGATAGATCATATCTTGGGTCACAAGTCAAGCCTTGGTAAATTTAAGAAAATTGAAATCATATCAAGTATCTTTTCTGACCACAATGCTATGAGACTATATATCAATTACAGGAAAAGATCTGTAAAAAACACAAACACATGGAGGCTAAAAAATACACTACTTAATAACGAAGTGATTACTGAAGAAATCAAAGAGGAAATAAAAAAATACCTAGAAACAAATGACAATGGAGACACAACGACCCAAAATCTATGGGATGCAGCAAAAGCAGTTCTAAAGGGAAGTTTATAGCAATACAATCCTACCTTAAGAAACAGGAAACACCTAGAATAAACAACCTAACCTTGCACCTAAAGCAATTAGAGAAAGAAGAAAAAAAAAACCCCAAAGTTAGCAGAAGGAAAGAAATCATAAAAATCAGATCAGAAATAAATAAAAAAGAAATGAAGGAAACAATAGCAAAGATCAATAAAACTAAAAGCTGGTTCTTTGAGAAGATAAACAAAATTGATAAACCATTAGCCAGACTCATCAAGAAAAAAAGGGAGAAGACTCAAATCAATGGAATTAGAAATGAAAAAGGAGAAGCAACAACTGACACTGCAGAAATATAAAAGATCATGAGATTACTACAAGCAACTCTCTGGCAATAAAATGGACAAGCTGGAAGAAATGGACAAATTCTTAGAAATGCACAAATTGCCAAGACTGAATCAGGAAGAAATAGAAATATGAACAGACCAATCACTAGCACTGAAATTGGAACTGTGATTAAAAATCTTCCAACAAACAGAAGCCCAGGACCAGATGGCTGCACAGGCGAATCCTATCAAACATTTAGAGAAGAGCTAACACCTATCCTTCTCGAACTCTTCCAAAATATAGCAGAGGGAGGGACACTCCCAAACTCATTCTACGAGGCCACCATCACCGTGATACCAAAACCAGACAAGGATGTCACAAAGAAAGAAAACTACAGGCCAATATCACTGATGAACATAGATGCAAAAATCCTCAACAAAATGCTAGCAAACAGAATCCAACAGCACATTAAAAGGATCATACACCATGATCAAGTGGGGTTTATTCCAGGAATGCAAGAATTCTTCAATATACGCAAATCTATCAATGTGATAAACCATATTAACAAATTGAAGGAGAAAAACCATATGATCATCTCAATAGATGCAGAGAAAGCTTTCGACAAAATTCAACATCCATTGATGATAAAAACCCTGCAGAAAGTAGGCATAGAGGGAATTTTCCTCAACATAATAAAGGCCATATATGACAAAGCCACAGTCAACATCCTCAATTGTGAAAAACTGAAACCATTTCCACTAAGATCAGGAACAAGACAAGGTTGCCCACTCTCACCGCTCTTATTCAACATGGTTTTGGAAGTTTTAGCCACAGCAATCAGAGAAGAAAAGAAAATAAAAGGAATCCAAATCGGAAAAGAAGAAGTAAAGCTGTCACTATTTGCAGATGACATGATACTATACATAGAGAATCCTAAAGATGCTACCAGAAAACTCCTAGAGCTAATCAATGAATTTGGTAAAGTAGCAGGATACAGAATTAATGCACAGAAATCTCTGGCATTCTTATACACTAGTGATGAAAAATCTGAAAATGAAATTAAGAAAACACTCCCATTTACCATTGCAACAAAAAGAATAAAATATCTAGGAATAAACCTACCTAAGGAGACAAAAGACCTGTATACAGAAAACTATAAGACACTGATGAAAGAAATTAAAGATGATACAAATAGATGGAGAGATATACCATATTTTTGGATTGGAAGAATCAGCATTGTGAAAATGACTCTACTACCCAAAGCAATCTACAGATTCAGTGCAATTCCTGTCAAATTACCACTGGCATTTTTCACAGGACTAGAACAAAAAATTCCACAATTTGTATGGAAACACAAAAGACCCCTAATAGCCAAAGCAATCTTGAGAACGAAAAACGGAGCTGGAGGAATCAGGCTCCCTGACTTCAGACTATACTATAAAGCTACAGTAATCAAGACAGTATGGTACTGGCACAAAAACAGAAAGATAGATCAATGGAACAGGATACAAAGCCCAGAGATAAACCCACGCACATATGGTCACCTTATCTTTGATAAAGGAGGCAGGAATGTACAGTGGAAAAAGGACAGCCTCTTCAATAAATGGTGCTGGGAAAACTGGACAGCTACATGTAAAATATGAGATTAGATCACTCCCTAACACCATACACAAAAATAAACACAAAATGGATTAAAGACCTAAATGTAAGGCCAGAAACTATCAAACTCTTAGAGGTAAACATAGGCAGAACACTCTATGACATAAATCACAGTAAGATCCTTTCTGACCCACCTCCCAGAGAAATGGAAATAAAAACAAAAATAAACAAATGGGACCTAATGAAACTTCAAGGCTTTTGCACAGCAAAGGAAACCATAAACAAGACCAAAAGACAACCCTCAGAATGGGAGCAGATATTTGCAAATGAAGCAACTGACAAAGGATTAATCTCCAGAATTTACAAGCAGCTCATGCAGCTCAATATTAAAGAAACAAACAACCCAATCCAAAAATGGGCAAAAGACCTAAATAGACATTTCTCCAAAGAAGATAGAAAGACTGCCAACAAACACATGAAAGAATGCTCAACATCATTAATCATTAGAGAAATGCAAATCAAAACTACAATGAGATATTATCTCACACCAGTCAGAATGGCCATCATCAAAAGATCTAGAAACAAAAATGCCGGAGAGGGTGTGGAGAAAAGGGAACCCTCTTGCACTGTTGGTGGGAATGTAAATTGATACAGCCACTGTGGAGAACAGTATGGAGTTTCCTTAAAAAACTACAAATAGAACTACCATATGACCCAGCAATCCCACTACTGGGTATATACCCTGAGAAAACCATAATTCAAAAAGAGTCATGTACCAAAATGTTCATTGCAGCTCTATTTACAATAGCCAGGAGATGGAAACAACCTAAGTGTCCATCGACAGATGAATGGATAAAGAAGATGGGGCACATATATACAATGGAATATTACTCAGCCATAAAAAGAAACGAAATTGGGCTTCCCTGGTGGCGCAGTGGTTGAGAGTCTGCCTGCTGATGCAGGGGACGTGGGTTCGTGCCCCCGGTCCGGGAAGATCCCACATGCCGCGCAGCAGCTGGGCCCGTGAGCCACGGCCACTGCGCCTGCGCGTCCGGAGCCTGTGCTCCGCAACGGGAGAGGCCACAACAGTGAGAGGCCCGCGTACTAAAAAAAAAAAAAAAAAAAAAGAAACGAAATTGAGCTATTTGTAATGAGGTGGATAGACCTAGAGTCTGTCATACAGAGTGAAGTAATTCAGAAAGAGAAAGACAAATACTGTATGCTAACATATATATATGGAATTTAAGAAAAAAAATGTCATGAAGAACCTAGGGGTAAAACAGGAATAAAGACACAGACCTACTAGAGAATGGACTTGAGGATATGGGGAGGGGGAAGGGTAAGCTGTGACAAAGCGAGAGAGAGGCATGGACATATATACACTACCAAATGTAAGGTAGATAGCTAGTGGGAAGCAGCCGTATAGCACAGTGAGATCATCTCGGTGCTTTGTGACCGCCTGGAGGGGTGGGATAGGGAGGGTGGGAGGGAGGGAGACGCAAGAGGGAAGAGCTATGGGAACATATGTATGTGTATAACTGATTCACTTTGTTATAAAGCAGAAATTAACACACCATTGTAAAGCAATTGTACTCCAATAAAGATGTAAAAAAAACCAAAAATAAATAAAAAATAAAAATATGTTGAAAAAAAAAAGAAAAAAGCCAAATGTTCTTGGGGCTCATCTTCCTGGTACAGGACACCTGGGCTGGAGAGTCCAATGTTGGGCTCACGCCTCTTGCTCCTTGGGTAGAACCTCTGCAATTGTAATTATCCTCCCACTTGTGGGTCACCCACTCAGGGGTACAGGTCATGACTATATCACATGTCTGCTCCTCCTACCCATCTCAGTGTGGTTCCTTCTTTATATCTTTAGTTGTAAAAGATATTTTCTACTAGTATTCTGGTCTTTCTCATCAATAGTTGCTCTGTATATAGTTGTAATTTTGATGTGCCCATGGGAGAAGGTGTGCTAAGGGTCTTCCTACTCCACCATCTTGGTCACTTCCTGTGGTAAGCTTTTTAAAAAATACATAATTTGATGATGATTAAGCAAAACAATACTCACGAAAAAGGCACTTTACTATACCATATACAAAATAATTAGGTTATTGTCACCACAGAATGTTGTCACCTATTCTACACTATAAAAATTTAAATCTCAATAGTAAACAGCATTATCTTAAGAACAAAAATAACTAAGGTGACAAGGGTCAATAATTTTTAAAAAGCACTTACATTATAGTACTTAAATATGATAATGGAATCAAAATTGCTTTTCATTTAAGGTTGCGTTTTCTATATTACTGTAGTGGGATGAATGGTGACCCCCCAAAAGATAGGTCCACATCCTAATCCCCAGAATCTGTGATTACCTTATATGGCAAAAGATGTGATTAAGTTAAGGATCTTGAGAAGAGGCACTTATTCTGGATTATCTGGGTGAGCCCTAAATGCAACCCCCTTATTAAAGAGAGGTAGAGGGAGTTTACAGACACAAGGCGGATAAGGCAATGTGAAAGTAGAACAGAGAGAGATGGTGCCACAACCCAAGGAATGCCAACAGCCATCAGAAGCTGGAAGAAATAAGAAAGAGATTGTCCCTAGAGCTTCCAGAGGGAATGTGGATCATGCAACACTTGACTTTGGACTTCTGTATTCCAGAGCTGTGAGAGATAAGTTTTTGTTGTTTTAAGATACCCAGTTTGTAGTAATTTGTTATGGCAGCCTCAGGAAAGTAGTACAATTATCCTTGCACAATTTTATTGTTTCTTCTTTGCCTTCTACATGAATTTCATATTCCCTATGTAGTTTCCAATTATTGAAATACTATACTGAAAAAGGAACATAAGATGGTGAGTTCAGAAAAGAAAGCAAATGAGTCAGCAGTTTTATTCTTTCCTATAGACAGGTATGCAGTTATTTGCACATTAATCACCAATGGCTAGAGGATGCCATAAACCCTAGTCAATGTTTTGCCTTTGACCATTTGATTCTCTTCATGGAGAATCATGTCATAGGGTTCAAGAATCAATCCATAGAGTTCAGGTTTATGCATTTATTTATACTTCATTCCTTAAGTTGAAGCAAGAGGTCCCCAAACAAAGGTAGTGATGGAGGAAGAGGTCCTTGAACAATGATGATGATGGTGATGGTTTACCAAAGGAATTGGAGGAGGAGGAGCAAATCCTGCGGATAGAAGTAGCACTAGTAGAGCTGGTGGTGGGGATGGCCCTCCATCTGTCTGTGGATGTGGCAAAAGATGTCCTGAAATTTATAGGTAACGTGAGGGCCCATACTCCTCTAATATAAATAATCCAATGTTCAAATGCTTGCAATAAAATATGCAGAGATTTTACACTACTTATTAATTTATCAATATTCAAGGACTTTACAGTACATGCAAAAGAGTTGTACAGATGTTGGATTAACATGTTAAACTCTACACAATGACTACTTCTGCTAGTACTCTAATGCTAGGAGAGTTGGCATCCTCATCAAAACTTTGTGAAATACTATTCCAAAATTGAAAAATTAGATTTCATAATAAACATATGCAAAGAAATACTCTATCTGGCCTGGACCTGTTAGACTAGTTGGTTCAAATATGGATAATTAATAGAAGGTCATGGTTTGATCCCTTTGAGGGCTAATTAGCTTTACACAAAGTATCTGTCTCACAGTGTCAATAATCTAGCTGTCTTCTAATAACATAAGTAATATCCCTTGTATAGCAATATATGTTATCAAAGTTTTTACATCTATTATCCTTTTTTTCTTTTTGGCCATGCTGCACAGTTTGGGGGATCTTAGTTCCCCGACCAGGGATCAAACCCCAGGCCCATGGCAGTGAAAGCACTGAGTCTTAACCACTGGACCACCAGGGAATTCCCTGTTATCCTTTTTACTCCTCAGTATAACCCAGTAATGTAGGTTAGGCAAGTAGTTTCATTTTACTGTTTATAGATGACAAAACTGAGACTTCAAAAGTTTGTGACTGGTCAAATGTCACAAATTTAGTGTAAAACATGATTAGGATTTGAATGCAGTTCTTCACATACCTAATTCAGTTCCCTTTCTACTATAGCAGACTACCTGCTCATGAATGTATGTCATTTGTCATGAGCTAAGGAAAGAACCTAGGTGAATGCCCTAATTTGGGAAGTGAAAAAAAGGGAGAGTAACTGACTTCTTAGAGATGTGAAAAGTGAAGTAGGAAGATGGAGGAAAAAAATGAAAGTTTTACTGAAAAATTAACAAATATTACAGATACAGTAAAGCAGAGTTAGGCCAGGAAAAGGCCAGCAGATGGGGTCATTTGGAGTTCACTGTTGGGTTTTTACATAACCTTTCAGTAGAATGGTAGAAACAGACCAATTCAAGCAACAAACACCTATTGAGGATCCACTATGTTAAGATGCAATCATAGGCTTCCCTGGTGGCTCAGTGGTTGAGAATCTGCCTGCCAATGCAGGGGACACGGGTTCGAGCCCTGATCTGGGAAGATCTCACATGCCACGGAGCAACTAGGCCCATGAGCCACAACTACTGAGCTTGCGCTCCACAACAAGAGAGGCCCACGCACTGCGATGGAGAGTGGCCCCCACTCGCCGCAACTAGAGAAAGCCCACGCACAGAAACGAAGACCCAACATAGCCAAAATAAATAAATAAATAAAAATTTTTTAAAAATGCAATCATCACATTCTGAATATTCTCTTCAAACATAAGCCGTCTTGAGGAGAGTACTTAATCAGTTGTAAAGTGTAGACTACTTAATAAAGACTTTAAGTATACATGAAAGCTTTCCTCAAAGAGAATGTAGGTGGGAATGTAAAGTTGATAGGTTTTGAAATGATGGTAGTCAAGATTATGGAAGTCTACAAAAGCTTTTGGGATCATTAAAGTAATTGAAGATTTTCTTCATGAAAGGAAATGTAGTTCTGACGGTTAATTTTATGTGTCTACATGACTGAGCAACAGGGTGCCCAGATGTTTCATCAAACATTATCCTGGGTGTTTCTGTGAGGGTGTTATTGGATGAATGAGATTAACATTTGAAGTGGGAGACTGAGTAGAGCAGACTGCCCTCCCTAATGTGGGTGGGCCTAATCCAATCAGTTTAAGGCCTGATTACAACAAAATTACTGATCCTCCAACTAATAAGACAGAATTCTTCCTGTCTAACTGCCTTTAAACCAGAACATCATCTTTTTTCATGCATTAGGACTCGAACTGAAACATTGGCTCTTCCTAGGTTTCAAGAGTGCTGGCCTTCCAACTATAAACCATTGGCTTTCATGGTTCTCAGGACTTTGGATTCAGACTAGAACTACACCAAAGGCTCTCCTGTGTCCCCAGCTTGCCAACTCACCCTGCAGATCTTGGGACTTGCCTGCCACCATAATCATGTGAGCCAATTCATATATATATAAATCCTATTGGTTCAGTTTCTATGGAGAACTGAAAGTAATACAAAAGGGGACGCAAGTTTTCAAATTAAAATGAAAATTTCCTCTCAAAAACAGTTTTGCTTGTATAATACATTCTGTCACAAAATATTTAGGCAAATTTAAAAAAACTAATGCTTGAGTCTTTCCACACATGGAAATGATCTGTCTTAGGAAATCAGATTTGTAAAGTTATTTAAACTAAAATGTTGATATACAAGAAAGTCTGTTACTGGTCATGTTTTCCTTCCATTTAAAAGGTAATTTTCTATCACATCTTGACATGATAGAATATATATCTAGTTTCATTACCTGGGTTCAGCTTGCTGGAATTCCGCTCCAAGCTCTTTGATCTTTTCTTCCTTTTTTGGCATCTTATTTTGAGCTTAGGTTCAGGCTCTGAATTCTTCATTTATCTGCAACGATCATCACCATAAACACACACTTGATAACATATAATTTCCTGAAAGCATTAAACAATAGTACTATAAAGTAAATGGAACATTCTTTGCTTCTTTAATTCCCAGCCTTTCACTCATGATTATTTTCATGAAAATTTAAAACCACTGTGTGGGGACGGGGCTAGTGCTGGTGGTGGTAGTGGTAGAAATGAAGAAATATGCCCTCAACCCAAGGCAAACAACACCATTTTCAGCGCTGGAAAAGAAAAATTATAAAACATTTTTAAATGGGTGGGCCACGTTTTTCTTCAAGTATCATGGACATTTTTATTGTTTACTGATGAAGATTAGATCCTAATAATTTATGCTGTTTTTTCATGTTATATACCATGTATTTAAGTTTAATCAATTGGAAAATGAAGGCTAAGGATAAGCTGTCAGTTCGACTTCTTAAATATATTTAACCTTGAAAAGAGATCACACTTCTAGAACATTCAAATCGATGCACATTAACACAAATTATAATCATTCTTTTTCATTCTTAATTTTCTAGCTTCCTAAAAGATGTGCACCACGAAATCAGACAGTAGAATGATATTTGCCGTACCGGCATTCTCCTTGAGATGGCAAATCAAAACACTTGTATAAAATGTTATGAGATGGAATGTGAGAGGTTAAAATCCAGTGTTAAGCCAGAGACATCAGCTGAATGGTGGACATTCTTCTGCAGTGCCCTACCAAAACTCCTATCTCATTCAAGCCTCTAAGCAAGTCCAAACAAGCCTGCATACTTAGCATGAACACTTCTTAAGTTCAGCTAAGGAAAGACATCTTATTTCACCTTTGCTGCAAGGTCACCTCAAGTCATTTTAGAAAGCTGGAGGCATATCCCAATAATGCTACTTCTATTCCTAAGAGTGATAGATCATGTGGAACAATAAAAATTACATTAACTGTTAGTAAATATTCATTCTTAGAGTATGTTTGAACTTCAGAAATTATAAAAGGCATTCCGATCCAAGTCTGAAGAAAGAGTGGGTGAGCAGTACGGGGTCAAACCTGAAATACTCCTTCATAATTGTTTTATCCATTCATACCCGAATCCCTGGAAAATGTGCCACAAGTGGCTGATCCAAATCTTCTCTAGTTTCATTAAATTTCAAACCCTCCCCAGAGCTTTCATGATCAATCAGTGATCTGATTTCCTAGTTCACTGAGAAGTCAGCTTGTTCAACTTCACTACTCTCCGTGTCATGATTTCTCTGAATCCACATTCCCATCTCCCCTCCTGAAATTAGCTTCTCCTCGTGGGCTTTTTCAGCATAGTGCCTACACAAGCACACTGTCCACAACTTCCTAATGTAAATGTTCCATTGCTACCTTTGCAGAGAGGCACACAATCTTTCTGCTTGTAATTTAAAATCAACCACACATAGAATCGGAATCACGCAGGTCTGAAATATGTGAGTGGGAAGAGCCTTCTTAGAAGTCCACTAATCCTTATCCTCCACTTTTAACGATGAAGAAGCTAAAATGCAAGGAGTGTGACTTACTTAAAGCCACAGCCAGGTAGTAGCATTGCTGAGATAAGATCTTACTGCTTATCATTCTATAACTAACTTCTTTTCTTTTTTTTTCTGTTTAATGTTGAGCCTTCTTTTAATTTATTTATTTTTATTTTTGGCTGTGTTGGGTCTTCATTTTTATGCAAGGGCTTTCTCTAGTTGTGGCAAGCGGGGGCCACTCTTCATCGCAGTGCGCGGGCCTCTCACTGTCGTGGCCTCTCTTGTTGCGGAGCACAGGCTCCAGACGCGCAGGCTCAGTAGTTGTGGCTCACGGGCCTAGTTGCTCTGCGGCATGTGGGATCATCCCAGACCAGGGCTCGAACCCGTGTCCCCTGCATTAGCAGGCAGATTCTCAACCACTGTGCCACCAGGGAAGCCCCTCTTTTTTTTTGCTTTCTATTGCTTCTTTAAATGACAGAACAAGAGAGGAATACAAATAGTCATTGGGAGAACATACATGGTTTCATTCTAAATGTTGGTGAAGAGAATAAAGCATCAAACAAACACTACAATGACTTTGTTATTACTTTTCAGTGCTCCTTTCCCCAAAATATATCCTTACAGAAAATTTTCGCAGATAGATTGTCACAATTTGCTCCAGTCCTGTGTGACTGGTCAAAGTGCCTAAAACTAAGTGGAATCTAAGATTCTCAAAGTGAGTGTTGAATGTGCTACTTAAAATAAGAACATTGGATATATAAAGGTCTATTAATCACAAAGCATGCATTTTTTTCACCAATATAAATGAAAGCTTCATGCAAACATGTGATGCTCAAGTTGTTAGAATCTATTCTAGTGACAGAAAAAGCAAAGGCATGTCTTCAGAAACCCTTAAGTAACCTCTGTGTTGCTCTGTGATGCTGGAGTGATAGAGGAAGAGGGATAATTTAATCTCCATGAAAACACAGTTTTGAAGAAATATGAAAGCACTTTAGTTTCTTGTCAGACAGATGAAAACTAGAGTTTTGAGCTTCTGCTTCAATACTTCTCCCTTCTCCCAACAGGAAAGAAATACATCCTATGAATCTTTAGTATAGTAAAAAGAAAAGGCATGAAACTTTGGGTAGCACCTAGTATAACTAGCTATGCTTTCATGAAACAAGCAAAAGACAATCTAGGTATTTACAAAGCTGGCAATGGGGCTTCCCTGGTGGCGCAGTGGTTAGGAATCCGCCTGCCAATGCAGGGGACACGGGTTCGAGCCCTGGTTCAGGAAGATCCCACATGCTGCAGAGCAGCTAGGCCCGTGCGCCACAACTACTGAGCCTGGGCTCTAGAGCCGGTGCTCTGCGACGAGAGGCCACCACAATGAGAGGCCCGCGCACGGCAATGAAGAGTAGACCCCGCTCACCCCAACTAAAAAAGAAAGCCCACGCGCAGCCACGAAGACCCAACGCAGCCAAAAATAAACTAATAAATTACTTAATTAAAAAAAAGGCTGGCAGTTGCTCAAAAGCATTTGTGTAAGACATTAACATTAAAAGACAACCTCAACTTTCACCAAATATACGAGTTAGCAATATCCTTTTTAAAATGTGTAGTAGACAATCCGAAGAAGCTGAATGAGCTCACTCTAAGCAGAGAGCGTGGGGGTACTTGGTGTTTGTTGCTATCAAGAAGGCTGACTTTAGAGACCACAGAACGTAGAACTAGATAGCCATCTCACACATCTCCAAGGAACTACTCACTGTAAGGAAGTGAAAGTTGAAGGAACCCAGTGCGGATGTATTGAGGTTGATTGCTTCTAATCATATCTAATCTAACTTCATTTCATTTGTCACTTTAATATAATATGGCTAGTGTTTTTCTTCAATATGTATTAAGGGTGAAGAGGAAGGAACAGTAGATTACACAGTAGGTTTATTTTATTAGGAAAAAGAAATTTCGGAGGTTATGGTTTGGGTCCAGAAGTATAAAGTAGTTTATAATTGAAACAGTATTTAAAAGGTTTTGCAGAAGAGAAAGGAGAGGATATGAGGTTAAATTAAAACTGTTTGGGGCTTCCCCAGTGGTGTAGTGGTTGAGAGTCCGCCTGCCGATGCAGGGGACACGGGTTCGTGCCCCGGTCCGGGAGGATCCCACATGCCGTGGAGCGGCTGGGCCCGTGAGCCATGGCCGCTGAGCCTGCGCGTCCGGAGCCTGTGCTCCGCAACGGGAGAAGGCCACAGCAGTGAGAGGCCCGCATACCACAAAAAAACCCCCCAAACTGTTTTAATCTAACATTTAATGATCCTTATCATTAAAAAAATTCCAACTGCTGTTTTTATCTTCTTCAAATTTGACTAGTCCATACAAGAATTAGGAAAGGAGCCTCTTTATCTCCGAATTAGAAGGGACGCCAAGAAGAATCCAAACAAACAGGCCTTGCTAAATGACCCCCCATTCACTACAATTACCTTATTTTCCTTAATCTATCATATTCCTCCATGACTGTCCACTCTTCATCACACCTAGCATAAGATACACAAGTCTAACCATTTGCTCATAAAGGATCCCATGACACATAAAACTTATAAATTTGTACGCCTTTCTTCTGTTAATCTGTTTTTCTCAGTTTCATTTTCAGACCTAGACGGGGACCCTAAGAAGGATAAAAAAATACGTTTTCCTTTCTTACAATACATAACATTGACCATTTTCTGGATAGAGTGGACTTGCTGATCATGTGGTCACTCTATGTTTAACTTTTGGTGGAAGTGCCGAACTGCTTTACACGGTGTCCGCACCATTTTACATTCCCACCAGCCAGTGTATGAGGGGTTCAGTTCCTGCACATCCTTATTACACTTCTTATTTTCCATTTTAAAAATTACAGCTGCCCTGGTAGACGTGAAGTGGTATCTCTTGTGATTTTGATGTTGATTTCCCTAATGACTAATGACGCTGGACATCTTCTCTTGCCCTCAGTGGCCATTTGCATGGAGAGAGCAATGGATTTGCAGCATGAGACCCCCCCATCCCCACCCCCCCCTCCCTCCCTCCGCCCCTTGTGTGTGTGAACCACTCCCGGTTCACAATGGCAAAGCCACGTAGCCTCTTTGGACCTCGATTTCCTGGCACAATGAGTAGTTATTGCATCTGTGTTCATCCAGGGAATGAAGACAGAAAAAAGACTTTGACTTGCATCTCTGCATGGAGAAACAGCCACTGCTCCCCAGAGTGAAGGAAAAGAAACTCACAGAGGAATCCAGAGGGCCAGCTGAGATCCAGAGCCCAGGGACTGGTCAGGTAATTCCGCATAGGGAGGAGGTGGAAGCTCTCTTCAGTTTCCACCCTCAAGAAGGAGGGCAAGTTGCGGCAGAGCATGAAGCCCTCCCTTCACTCCCTAGGAGTTGAAGGCAGCTGCGCTTTGTGAGATTTCCTGTGTTGACCTGAAATGCAAAAAGGCAGCTGCCTGGCCAGAACTAGGCACCTCAGGGTCCTCACTGTCCTCCTCCCTTCTGCCCTGGAAATTCCCACCAGCTCTGCCCAAACAGCAGGGAATGGGTGAGAAGAGGGGCTGTGAGTCAGAGCCTGAGCCAAGGCTGGGACTAGCCGGACAGCGGGTTGTCTTGGGGGGCCTGGGCCTGTGCAGGTCCTCGGTGGGGGAGCAGAGTGGAGGCAGGAAATCCTGAGGAGTTAGGGGCAGTCAGCAGGCCAGTTGTGCTGCCCTGGGGTCGTTGCAGAGCCCATGGACTTCTTTTAAGTGTTTCTTGGAAGGGTGGTTACAGTGGGGAGTAGATCTGGGCAGGGGTGACTTCAGTTCTCCCTTGAAAAACTTCTGTATTTCTGGAGATGTTTTTTCTTAAGAAATAACCAAGCAAGAATTACATTTGTCAATGGAAATAAAGAGTTAACAAAAACACCTTCACAGCCTCGACTGTTTTAGTCACCAAAAAGCTGCCGGTTACCCACGATCCTAGAGACAATTGTTTCTAAAGATTTTTCTTTGAATCTCTCTCCCGTGCTCTCTCTCCTCCGCTGCACCCCTCTGCAGGGAACAAGGTACTGGGTGGATACAAGCCCCAATTTAACACCCCTCATCTCTGAGTGGCGGCATCACCTGTCATCTTCCTCTTCCACTCTATGCTACGTGTGTCTCCTTGATGTGAACGTTATTTCTCTAGAGGAGCGTGCTCCTTTTCTCAACAGGAAAAAATAAGTCAAGGCACCCGCCAGGCAGGAGAAGCCTGCGAGTCGCTGCGACTCCTTCGGACCCAGCACATCCCCACCCACCTAGGCGGTGTGGACACCACCTGCAGCAGCCCCGGAAAACCGCTTCAGAGGCGCTGGCTCGCTAGCAGGTCCTTGGCAAAGAGCGGGAGTGCCTGCTCTTGGGACTCTGCCCCTCACCTGAGGAGGGAGCAATTCAAGTATTAATAACCTCAAGCATATGAAGGATACAAACTCGTCACGTCGTTTGCAAGTGTACTTAAACTTCTTTCCTCTAAATAGTTTTGCGACTGTTGAACGGTAAAATTTCCGTTTTACTGTTCCTTCGCATATATCGTTGGCGGCAGGGACCCTACAAGGGGGACAAGTTGGTTCTCCCGAGCAGAGAGCAAAACGCCTGAGGTTTCCTCTCAGACTTTCCCAAGCTCACCCCTCCCACCTCTCGCCACCTGGGACCAATTGAGGATGTCCCACCCCTCCCCTGGGCGGGGCCAACACCGAGGAATCCGGATTCCCACCCCTCCTCTCCCCCTCCCCTCCCGCCGCGCCCCACCACCCGGGCTTCTCCTAGGAGACGCGGACGACAGGGGGCGGGGGTCGTCTACGCGGGGCCACGCCGGCGCCGCTTTACGGCAGGGGTGGGCGTGGGGCGCGGTCGAGTCCCGCCGGCCCCCGCGCAAAGTTCCGAGCTGACCGAGTTTTTCCCGCTGGAGGGTGGCCTCAGCCAGGTGGGTCCCCTCAGCCTCCTTCGTTTCCTTTCCCTGACGCGGGGCGACGCGGGGCCGGGGGCTGGGCTCCGTCCGGCAGCCTTTCTGATCCCGGGGACCCTCCCCGTCCTCTAGCGTCTGGGTAGCCTATTCCTGGCGTGCGACGTCGGCCAATGGTGGCTGCATCCTGGCCGGCTCGCGGGGAGGCGGGGACGGGCCGAAGGGGCGCCGCGTGGGCCCGGCCGGGGTCTGGCGTTTAGGCGAGGCTGGCTGAGCGTGGGCGCCGGGATTGTACCGCCGCCTGAGTTCTGTGCCCTGGCGCCAGTAGGGAGAGCGTCCAAGTAGAGCCCTTCGGGAAGCGGTTCTCTGTGGCCAGAGGGCGGGGCGGGCAGGAGGAGAGTGCGGGGCCGCCAACTCCTTCTCCCTTCCGTCCCCATTTACGCGGCCGCAGGAGGGTCGGCTTGGTTGGGTGGGATTGAGTGCGCTGCCGACAGGGACTGGACTCCTCGGAGTGTATCCCTAGAGAAGTAACATTTCCTTTCATGAATTTTTGACCTAAAAAACTTCTAGCTCCATTTTCACGTGTGCATTTAACCACGTGGAAGAATAAACCCCCAAATTTTCAGGGTCTCTCTGCAAGTGATGGGAATACTGGTGCTTTATGTTTTTATTTATTTACAGTTCTGTGCAATAACAGGAGTCCTTTTATTAATGAAAGAAGCAATGAAGCTTTTTAAAGAAATAATTTCAGGTTATCAAAGATAAAAGTTCAGGGTAATAATACAAAATAGGAATAAGGTGAGCAAGCTGTATGTGGACAAAAAACTCTAAAAGGAAAAAGAACCACGATTTTTTTTATGACACCGTTAAGGGTGCGGGTTCGTGCAAATGCTTGTTTCTTGTTACTGATAATTGGCAGCAGGTTGGCCTTATTACCAAAATTTAAAAATTCGAAGAACTTCCGTAGAGATTTGATGGCATGAGAGGGCAATCGAAATTAAAGGGTCAGGGATTTTCATATCAAGGACTGTACTTTGTTTACAGTGCGATTATAACCATTTCATGGGTAAAGGGGTTTTGAGACAAGTCAGACTCGAGAGGTGAGGAGATGGCAGGTAATACAGGCCCCTCTGAAAGGGCAGGTCTTGGTTGGGAACTCATACTTTGTATGAAATTATACAGTAGTGTACTAGTTTTTGTCTGTATTTCCCTTTATATGTGCGGCTGGGGAATCTTTTTGTATATTTAAGGGCCTTTTGTGGCTCTTTTTCCGTGAACTAGTAATGTCTTTCTCTTGGTTGTTACTCTTAAACGATATCTAGAAGCTTGCTCTCTATGCTAGGAAGACTACTGATGTGAATTAAATATTTTTTCCCGTTTATCAATGCTTTTCTAACTTCGATTTTGCTTTTTTCGTTAGCATGGTAAATTTTAGGTGTTCACATTTATCCTCTTTTTTTTTTTTAATGGATTTTTGGGTCAGACGTACAAAAGGCTTTTCCTGCTCCCGAGCTATAAAGGAATCTTGCCCGTTATTTCTTCTAGTAGTTGTGTGCTTCTGTGCATTGTACCTTTAATTCTTGGATCCCTGTACAGTTCATCGTGGTTTATTGTGAGAGGTGTGGAACTATGAGCCTGTTCTAGATGGGTATCACTTTGTCCCAAGGCTGTCTATACTCTCATTGATTTGGGAGGCTGCCTCAGTGTATACTAAATTCTTGTATGTCTTCAGGTCTATTCTTGAACTTTGTGTTCTATATATTTTCACATGTGGTATGACTAGTTCTCTCACAACATGGCTATTCATTGTCATAACGCTCTTGGATATCTCTGCCTGTTTTTTGTTTCCCCTTATTAACAGTGGAAAATAACAAAGTGTTCAAAAGCCTTTTGGATTTTCTTTGGGATTAGAATGGATTGCTTGATTAACTGGTGAAGAATTGTTATGTTCTTGAGTCTAAGTCTGTTTATCTGAGAATGTAGTACATCTTTCATCTTGTTTAAGTCTACTTGTCTGTCCTACGGGAATTTTTAACTTTTCCTCCTGTAGATTTTCATGTGTGTATTAACATTACCCTAAGCATATAATCTTTCATCATTGATAATTTAAAATCCTGTAAACTTTGTTTCTAACTGGATATTTATTTATGGAATTGACTTATAAAAAGCATTGGTAAGCACTTGATTGTCAGGAATTTTGTTAATTTTCTCGGTTTCAGTGAATGGTATATTTTCCATATTCTAATCAACCCTTCGAAAAGTTAAAACTTTGTGAAATGTACCCCTCCGAGTGTTGGATTTTTGAGCACTGGGTGGGTAAAGTCGGGGAAAAGTTAAAAATCAACGTCTCTGAAATGTTTTCCCTCTTACACGCACTGTTGCAGAGTCAAGTATCACTAATTTTTTAAAACACTTCATTATAGGGATGCTGAAACCCTTGATTTCCCTTTTTTTTTACACACTTCTAAGATTTCTAAACATTTTGCAAGTTAATGTTAAGTGGAAAGGATGCTGAGACCCTCCTATTTATTAAGCCAGTGACTAGGTCCTGACCCACACAAACTGCCTACCCAAGGCTGTGAGCAAGGTGATATAACTGTGCCCTTTTTTTTTTTTTTTGTGGTACGCGGGCCTCTCACTGCTGTGGCCTCTCCCGTTGCGGAGCACAGGCTCCGGACGCGCAGGCTCCGTGGCACGTGGGATCCTCCCGGACCGGGTCACGAACCCGTGTCACCTGCATCGACAGGCGGACTCCCAACCACAGCGCCACCAGGGAAGCCCTAACTGTGCCCTTTTCACCAAAGTTAACACCCAGACAGATAAAGAGGCCTGTCTGCTTGAGGTCCCAGGTGGCTTTCCAAACAGGAGAAACTTTAAATCAATTGGAAACAAGGAATTAGGGGCTCAGTTGATTATTATGGACAAGAAGTATTGATAACAGACTTTGATCTGGTGATTCCAGAAGAGGATGAATATCTCAATAAATGTATGATGAAAGGGTAGAGACATCCTTCCCAATACATAACAAGATGGGCTGAAGAAACTCTGGAGATTAAGACCCAGACATTATTAAAAGGGTCAAAACAAAACAACCGTAATATATTTGCATTACCCTTCCTTTGCATTGCCTAGTAAAAGGGATAAACATCTTCTCTATTGAAACAAAAGGTTACCAAATACTGATGATTTTCTTCTGGAAAGACTTCTTCCACTGATATTATTTGTTCTTTTATGACGCAGAGACCCTACATTAGTGATTGGATGGGTGGGTGGTGGAAGCCATAAAATGTTTTTAAAAAGGAAATGCTAGACTTGGCATTACCTGAAGATAGGGCTTTTTATACACTGTTCTAGAGCAATTTATATTTAATTCCTGGCATTGTGTTAAACAGTGGTAAACAGAGTGACCCTCCACCAACACTGGTTCCCTTGGTGTCTCTGATATGGAATCTACCTCCTCTGGACTGACCTGTGTGTAAAACCATCAGGCTGGCCTCTCTGTGACTCTAGACTGTACCTCAGCTAGCACTAGTAAGCAGGGGCTAGGACCACGTGTGGTGCACCTGCTGAGGTCTCTTGCCCTGCTCCAGTGCTAAAGACACAGGAACGGACAGGGAATAGGTTCAGATCCACTGCTAGCTACCTGGATGAGGATGCTTTCCTTTTCTGGCCAGGAGGCGGGCTAAGAGGACCCAAGAGGGATGAGGCTCTGCTCATCCAAATGTGGAAGTGCTACCCAAATTTGGCCAAAACGGTGAGCCGCCATGTTGGAGGCAGGTTGGACAGGGGTTGGTGTATTTTCCCCGCTCACAAAGGGCACAAGGACAGGTCTAGGATATGGGGGAGGGTGTGGTGAGGAAGGGCAGGATGGCATTTCTGGTGCAATACTGCCATCAAGAGGAACTCATTCTCAGATGCCAAGCACCCTGCGCAGAGAAGCCACAGAAGCGAGGCCCCTCAGGATGCAGGGCCAGAGTTTAAGGCGCGCCGCTCTGAAGTGGACAGGTTGATGAGCCATCTTGTTTTGCCAGGTTGGGCAGCGGTTGGCATTTCATTTTTCCCACGGCAAAGGGCAGAGAGAGAGGGCCTGGGGGAGGGGAAAGGGAAGGGCAGGTTGCCATCCGTGGTGCAGTACTGCCATCAAGAGGAACGGGTACGCCAATCCCGCGAACCCTGTACCGGTCCCTTCCTGCGGAGGAGTGACAAAGGATAGAAGTCGGGAACACTGGACAGTGGCCCCGGGAAGTCAGGAGCTCCGCCTGGGAAGGGGCGGGAAGCGTGGCCCGTGGCCCAAGGCCCGGCGGTGCCGTGGACGCTCCAGAGACGGGCAGTGGCACAAGGCGCACAGCCCGGCCGCCTGGCGTGTGGGGCTACAGGAGGTGGAGTCTCGGTGGACCCTGGTGGCCGCCACGTCCGGGCGTGACTAGAGGAAGCGGCTCCGAAGGAGGCCAGGCCGCGGTTCTGCGGGCATTTGGCCGCGTGTCCCTTCCCCTCGGCGCCAGAGGAGGTTCGGCCTAGGCGGGCCCAGGGCCCCGGAAGCCTCTCTGGGCCGCGGTGCGGCCCAGCCAGAGACCACCGCGGGCAACGGGAGTTCCGCCGCCCTTGGCGGCAGCGGCCGAGGCGGGCCCGCCGACCACCTTCTGTCCAGCTCAGAGACGACACGTGGAGCCTGGCTACCGAGTGCCGAGGGCGCCCGAGGCCCAGCGAGAGCTGGCAGTCCGAGTCCAGAAGGGGACGGCGCTCGCGGGACGCAGGAGCCACCGCAGAAGGAGCCCTTCACCTGAGCCGAAGAGTCCAGTCAGTCGGTGGCTGCGCTGCCATCTCGCGCGGTCTCCGGGATTGTGGCCCGGGCCTGACCTGGCCTGTCCCGAGTGCTCCCGGACGGGGCTCCCGGAGAGGAGGAGAGGGCAGGACACGAGAGGAGAGGAGCTGAGCAGAGCCCCGCCGAGTGGACCCCCGGGCCATGCATTTGCAGCAGGCTTCAGCTTTCTCCCCACGAGGCCCTGAGCCTCCGTTCAGCGACGAGAAGGAAAGGCCCCGGCTTGCATTCCGGCCTGGCCCTCCGGGTCTCGGCCCTGTGCTTGCACCTGCGGCCCAGCCAGGGGATCAAGGGGAAGAGGTCTGAAGAAGCTGCCTGAAGCTCACCTCTGTTGGACTGAGAGGAACGCCACCCCCCCTTGCCCTCTCCCCCATGACCACCACTCATCCAGCTTGTCTGCCAAGGCCAGGAACGAGGTGCATAGTCCTGGGCACAGGGCGGTGCCTTCGAGTCCCCGGCGGACCCGATAGGCCGCTTCTGGAGCAAGCTGTGCGGTGGCCCGTTCCTGCCCTTGGCCCAGCTCTTATCTGCCGGGGCGGGGGTGGGTGGTGGGCTGGTGTGTGGGGGGGTCCGGTCCCGGGGCGGGGGGAGGGGCGGGGTGCGGTGTGGGGGAGGGCTACCCTCCCCCCACACGTACCCCTCCTGGAAGGGCGCTGAAACCCGCCCCGCGCCCGTCTCCTTTCGCGCCTGTGAGTCGCCCGACACGTTGTGAGGCCATCTTAGGTGGGCAGAGCCTTTGCCAGGGGCCCGGTCCTGAGGTAGCTAGGCGCTCTGACTGGTCGCCGGCCGCAGGTGCTCTCAGCGTGCCCCTCTGGCCGGGGCCAACGGCTGCACCTGCAGAACGTGGAGCCGCTTGTGAAAACTCCCAGGAGTCTTCCCCAAACGAGAGGACCCCCGGGTCGTCCACGGGGAGGGAGGCCGAGGAATAGAGCGTGCCCCGGCCGCAGAGTTCCTGTTCCCGAGGTGAGCTCGGGTGCGGAAAACGGACCTGGATCCCCTCGCTGCGGACGGTGCCGTCCCTCTCTGCGTACCGATCGATCGTGGCCCACTTCCGTCCCATCGCCAGTGGGTCCTGGATACCCTGTGTCCTACGGCACAGGCAGGGCCTCACGGGATGCGGCGGGGCCTGGGATCGGGGCTCTCTCTGGCGGGAGCAAGAAGTAAACAAACCGAAACCCAGATGCAGCTGTGAGAGGGTGGAACGTGCAGCGCCCCTGCATTACGCTTCCTCGCCTGCGTCTGGGAGCAAGCACTAACGAGGACACGTTCTGCGGGCCGTCTGCAGGGTGCTGCCCCCAACAGGGCACCGGGCGGCCACCTCCTCCCCTTTCCCCGTGGTCCACGGTGGCTGGGCCCGGGGCCTCCGCCGGGGCACCGGCGGCGGGTCCGGGGTCCCCGGTGGCCCTGAGACCCCAGGGACCCCACTGGCCGACCTCGCTCCTGCAGGGAGGGCCACGATCCAGGGGCCAGATGCCCCGGGGTGGGAGCTTCCAGCTCCTTGTTCCTGAACATGGCGGCTGCCGAGGCCACGGCCCCGAGGGTGGGGAGCGCGGCGGGCCTGGCAGCCAGGGGCTCCTCGGTGGGCGAGCCCGGCCCCGAACCCCACCGCGTGTGGCTTCCACCCCTACTGCGGAGGCGTGCCGGGCGGCCAGGTTCGGCCCGGGAATCCTCCCAGTGCTCCGAAGCCAGCCCTCCTCCCGTCACAGGCCTTCCCCACGGTATGCACAGGCAGGGGCTGGAGGCCGTGCTCAAAAAGCTTCCGCTTGATGGCACTGTTGCTCCAGAAATGCCCAGCACCTTCGCGAGCGTGGCCTCTCCCTCTGCCCTTTGCGGATCAAAAAAGGCCCAGGGACAAAGGCCCAGGGAGGCCCAAGAGCCACCCAAGCCTTCCCAGTGGGGTGGGACCTACTGGGGGGTTGGGGGAGGCGGTGTCTCTTCCTTTTGGGGCTTCTCCTTGGCAGTAGGAGCGCACAGGTAAAGACATCCCAAGGAATCCGTGCGTCCGTGGGTCCATCTCCACACCCCTCCGGGAGTGGTCTTGAGCCCAGGTTGCCTGGCCCACGGGTCCTGGCGACCGGGACCCTGTCATGTCTGCACACCTGGGGACGGGCATCCACCTGGGTTGTGTCGGGCAGAACCCTAGCTCTCTCGGGACATTGATTCAGAGCCGAGAGGTGGCACAAGGACCTGGGTTTCTCCTCCTCCTGCGTGGTTGCCTCTCTGCTGTTCTCATCCCGCTACGTGAACTGGCTTAAGGGCTCAGGAGCAGGCCCGAGAAGGGTCTAGGCCACTGTGGCAGCGGGAGGAACTGACGGGGACCCAGGGAGCTGGGGCACATTGCCCCTGCTCACCTCCAGGGGCGTCAGGCGGTCGCTCTGCCACGGAGTGCCCGGGGTAGGGGGTGCAGGGAGGTGGTTTGGAGTTGCTGGGACGGGTGTACATCCCAGTGGCTCCCCTCCATCCGCACAGACAGATGACCCTGGGGAGGGCCATCAGTTCAGTAGACCCTTCTGGGGAGCCCTCCATGGGAGTGTGTCTGTACTCTCGCCTCAAACCCCCCGGACTCGTTCGTCGGTTCGTTCACTCGTTCCCTGCTCCACGCGTTCATTCGTAAGCACGCAGGTACACGAACGTGTGCGTGGGCGCGCGTGCGTATCACGTGTGCGTCGTGTGTAAGCTCGTGTACGGACGCCTACAGAGCGTGTACAAAAGGTCCCTTCTCTTGTACTTTCTCCCCGTAACCGCCTCGGGGGTGCCGCTGCGGATAGAACTTTCTCCCAGTCAGAGCCAAAGCCCTAGCCCTCACCGTTGCTCGATGGCCGCTCCCGGGTTGTCCCCGTCTGCGGAGGGAAGCACACGTCATTTCTGCGTGCGTGTGTGTGCTCCCGGGGTTGAATGCAGGTGAGGACAACGGGCCGCAGAGGGCTGTGTGCGTGTCGCCTGCTCCCTGACCCCAGCGGGCTCACGTAGCGATAGGTAGTCTTCTGCCTTTTGGGCTGCTCTCACGGCGCTGTAGGCGTGCCGTGGCGTTGGCACGCCTGTGCGGCGTCGACGTCGTGTCCTGCTAGGTCCCCTCCGTTTCTTTTCGGACAGCTGCCCAGGGCAGGGTGCCCTTGTCTGTGCCCGGAGGCAGGAGCATAGGGTGTCTCAGGTGCCCCTCCTCTTTGGACGCTAGGCTTCCGCCTTGTTCCTTCCTCTCCTCTTCTGTCTCCCACGGAAGTGGCTCTGAGGCGCGGGCCACTGAGTCGTCGTTACCGGGGTGTGGGTGAGCGTGACCAGGGTACGTTCTCCGGCGTCAGCGTCCACCCAGAGGAGAGGAGCAGGGTAGGTCTCACGTGGGCCACGTCCCAGAAGACGTGCCCTTGTGCCCGGAAAGTACGTGCGGTGGACCTTTGTGCGGCCAGAGGGGAGACGGGTGGGTGCCCCTTTACCCACGCGTCCTAGGAACCGCTGGGAAGTTGTGGAGGACGCGCGCGGGCTTGCCAAGATACCTGGGGGTGTCCCGCCATGGTCCCACGGGCGCAGAGCCGGGGAGAGACAGGCTCCGCGCCTGTCAACGCCGGGGTGTGATGGCTGTGCTTCCCCCCGGAAAGAGATTTTTGGGGGATGACGGGGTCAAGGTTTTCACTGGACGCGCTTCTTTGTGTACAAGCTGCTTCTGCCTAACGACCCCCCTGCCCCGGCTGGCACCCGTGCCATTTCCGAAGGACGAGTGGAGTTGATTCCTCACGCTCACGCTCGCGCCTCGTCCGGAAGTTTTTGGTTGGCCCGGGGGTGCCGGTACACTCGAGTAGGAACCGAAGGCGCTCTCTCTCAAGGTTGCGCGGGCGGGGGTGTACGCGGACCCCCCCAGCCCCCCGTTCACCGGCACCGTGGTGGTCCCACGCTGAGTGATGGGCGTTCGGTTCTCTCTCGTTGCAGAGGAGGCAGAGCGGAAGGAAAGGAGGAAGAGGGAAACCGGGGACGTCGGTCATCTCCAGGCGCTGGTGTTCCAGGTGAGTGCGTGCTCTTTGTTCTGTCTCCTTCCCCCGTCCGAAATAGTCTGTTTCATCAGAGGAAAAAGTCAGTGGTTCTGCTAGTTCAGCAAGGCTCAAGGAGGAGGGACTCCCAGGTGGGATCGTGGCACGGGGACACTGGTGTACTCTGTCGGAGTTCTTGGCCATGGTAGGAAAGGCTCTCGAGTCAGATCCTGACTGGGGGGCCGGAAGAAAGAGGTGCATGGACGAGCATCTGTGTACGGTCACCCTAGGTGATCGGTACGTAGCATTTGAGGTCAGTGTCCTGCGGGAGCGGGGAGGGTGGAAAGGGATCGGGCCCGGGCCGCTTGCACCGGCACCGGGGCCCGGTCTGGGCTCCAGCCTCCGTGAAGCCAACCGCCGCCCGTGACGTGATCACTCGGCGCCCCACCTCACCCCCGAGAAGCAGCAGTGCCAGCCCAGCCCGACATGGGGGCCGGCGGTGGGGAGACCCCTTTGAGGGAGAGCCAGGCCTCGTGGGCTTTTTGCCTCCTGTGCTCTGAGTGGAGCCCGTGATAGCCGTTCCCCCCGTCCTCTCCTGATCGCTCTTGGGCCCAGCTCTCCCCGCCGTGGCCCTCCACCGAGCCAGGAAGGCCTCGGGGACGTGCCCTTGCGGGATGATGAAGAGGGGGCCGCCCGCTGGGCGGCGTGGAGGTTTGGCACGGGGCAGCCCTCTGTAGGGCTCCTTGCACTCCCCAAGTCTGCCTCTTGACAAACCAAGGGACTTGACAGTGTGGGGCCTTTCAGGAGGTGTACGTCCCTTCTTCCGTGTGGGAAATGTCGCCTGAGTGGGCGCGTGACCGGCAGCCGGAGGTGTTTTCTTTCTGTCTCTGTTTCTCCCTTCTCCTTCCTGTCTTCTGTTGAAACAGTCTTGCCGGGAGGAGGACGCCTCCTACCCTGGCTCAGGGTAATTGAAGGCTTCTCCAGGCGGGCTGGTGAGCGTGTGGCGCCGTGGTTTAGCGAGGGGTCGGCGGCGCGGCTGACGTTTCGTGCTTAGCGAAGGGCGGAGGCAGGGCTCGAGCAGCAAGGGCAGCGTGGCATTTCTGGGGTGACACTGCCTTCCAGAGGACCCTGTTTGGCCATCCCAGGAGCCCTTCACGGTAATATCTGGGCGTCGAGTCAAGTCCTCCGGCGTGGGGCGTGGGTCCCGGGTCCCGGAAGACGTGCACTCAGCACGGCGGGGCTCTTGTGGGTGTTCTTTCCTCGACGCACCTCAGTACCGCGGCTTGAAAGAATTGCCAAGGCCCGGAGGCGCGGCAGATTCGGAGTTAGGGAAAGAGAGGAAGGCGTGCTGAGACAAAAACGAGGGAAAAGGAGAGAAGATGCGATCCCGTCCCGTCCCGTCCCTCCGGTTCTTTTCAGCACGGAGGACGCGTGGTGCTTCCCGAGGCGGCGGTGGACCAGAGCTCTCTTCTCTTTCCAAGGCCTCGTGTCCACGGAGCACTTGGCATCCAGAGTGTGTTCCTTCAGCCAACATGGGTGGGGCCGGTGGCGGCAGTGCCCCCAGTGGCCCACCCCGTCCTCCACCCAAGTCAGTGCAACCAGGCGGGCGCTGAGAAGATGCTTAAGGGCCGGAACCTGTGTCTAAACCACACTGGCCAGTGCACCGCAAAGAAACTAAAGAGGAGTCCCCGGTGGCTCCCAGTCGCTCCGAGGTGTAAAGCACAGCGAGTTGGCGGGAGCCTACACCCACCCACGCACCCACCCCGGGGGGTGTCTTCCCATCCCTGGCCTTCCCCTGGGCGGTGTCAGGAGACTGGCCCGCTCCGGCGTCTCTGGGGCAGCGCCCGGCGGCCCTCCCGACGGACCCGTGTGTGCCACCGTCCACGCCTGAACACCAAACCCCACTGCCACCCTCCCGCCCCCGGGCCGCCGTGGGAGAAGAGCCAGGTCCTCGGGGGAAGTCCATCGTCTTGCCACAGGAGGCCGAGCTCGTCCCGCACCGCGTCTGTGCCTGTGAGCTGCCGGCCCTTTGCTTCGGGCTGCTTGCCCCTCGGTGACTGGTGAGGAGGTGCCTCGCCAGGCACCGGCCAGACGTGACTGGATCTCTGTGCTCACACTCAGAGCGTTTCCCGAGGCGTTAGGCAAATGTGGGCTGCTAAAGACACGGCTGCCGGTCCACGGCTGGGTGCCTGGATGGGGAGTCATAACGGCAGGCTAAGAGGACCCCACAGAGACGAGGCCCCGCAGGATGCAGGGCCAGAGTTTGAGGCGCGCCCCTCTGAAGCGGCCAGGTTGATGAGCCATCCTGCCTTTGGCAGGTTGGGCAGAGGTTGGCATTTCGTTTTTCCCTCGGCAAAGGGCAGAGGGAGAGGGCCTGGGGGAGGGGAAGGGGCAGGGCAGGTTGGCACCCGTGGTGCAGTTCCGTCATCAAGAGGAACGGGTCCGCCGATCCCGCGAACCCTGTACCCGCCGTCCCTTCCTGGGGAGGAGTGACAAAGGATTGAAGTCGGGAACACTGGACAGTGGCCCCGGGAAGTCAGGAGCTCCGCCTGGGAAGGGGCGGGAAGCGTGGCCCGTGGCCCAAGGCCCGGCGGTGCCGTGGACGCTCCAGAGACGGGCAGTGGCACAAGGCGCACAGCCCGGCCGCCTGGCGTGTGGGGCTACAGGAGGTGGAGTCTCGGTGGACCCTGGTGGCCGCCACGTGTGGGCGTGAATAGAGGAAGCGGCTCCGAAGGAGGCCAGGCCGCGGTTCTGCAGGCATTTGGCCGCGTGTCCCTTCCCCTCGGCGCCAGAGGAGGTTCGGCCTAGGCGGGCCCAGGGCCCCGGAAGCCTCTCTGGGCCGCGGTGCGGCCCAGCCAGAGACCACCGCGGGCAACGGGAGTTCCGCCGCCCTTGGCGGCAGCGGCCGAGGCGGGCCCGCCGACCACCTTCTGTCCAGCTCAGAGACGACACGTGGAGCCTGGCTACCGAGTGCCGAGGGCGCCCGAGGCCCAGCGAGAGCTGGCAGTCCGAGTCCAGAAGGGGACGGCGCTCGCGGGACGCAGGAGCCACCGCAGAAGGAGCCCTTCACCTGAGCCGAAGAGTCCAGTCAGTCGGTGGCTGCGCTGCCATCTCGCGCGGTCTCCGGGATTGTGGCCCGGGCCTGACCTGGCCTGTCCCGAGTGCTCCCGGACGGGGCTCCCGGAGAGGAGGAGAGGGCAGGACACGAGAGGAGAGGAGCTGAGCAGAGCCCCGCCGAGTGGACCCCCGGGCCATGCATTTGCAGCAGGCTTCAGCTTTCTCCCCACGAGGCCCTGAGCCTCCGTTCAGCGACGAGAAGGAAAGGCCCCGGCTTGCATTCCGGCCTGGCCCTCCGGGTCTCGGCCCTGTGCTTGCACCTGCGGCCCAGCCAGGGGATCAAGGGGAAGAGGTCTGAAGAAGCTGCCTGAAGCTCACCTCTGTTGGACTGAGAGGAACGCCTCCCGCCCTTGCCCTCTCCCCCATGACCACCACTCATCCAGCTTGTCTGCCAAGGCCAGGAACGAGGTGCATACTCCTGGGCACAGGGCGGTGCCTTCGAGTCCCCGGCGGACCCGATAGGCCGCTTCTGGGGCAAGCTGTGCGGTGGCCCGTTCCTGCCCTTGGCCCAGCTCTTATCTGCCGGGGCGGGGGTGGGTGGTGGGCTGGTGTGGGGGGGGTCCGGTCCCGGGGCGGGGGGAGGGGCGGGGTGCGGTGTGGGGGAGGGCTACCCTCCCCCCACACGTACCCCTCCTGGAAGGGCGCTGAAACCCGCCCCGCGCCCGTCTCCTTTCGCGCCTGTGAGTCGCCCGACACGTTGTGAGGCCATCTTAGGTGGGCAGAGCCTTTGCCAGGGGCCCGGTCCTGAGGTAGCTAGGCGCTCTGACTGGTCGCCGGCCGCAGGTGCTCTCAGCGTGCCCCTCTGGCCGGGGCCAACGGCTGCACCTGCAGAAGGTGGAGCCGCTTGTGAAAACTCCCAGGAGTCTTCCCCAAACGAGAGGACCCCCGGGTCGTCCAACGGGGAGGGAGGCCGAGGAATAGGGCGTGCCCTGGCCGCAGAGTTCCTGTTCCCGAGGTGAGCTCGGGTGCGGAAAACGGACCTGGATCCCCTCGCTGCGGATGGTGCCGTCCCTCTCTGCGTACCGATCGATCGTGGCCCACTTCCGTCCCTTCGCCAGTGGGTCCTGGATACCCTGTGTCCTACGGCACAGGCAGGGCCTCACGGGATGCGGCGGGGCCTGGGATCGGGGCTCTCTCTGGCGGGAGCAAGAAGTAAACAAACCGAAACCCAGATCCAGCTGTGAGAGGGTGGAACGTGCAGCGCCCCTGCATTACTCTTCCTCGTCTGCGTCTGGGAGCAAGCACTAACGAGGACACGTTCTGCGGGCCGGACACGTTCTGCGGGCCGTCTGCAGGGTGCTGCCCCCGACAGGGCACCGGGCGGCCACCTCCTCCCCTTTCCCCGTGGTCCACGGTGGCTGGGCCCGGGGCCTCCGCCGGGGCACCGGCGGCGGGTCCGGGGTCCCCGGTGGCCCTGAGACCCCAGGGACCCCACTGGCCGACCTCGCTCCTGCAGGGAGGGCCACGATCCAGGGGCCAGATGCCCCGGGGTGGGAGCTTCCAGCTCCTTGTTCCTGAACATGGCGGCTGCCGAGGCCACGGCCCCGAGGGTAGGGAGCGCGGCGGGCCTGGCAGCCAGGGGCTCCTCGGTGGGCGAGCCCGGCCCCGAACCCCACCGCGTGTGGCTTCCACCCCTACTGCGGAGGCGTGCCGGGCGGCCAGGTTCGGCCCTGGAATCCTCCCAGTGCTCCGAAGCCAGCCCTCCTCCCGTCACAGGCCTTCCCCACGGTATGCACAGGCAGGGGCTGGAGGCCGTGCTCAAAAAGCTTCCGCTTGATGGCACTGTTGCTCCAGAAATGCCCAGCACCTTCGCGAGCGTGGCCTCTCCCTCCGCCCTTTGCGGATCAAAAAAGGCCCAGGGACAAAGGCCCAGGGAGGCCCAAGAGCCACCCAAGCCTTCCCAGTGGGGTGGGACCTACTGGGGGGTTGGGGGAGGCGGTGTCTCTTCCTTTTGGGGCTTCTCCTTGGCAGTAGGAGCGCACAGGTAAAGACATCCCAAGGAATCCGTGCGTCCGTGGGTCCATCTCCACACCCCTCCGGGAGTGGTCTTGAGCCCAGGTTGCCTGGCCCACGGGTCCTGGCGACCGGGACCCTGTCATGTCTGCACACCTGGGGACGGGCATCCACCTGGGTTGTGTCGGGCAGAACCCTAGCTCTCTCGGGACATTGATTCAGAGCCGAGAGGTGGCACAAGGACCTGGGTTTCTCCTCCTCCTGCGTGGTTGCCTCTCTGCTGTTCTCATCCCGCTACGTGAACTGGCTTAAGGGCTCAGGAGCAGGCCCGAGAAGGGTCTAGGCCACTGTGGCAGCGGGAGGAACTGACGGGGACCCAGGGAGCTGGGGCACATTGCCCCTGCTCACCTCCAGGGGCGTCAGGCGGTCGCTCTGCCACGGAGTGCCCGGGGTAGGGGGTGCAGGGAGGTGGTTTGGAGTTGCTGGGACGGGTGTACATCCCAGTGGCTCCCCTCCATCCGCACAGACAGATGACCCTGGGGAGGGCCATCAGTTCAGTAGACCCTTCTGGGGAGCCCTCCATGGGAGTGTGTCTGTACTCTCGCCTCAAACCCCCCGGACTCGTTCGTCGGTTCGTTCACTCGTTCCCTGCTCCACGCGTTCATTCGTAAGCACGCAGGTACACGAACGTGTGCGTGGGCGCGCGTGCGTATCACGTGTGCGTCGTGTGTAAGCTCGTGTACGGACGCCTACAGAGCGTGTACAAAAGGTCCCTTCTCTTGTACTTTCTCCCCGTAACCGCCTCGGGGGTGCCGCTGCGGATAGAACTTTCTCCCAGTCAGAGCCAAAGCCCTAGCCCTCACCGTTGCTCGATGGCCGCTCCCGGGTTGTCCCCGTCTGCGGAGGGAAGCACACGTCATTTCTGCGTGCGTGTGTGTGCTCCCGGGGTTGAATGCAGGTGAGGACAACGGGCCGCAGAGGGCTGTGTGCGTGTCGCCTGCTCCCTGACCCCAGCGGGCTCACGTAGCGATAGGTAGTCTTCTGCCTTTTGGGCTGCTCTCACGGCGCTGTAGGCGTGCCGCGGCGTTGGCACGCCTGTGCGGCGTCGACGTCGTGCCCTCTAGGTCCCCTCCGTTTCTTTTCGGACAGCTGCCCAGGGCAGGGTGCCCTTGTCTGTGCCCGGAGGCAGGAGCATAGGGTGTCTCAGGTGCCCCTCCTCTTTGGACGCTAGGCTTCCGCCTTGTTCCTTCCTCTCCTCTTCTGTCTCCCACGGAAGTGGCTCTGAGGCGCGGGCCACTGAGTCGTCGTTACCGGGGTGTGGGTGAGCGTGACCAGGGTACGTTCTCCGGCGTCAGCGTCCACCCAGAGGAGAGGAGCAGGGTAGGTCTCACGTGGGCCACGTCCCAGAAGACGTGCCCTTGTGCCCGGAAAGTACGTGCGGTGGACCTTTGTGCGGCCAGAGGGGAGACGGGTGGGTGCCCCTTTACCCACGCGTCCTAGGAACCGCTGGGAAGTTGTGGAGGACGCGCGCGGGCTTGCCAAGATACCTGGGGGTGTCCCGCCATGGTCCCACGGGCGCAGAGCCGGGGAGAGACAGGCTCCGCGCCTGTCAACGCCGGGGTGTGATGGCTGTGCTTCCCCCCAGAAAGAGATTTTTGGGGGATGACGGGGTCAAGGTTTTCACTGGACGCGCTTCTTTGTGTACAAGCTGCTTCTGCCTAACGACCCCCCTGCCCCGGCTGGCACCCGTGCCATTTCCGAAGGACGAGTGGAGTTGATTCCTCACGCTCACGCTCGCGCCTCGTCCGGAAGTTTTTGGTTGGCCCGGGGGTGCCGGTACACTCGAGTAGGAACCGAAGGCGCTCTCTCTCAAGGTTGCGCGGGCGGGGGTGTACGCGGACCCCCCCAGCCCCCCGTTCACCGGCACCGTGGTGGTCCCACGCTGAGTGATGGGCGTTCGGTTCTCTCTCGTTGCAGAGGAGGCAGAGCGGAAGGAAAGGAGGAAGAGGGAAACCGGGGACGTCGGTCATCTCCAGGCGCTGGTGTTCCAGGTGAGTGCGTGCTCTTTGTTCTGTCTCCTTCCCCCGTCCGAAATAGTCTGTTTCATCAGAGGAAAAAGTCAGTGGTTCTGCTAGTTCAGCAAGGCTCAAGGAGGAGGGACTCCCAGGTGGGATCGTGGCACGGGGACACTGGTGTACTCTGTCGGAGTTCTTGGCCATGGTAGGAAAGGCTCTCGAGTCAGATCCTGACTGGGGGGCCGGAAGAAAGAGGTGCATGGACGAGCATCTGTGTACGGTCACCCTAGGTGATCGGTACGTAGCATTTGAGGTCAGTGTCCTGCGGGAGCGGGGAGGGTGGAAAGGGATCGGGCCCGGGCCGCTTGCACCGGCACCGGGGCCCGGTCTGGGCTCCAGCCTCCGTGAAGCCAACCGCCGCCCGTGACGTGATCACTCGGCGCCCCACCTCACCCCCGAGAAGCAGCAGTGCCAGCCCAGCCCGACGTGGGGGCCGGCGGTGGGGAGACCCCTTTGAGGGAGAGCCAGGCCTCGTGGGCTTTTTGCCTCCTGTGCTCTGAGTGGAGCCCGTGATAGCCGTTCCCCCCGTCCTCTCCTGATCGCTCTTGGGCCAGCTCTCCCCGCCGTGGCCCTCCACCGAGCCAGGAAGGCCTCGGGGACGTGCCCTTGGGGGATGATGAAGAGGGGGCCGCCCGCTGGGCGGCGTGGAGGTTTGGCACGGGGCAGCCCTCTGTAGGGCTCCTTGCACTCCCCAAGTCTGCCTCTTGACAGACCAAGGGACTTGACAGTGTGGGGCCTTTCAGGAGGTGTACGTCCCTTCTTCCGTGTGGGAAATGTCGCCTGAGTGGGCGCGTGACCGGCAGCCGGAGGTGTTTTCTTTCTGTCTCTGTTTCTCCCTTCTCCTTCCTGTCTTCTGTTGAAACAGTCTTGCCGGGAGGAGGACGCCTCCTACCCTGGCTCAGGGTAATTGAAGGCTTCTCCAGGCGGGCTGGTGAGCGTGTGGCGCCGTGGTTTAGCGAGGGGTCGGCGGCGCGGCTGACGTTTCGTGCTTAGCGAAGGGCGGAGGCAGGGCTCGAGCAGCAAGGGCAGCGTGGCATTTCTGGGGTGACACTGCCTTCCAGAGGACCCTGTTTGGCCATCCCAGGAGCCCTTCACGGTAATATCTGGGCGTCGAGTCAAGTCCTCCGGCGTGGGGCGTGGGTCCCGGGTCCCGGAAGACGTGCACTCAGCACGGCGGGGCTCTTGTGGGTGTTCTTTCCTCGACGCACCTCAGTACCGCGGCTTGAAAGAATTGCCAAGGCCCGGAGGCGCGGCAGATTCGGAGTTAGGGAAAGAGAGGAAGGCGTGCTGAGACAGAAGCGAGGGAAAAGGAGAGAAGATGCGATCCCGTCCCGTCCCGTCCCTCCGGTTCTTTTCAGCACGGAGGACGCGTGGTGCTTCCCGAGGCGGCGGTGGACCAGAGCTCTCTTCTCTTTCCAAGGCCTCGTGTCCGCGGAGCACTTGGCATCCAGAGTGTGTTCCTTCAGCCAACATGGGTGGGGCCGGTGGCGGCAGTGCCCCCAGTGGCCCACCCCGTCCTCCACCCAAGTCAGTGCAACCAGGCGGGCGCTGAGAAGATGCTTAAGGGCCGGAACCTGTGTCTAAACCACACTGGCCAGTGCACCGCAAAGAAACTAAAGAGGAGTCCCCGGTGGCTCCCAGTCGCTCCGAGGTGTAAAGCACAGCGAGTTGGCGGGAGCCTACACCCACCCACACACCCACCCCGGGGGGTGTCTTCCCATCCCTGGCCTTCCCCTGGGCGGTGTCAGGAGACTGGCCCGCTCCGGCGTCTCTGGGGCAGCGCCCGGCGGCCCTCCCGACGGACCCGTGCGTGCCACCGTCCACGCCTGAACACCAAACCCCACTGCCACCCTCCCGCCCCCGGGCCGCCGTGGGAGAAGAGCCAGGTCCTCGGGGGAAGTCCATCGTCTTGCCACAGGAGGCCGAGCTCGTCCCGCACCGCGTCTGTGCCTGTGGGCTGCCGGCCCTTTGCTTCGGGCTGCTTGCCCCTCGGTGACTGGTGAGGAGGTGCCTCGCCAGGCACCGGCCAGACGTGACTGGATCTCTGTGCTCACACTCAGAGCGTTTCCCGAGGCGTTAGGCAAATGTGGGCTGCTAAAGACACGGCTGCCGGTCCACGGCTGGGTGCCTGGATGGGGAGTCATAACGGCAGGCTAAGAGGACCCCACAGAGACGAGGCCCCGCAGGATGCAGGGCCAGAGTTTGAGGCGCGCCCCTCTGAAGCGGCCAGGTTGATGAGCCATCCTGCCTTTGGCAGGTTGGGCAGAGGTTGGCATTTCGTTTTTCCCTCGGCAAAGGGCAGAGGGAGAGGGCCTGGGGGAGGGGAAGGGGCAGGGCAGGTTGGCACCCGTGGTGCAGTTCCGTCATCAAGAGGAACGGGTCCGCCGATCCCGCGAACCCTGTACCCGCCGTCCCTTCCTGGGGAGGAGTGACAAAGGATTGAAGTCGGGAACACTGGACAGTGGCCCCGGGAAGTCAAGAGCTCCGCCTGGGAAGGGGCGGGAAGCGTGGCCCGTGGCCCAAGGCCCGGCGGTGCCGTGGACGCTCCAGAGACGGGCAGTGGCACAAGGCGCACAGCCCGGCCGCCTGGCGTGTGGGGCTACAGGAGGTGGAGTCTCGGTGGACCCTGGTGGCCGCCACGTCCGGGCGTGACTAGAGGAAGCGGCTCCGAAGGAGGCCAGGCCGCGGTTCTGCGGGCATTTGGCCGCGTGTCCCTTCCCCTCGGCGCCAGAGGAGGTTCGGCCTAGGCGGGCCCAGGGCCCCGGAAGCCTCTCTGGGCCGCGGTGCGGCCCAGCCAGAGACCACCGCGGGCAACGGGAGTTCCGCCGCCCTTGGCGGCAGCGGCCGAGGCGGGCCCGCCGACCACCTTCTGTCCAGCTCAGAGACGACACGTGGAGCCTGGCTACCGAGTGCCGAGGGCGCCCGAGGCCCAGCGAGAGCTGGCAGTCCGAGTCCAGAAGGGGACGGCGCTCGCGGGACGCAGGAGCCACCGCAGAAGGAGCCCTTCACCTGAGCCGAAGAGTCCAGTCAGTCGGTGGCTGCGCTGCCATCTCGCGCGGTCTCCGGGATTGTGGCCCGGGCCTGACCTGGCCTGTCCCGAGTGCTCCCGGACGGGGCTCCCGGAGAGGAGGAGAGGGCAGGACACGAGAGGAGAGGAGAGGAGAGGAGAGGAGCTGAGCAGAGCCCCGCCGAGTGGACCCCCGGGCCATGCATTTGCAGCAGGCTTCAGCTTTCTCCCCACGAGGCCCTGAGCCTCCGTTCAGCGACGAGAAGGAAAGGCCCCGGCTTGCATTCCGGCCTGGCCCTCCGGGTCTCGGCCCTGTGCTTGCACCTGCGGCCCAGCCAGGGGATCAAGGGGAAGAGGTCTGAAGAAGCTGCCTGAAGCTCACCTCTGTTGGACTGAGAGGAACGCCTCCCGCCCTTGCCCTCTCCCCCATGACCACCACTCATCCAGCTTGTCTGCCAAGGCCAGGAACGAGGTGCATACTCCTGGGCACAGGGCGGTGCCTTCGAGTCCCCGGCGGACCCGATAGGCCGCTTCTGGGGCAAGCTGTGCGGCGGCCCGTTCCTGCCCTTGGCCCAGCTCTTATCTGCCGGGGCGGGGGTGGGTGGTGGGCTGGTGTGTGGGGGGTCCGGTCCCGGGGCGGGGGGAGGGGCGGGGTGCGGTGTGGGGGAGGGCTACCCTCCCCCCACACGTACCCCTCCTGGAAGGGCGCTGAAACCCGCCCCGCGCCCGTCTCCTTTCGCGCCTGTGAGTCGCCCGACACGTTGTGAGGCCATCTTAGGTGGGCAGAGCCTTTGCCAGGGGCCCGGTCCTGAGGTAGCTAGGCGCTCTGACTGGTCGCCGGCCGCAGGTGCTCTCAGCGTGCCCCTCTGGCCGGGGCCAACGGCTGCACCTGCAGAAGGTGGAGCCGCTTGTGAAAACTCCCAGGAGTCTTCCCCAAACGAGAGGACCCCCGGGTCGTCCACGGGGAGGGAGGCCGAGGAATAGGGCGTGCCCCGGCCGCAGAGTTCCTGTTCCCGAGGTGAGCTCGGGTGCGGAAAACGGACCTGGATCCCCTCGCTGCGGACGGTGCCGTCCCTCTCTGCGTACCGATCGATCGTGGCCCACTTCCGTCCCATCGCCAGTGGGTCCTGGATACCCTGTGTCCTACGGCACAGGCAGGGCCTCACGGGATGCGGCGGGGCCTGGGATCGGGGCTCTCTCTGGCGGGAGCAAGAAGTAAACAAACCGAAACCCAGATCCAGCTGTGAGAGGGTGGAACGTGCAGCGCCCCTGCATTACTCTTCCTCGTCTGCGTCTGGGAGCAAGCACTAACGAGGACACGTTCTGCGGGCCGTCTGCAGGGTGCTGCCCCCGACGGGGCACCGGGCGGCCACCTCCTCCCCTTTCCCCGTGGTCCACGGTGGCTGGGCCCGGGGCCTCCGCCGGGGCACCGGCGGCGGGTGCGGGGTCCCCGGTGGCCCTGAGACCCCAGGGACCCCACTGGCCGACCTCGCTCCTGCAGGGAGGGCCACGATCCAGGGGCCAGATGCCCCGGGGTGGGAGCTTCCAGCTCCTTGTTCCTGAACATGGCGGCTGCCGAGGCCACGGCCCCGAGGGTGGGGAGCGCGGCGGGCCTGGCAGCCAGGGGCTCCTCGGTGGGCGAGCCCGGCCCCGAACCCCACCGCGTGTGGCTTCCACCCCTACTGCGGAGGCGTGCCGGGCGGCCAGGTTCGGCCCGGGAATCCTCCCAGTGCTCCGAAGCCAGCCCTCCTCCCGTCACAGGCCTTCCCCACGGTATGCACAGGCAGGGGCTGGAGGCCGTGCTCAAAAAGCTTCCGCTTGATGGCACTGTTGCTCCAGAAATGCCCAGCACCTTCGCGAGCGTGGCCTCTCCCTCCGCCCTTTGCGGATCAAAAAAGGCCCAGGGACAAAGGCCCAGGGAGGCCCAAGAGCCACCCAAGCCTTCCCAGTGGGGTGGGACCTACTGGGGGGTTGGGGGAGGCGGTGTCTCTTCCTTTTGGGGCTTCTCCTTGGCAGTAGGAGCGCACAGGTAAAGACATCCCAAGGAATCCGTGCGTCCGTGGGTCCATCTCCACACCCCTCCGGGAGTGGTCTTGAGTCCACGTTGCCTGGCCCACGGGTCCTGGCGACCGGGACCCTGTCATGTCTGCACACCTGGGGACGGGCATCCACCTGGGTCGTGTCGGGCAGAACCCTAGCTCTCTCGGGACATTGATTCAGAGCCGAGAGGTGGCACAAGGACCTGGGTTTCTCCTCCTCCTGCGTGGTTGCCTCTCTGCTGTTCTCATCCCGCTACGTGAACTGGCTTAAGGGCTCAGGAGCAGGCCCGAGAAGGGTCTAGGCCACTGTGGCAGCGGGAGGAACTGACGGGGACCCAGGGAGCTGGGGCACATTGCCCCTGCTCACCTCCAGGGGCGTCAGGCGGTCGCTCTGCCACGGAGTGCCCGGGGTAGGGGGTGCAGGGAGGTGGTTTGGAGTTGCTGGGACGGGTGTACATCCCAGTGGCTCCCCTCCATCCGCACAGACAGATGACCCTGGGGAGGGCCATCAGTTCAGTAGACCCTTCTGGGGAGCCCTCCATGGGAGTGTGTCTGTACTCTCGCCTCAAACCCCCCGGACTCGTTCGTCGGTTCGTTCACTCGTTCCCTGCTCCACGCGTTCATTCGTAAGCACGCAGGTACACGAACGTGTGCGTGGGCGCGCGTGCGTATCACGTGTGCGTCGTGTGTAAGCTCGTGTACGGACGCCTACAGAGCGTGTACAAAAGGTCCCTTCTCTTGTACTTTCTCCCCGTAACCGCCTCGGGGGTGCCGCTGCGGATAGAACTTTCTCCCAGTCAGAGCCAAAGCCCTAGCCCTCACCGTTGCTCGATGGCCGCTCCCGGGTTGTCCCCGTCTGCGGAGGGAAGCACACGTCATTTCTGCGTGCGTGTGTGTGCTCCCGGGGTTGATTGCAGCTGAGGACAACGGGCCGCAGAGGGCTGTGTGCGTGTCGCCTGCTCCCTGACCCCAGCGGGCTCACGTAGCGATAGGTAGTCTTCTGCCTTTTGGGCTGCTCTCACGGCGCTGTAGGCGTGCCGTGGCGTTGGCACGCCTGTGCGGCGTCGACGTCGTGTCCTGCTAGGTCCCCTCCGTTTCTTTTCGGACAGCTGCCCAGGGCAGGGTGCCCTTGTCTGTGCCCGGAGGCAGGAGCATAGGGTGTCTCAGGTGCCCCTCCTCTTTGGACGCTAGGCTTCCGCCTTGTTCCTTCCTCTCCTCTTCTGTCTCCCACGGAAGTGGCTCTGAGGCGCGGGCCACTGAGTCGTCGTTACCGGGGTGTGGGTGAGCGTGACCAGGGTACGTTCTCCGGCGTCAGCGTCCACCCAGAGGAGAGGAGCAGGGTAGGTCTCACGTGGGCCACGTCCCAGAAGACGTGCCCTTGTGCCCGGAAAGTACGTGCGGTGGACCTTTGTGCGGCCAGAGGGGAGACGGGTGGGTGCCCCTTTACCCACGCGTCCTAGGAACCGCTGGGAAGTTGTGGAGGACGCGCGCGGGCTTGCCAAGATACCTGGGGGTGTCCCGCCATGGTCCCACGGGCGCAGAGCCGGGGAGAGACAGGCTCCGCGCCTGTCAACGCCGGGGTGTGATGGCTGTGCTTCCCCCCGGAAAGAGATTTTTGGGGGATGACGGGGTCAAGGTTTTCACTGGACGCGCTTCTTTGTGTACAAGCTGCTTCTGCCTAACGACCCCCCTGCCCCGGCTGGCACCCGTGCCATTTCCGAAGGACGAGTGGAGTTGATTCCTCACGCTCACGCTCGCGCCTCGTCCGGAAGTTTTTGGTTGGCCCGGGGGTGCCGGTACACTCGAGTAGGAACCGAAGGCGCTCTCTCTCAAGGTTGCGCGGGCGGGGGTGTACGCGGACCCCCCCAGCCCCCCGTTCACCGGCACCGTGGTGGTCCCACGCTGAGTGATGGGCGTTCGGTTCTCTCTCGTTGCAGAGGAGGCAGAGCGGAAGGAAAGGAGGAAGAGGGAAACCGGGGACGTCGGTCATCTCCAGGCGCTGGTGTTCCAGGTGAGTGCGTGCTCTTTGTTCTGTCTCCTTCCCCCGTCCGAAATAGTCTGTTTCATCAGAGGAAAAAGTCAGTGGTTCTGCTAGTTCAGCAAGGCTCAAGGAGGAGGGACTCCCAGGTGGGATCGTGGCACGGGGACACTGGTGTACTGTGTCGGAGTTCTTGGCCATGGTAGGAAAGGCTCTCGAGTCAGATCCTGACTGGGGGGCCGGAAGAAAGAGGTGCATGGACGAGCATCTGTGTACGGTCACCCTAGGTGATCGGTACGTAGCATTTGAGGTCAGTGTCCTGCGGGAGCGGGGAGGGTGGAAAGGGATCGGGCCCGGGCCGCTTGCACCGGCACCGGGGCCCGGTCTGGGCTCCAGCCTCCGTGAAGCCAACCGCCGCCCGTGACGTGATCACTCGGCGCCCCACCTCACCCCCGAGAAGCAGCAGTGCCAGCCCAGCCCGACGTGGGGGCCGGCGGTGGGGAGACCCCTTTGAGGGAGAGCCAGGCCTCGTGGGCTTTTTGCCTCCTGTGCTCTGAGTGGAGCCCGTGATAGCCGTTCCCCCCGTCCTCTCCTGATCGCTCTTGGGCCCAGCTCTCCCCGCCGTGGCCCTCCACCGAGCCAGGAAGGCCTCGGGGACGTGCCCTTGGGGGATGATGAAGAGGGGGCCGCCCGCTGGGCGGCGTGGAGGTTTGGCACGGGGCAGCCCTCTGTAGGGCTCCTTGCACTCCCCAAGTCTGCCTCTTGACAGACCAAGGGACTTGACAGTGTGGGGCCTTTCAGGAGGTGTACGTCCCTTCTTCCGTGTGGGAAATGTCGCCTGAGTGGGCGCGTGACCGGCAGCCGGAGGTGTTTTCTTTCTGTCTCTGTTTCTCCCTTCTCCTTCCTGTCTTCTGTTGAAACAGTCTTGCCGGGAGGAGGACGCCTCCTACCCTGGCTCAGGGTAATTGAAGGCTTCTCCAGGCGGGCTGGTGAGCGTGTGGCGCCGTGGTTTAGCGAGGGGTCGGCGGCGCGGCTGACGTTTCGTGCTTAGCGAAGGGCGGAGGCAGGGCTCGAGCAGCAAGGGCAGCGTGGCATTTCTGGGGTGACACTGCCTTCCAGAGGACCCTGTTTGGCCATCCCAGGAGCCCTTCACGGTAATATCTGGGCGTCGAGTCAAGTCCTCCGGCGTGGGGCGTGGGTCCCGGGTCCCGGAAGACGTGCACTCAGCACGGCGGGGCTCTTGTGGGTGTTCTTTCCTCGACGCACCTCAGTACCGCGGCTTGAAAGAATTGCCAAGGCCCGGAGGCGCGGCAGATTCGGAGTTAGGGAAAGAGAGGAAGGCGTGCTGAGACAGAAGCGAGGGAAAAGGAGAGAAGATGCGATCCCGTCCCGTCCCGTCCCTCCGGTTCTTTTCAGCACGGAGGACGCGTGGTGCTTCCCGAGGCGGCGGTGGACCAGAGCTCTCTTCTCTTTCCAAGGCCTCGTGTCCGCGGAGCACTTGGCATCCAGAGTGTGTTCCTTCAGCCAACATGGGTGGGGCCGGTGGCGGCAGTGCCCCCAGTGGCCCACCCCGTCCTCCACCCAAGTCAGTGCAACCAGGCGGGCGCTGAGAAGATGCTTAAGGGCCGGAACCTGTGTCTAAACCACACTGGCCAGTGCACCGCAAAGAAACTAAAGAGGAGTCCCCGGTGGCTCCCAGTCGCTCCGAGGTGTAAAGCACAGCGAGTTGGCGGGAGCCTACACCCACCCACACACCCACCCCGGGGGGTGTCTTCCCATCCCTGGCCTTCCCCTGGGCGGTGTCAGGAGACTGGCCCGCTCCGGCGTCTCTGGGGCAGCGCCCGGCGGCCCTCCCGACGGACCCGTGCGTGCCACCGTCCACGCCTGAACACCAAACCCCACTGCCACCCTCCCGCCCCCGGGCCGCCGTGGGAGAAGAGCCAGGTCCTCGGGGGAAGTCCATCGTCTTGCCACAGGAGGCCGAGCTCGTCCCGCACCGCGTCTGTGCCTGTGGGCTGCCGGCCCTTTGCTTCGGGCTGCTTGCCCCTCGGTGACTGGTGAGGAGGTGCCTCGCCAGGCACCGGCCAGACGTGACTGGATCTCTGTGCTCACACTCAGAGCGTTTCCCGAGGCGTTAGGCAAATGTGGGCTGCTAAAGACACGGCTGCCGGTCCACGGCTGGGTGCCTGGATGGGGAGTCATAACGGCAGGCTAAGAGGACCCCACAGAGACGAGGCCCCGCAGGATGCAGGGCCAGAGTTTGAGGCGCGCCCCTCTGAAGCGGCCAGGTTGATGAGCCATCCTGCCTTTGGCAGGTTGGGCAGAGGTTGGCATTTCGTTTTTCCCTCGGCAAAGGGCAGAGGGAGAGGGCCTGGGGGAGGGGAAGGGGCAGGGCAGGTTGGCACCCGTGGTGCAGTTCCGTCATCAAGAGGAACGGGTCCGCCGATCCCGCGAACCCTGTACCCGCCGTCCCTTCCTGGGGAGGAGTGACAAAGGATTGAAGTCGGGAACACTGGACAGTGGCCCCGGGAAGTCAGGAGCTCCGCCTGGGAAGGGGCGGGAAGCGTGGCCCGTGGCCCAAGGCCCGGCGGTGCCGTGGACGCTCCAGAGACGGGCAGTGGCACAAGGCGCACAGCCCGGCCGCCTGGCGTGTGGGGCTACAGGAGGTGGAGTCTCGGTGGACCCTGGTGGCCGCCACGTCCGGGCGTGACTAGAGGAAGCGGCTCCGAAGGAGGCCAGGCCGCGGTTCTGCGGGCATTTGGCCGCGTGTCCCTTCCCCTCGGCGCCAGAGGAGGTTCGGCCTAGGCGGGCCCAGGGCCCCGGAAGCCTCTCTGGGCCGCGGTGCGGCCCAGCCAGAGACCACCGCGGGCAACGGGAGTTCCGCCGCCCTTGGCGGCAGCGGCCGAGGCGGGCCCGCCGACCACCTTCTGTCCAGCTCAGAGACGACACGTGGAGCCTGGCTACCGAGTGCCGAGGGCGCCCGAGGCCCAGCGAGAGCTGGCAGTCCGAGTCCAGAAGGGGACGGCGCTCGCGGGACGCAGGAGCCACCGCAGAAGGAGCCCTTCACCTGAGCCGAAGAGTCCAGTCAGTCGGTGGCTGCGCTGCCATCTCGCGCGGTCTCCGGGATTGTGGCCCGGGCCTGACCTGGCCTGTCCCGAGTGCTCCCGGACGGGGCTCCCGGAGAGGAGGAGAGGGCAGGACACGAGAGGAGAGGAGAGGAGAGGAGAGGAGCTGAGCAGAGCCCCGCCGAGTGGACCCCCGGGCCATGCATTTGCAGCAGGCTTCAGCTTTCTCCCCACGAGGCCCTGAGCCTCCGTTCAGCGACGAGAAGGAAAGGCCCCGGCTTGCATTCCGGCCTGGCCCTCCGGGTCTCGGCCCTGTGCTTGCACCTGCGGCCCAGCCAGGGGATCAAGGGGAAGAGGTCTGAAGAAGCTGCCTGAAGCTCACCTCTGTTGGACTGAGAGGAACGCCTCCCGCCCTTGCCCTCTCCCCCATGACCACCACTCATCCAGCTTGTCTGCCAAGGCCAGGAACGAGGTGCATACTCCTGGGCACAGGGCGGTGCCTTCGAGTCCCCGGCGGACCCGATAGGCCGCTTCTGGGGCAAGCTGTGCGGCGGCCCGTTCCTGCCCTTGGCCCAGCTCTTATCTGCCGGGGCGGGGGTGGGTGGTGGGCTGGTGTGTGGGGGGTCCGGTCCCGGGGCGGGGGGAGGGGCGGGGTGCGGTGTGGGGGAGGGCTACCCTCCCCCCACACGTACCCCTCCTGGAAGGGCGCTGAAACCCGCCCCGCGCCCGTCTCCTTTCGCGCCTGTGAGTCGCCCGACACGTTGTGAGGCCATCTTAGGTGGGCAGAGCCTTTGCCAGGGGCCCGGTCCTGAGGTAGCTAGGCGCTCTGACTGGTCGCCGGCCGCAGGTGCTCTCAGCGTGCCCCTCTGGCCGGGGCCAACGGCTGCACCTGCAGAAGGTGGAGCCGCTTGTGAAAACTCCCAGGAGTCTTCCCCAAACGAGAGGACCCCCGGGTCGTCCACGGGGAGGGAGGCCGAGGAATAGGGCGTGCCCCGGCCGCAGAGTTCCTGTTCCCGAGGTGAGCTCGGGTGCGGAAAACGGACCTGGATCCCCTCGCTGCGGACGGTGCCGTCCCTCTCTGCGTACCGATCGATCGTGGCCCACTTCCGTCCCATCGCCAGTGGGTCCTGGATACCCTGTGTCCTACGGCACAGGCAGGGCCTCACGGGATGCGGCGGGGCCTGGGATCGGGGCTCTCTCTGGCGGGAGCAAGAAGTAAACAAACCGAAACCCAGATCCAGCTGTGAGAGGGTGGAACGTGCAGCGCCCCTGCATTACTCTTCCTCGTCTGCGTCTGGGAGCAAGCACTAACGAGGACACGTTCTGCGGGCCGTCTGCAGGGTGCTGCCCCCGACGGGGCACCGGGCGGCCACCTCCTCCCCTTTCCCCGTGGTCCACGGTGGCTGGGCCCGGGGCCTCCGCCGGGGCACCGGCGGCGGGTGCGGGGTCCCCGGTGGCCCTGAGACCCCAGGGACCCCACTGGCCGACCTCGCTCCTGCAGGGAGGGCCACGATCCAGGGGCCAGATGCCCCGGGGTGGGAGCTTCCAGCTCCTTGTTCCTGAACATGGCGGCTGCCGAGGCCACGGCCCCGAGGGTGGGGAGCGCGGCGGGCCTGGCAGCCAGGGGCTCCTCGGTGGGCGAGCCCGGCCCCGAACCCCACCGCGTGTGGCTTCCACCCCTACTGCGGAGGCGTGCCGGGCGGCCAGGTTCGGCCCGGGAATCCTCCCAGTGCTCCGAAGCCAGCCCTCCTCCCGTCACAGGCCTTCCCCACGGTATGCACAGGCAGGGGCTGGAGGCCGTGCTCAAAAAGCTTCCGCTTGATGGCACTGTTGCTCCAGAAATGCCCAGCACCTTCGCGAGCGTGGCCTCTCCCTCCGCCCTTTGCGGATCAAAAAAGGCCCAGGGACAAAGGCCCAGGGAGGCCCAAGAGCCACCCAAGCCTTCCCAGTGGGGTGGGACCTACTGGGGGGTTGGGGGAGGCGGTGTCTCTTCCTTTTGGGGCTTCTCCTTGGCAGTAGGAGCGCACAGGTAAAGACATCCCAAGGAATCCGTGCGTCCGTGGGTCCATCTCCACACCCCTCCGGGAGTGGTCTTGAGTCCACGTTGCCTGGCCCACGGGTCCTGGCGACCGGGACCCTGTCATGTCTGCACACCTGGGGACGGGCATCCACCTGGGTCGTGTCGGGCAGAACCCTAGCTCTCTCGGGACATTGATTCAGAGCCGAGAGGTGGCACAAGGACCTGGGTTTCTCCTCCTCCTGCGTGGTTGCCTCTCTGCTGTTCTCATCCCGCTACGTGAACTGGCTTAAGGGCTCAGGAGCAGGCCCGAGAAGGGTCTAGGCCACTGTGGCAGCGGGAGGAACTGACGGGGACCCAGGGAGCTGGGGCACATTGCCCCTGCTCACCTCCAGGGGCGTCAGGCGGTCGCTCTGCCACGGAGTGCCCGGGGTAGGGGGTGCAGGGAGGTGGTTTGGAGTTGCTGGGACGGGTGTACATCCCAGTGGCTCCCCTCCATCCGCACAGACAGATGACCCTGGGGAGGGCCATCAGTTCAGTAGACCCTTCTGGGGAGCCCTCCATGGGAGTGTGTCTGTACTCTCGCCTCAAACCCCCCGGACTCGTTCGTCGGTTCGTTCACTCGTTCCCTGCTCCACGCGTTCATTCGTAAGCACGCAGGTACACGAACGTGTGCGTGGGCGCGCGTGCGTATCACGTGTGCGTCGTGTGTAAGCTCGTGTACGGACGCCTACAGAGCGTGTACAAAAGGTCCCTTCTCTTGTACTTTCTCCCCGTAACCGCCTCGGGGGTGCCGCTGCGGATAGAACTTTCTCCCAGTCAGAGCCAAAGCCCTAGCCCTCACCGTTGCTCGATGGCCGCTCCCGGGTTGTCCCCGTCTGCGGAGGGAAGCACACGTCATTTCTGCGTGCGTGTGTGTGCTCCCGGGGTTGATTGCAGCTGAGGACAACGGGCCGCAGAGGGCTGTGTGCGTGTCGCCTGCTCCCTGACCCCAGCGGGCTCACGTAGCGATAGGTAGTCTTCTGCCTTTTGGGCTGCTCTCACGGCGCTGTAGGCGTGCCGTGGCGTTGGCACGCCTGTGCGGCGTCGACGTCGTGTCCTGCTAGGTCCCCTCCGTTTCTTTTCGGACAGCTGCCCAGGGCAGGGTGCCCTTGTCTGTGCCCGGAGGCAGGAGCATAGGGTGTCTCAGGTGCCCCTCCTCTTTGGACGCTAGGCTTCCGCCTTGTTCCTTCCTCTCCTCTTCTGTCTCCCACGGAAGTGGCTCTGAGGCGCGGGCCACTGAGTCGTCGTTACCGGGGTGTGGGTGAGCGTGACCAGGGTACGTTCTCCGGCGTCAGCGTCCACCCAGAGGAGAGGAGCAGGGTAGGTCTCACGTGGGCCACGTCCCAGAAGACGTGCCCTTGTGCCCGGAAAGTACGTGCGGTGGACCTTTGTGCGGCCAGAGGGGAGACGGGTGGGTGCCCCTTTACCCACGCGTCCTAGGAACCGCTGGGAAGTTGTGGAGGACGCGCGCGGGCTTGCCAAGATACCTGGGGGTGTCCCGCCATGGTCCCACGGGCGCAGAGCCGGGGAGAGACAGGCTCCGCGCCTGTCAACGCCGGGGTGTGATGGCTGTGCTTCCCCCCGGAAAGAGATTTTTGGGGGATGACGGGGTCAAGGTTTTCACTGGACGCGCTTCTTTGTGTACAAGCTGCTTCTGCCTAACGACCCCCCTGCCCCGGCTGGCACCCGTGCCATTTCCGAAGGACGAGTGGAGTTGATTCCTCACGCTCACGCTCGCGCCTCGTCCGGAAGTTTTTGGTTGGCCCGGGGGTGCCGGTACACTCGAGTAGGAACCGAAGGCGCTCTCTCTCAAGGTTGCGCGGGCGGGGGTGTACGCGGACCCCCCCAGCCCCCCGTTCACCGGCACCGTGGTGGTCCCACGCTGAGTGATGGGCGTTCGGTTCTCTCTCGTTGCAGAGGAGGCAGAGCGGAAGGAAAGGAGGAAGAGGGAAACCGGGGACGTCGGTCATCTCCAGGCGCTGGTGTTCCAGGTGAGTGCGTGCTCTTTGTTCTGTCTCCTTCCCCCGTCCGAAATAGTCTGTTTCATCAGAGGAAAAAGTCAGTGGTTCTGCTAGTTCAGCAAGGCTCAAGGAGGAGGGACTCCCAGGTGGGATCGTGGCACGGGGACACTGGTGTACTGTGTCGGAGTTCTTGGCCATGGTAGGAAAGGCTCTCGAGTCAGATCCTGACTGGGGGGCCGGAAGAAAGAGGTGCATGGACGAGCATCTGTGTACGGTCACCCTAGGTGATCGGTACGTAGCATTTGAGGTCAGTGTCCTGCGGGAGCGGGGAGGGTGGAAAGGGATCGGGCCCGGGCCGCTTGCACCGGCACCGGGGCCCGGTCTGGGCTCCAGCCTCCGTGAAGCCAACCGCCGCCCGTGACGTGATCACTCGGCGCCCCACCTCACCCCCGAGAAGCAGCAGTGCCAGCCCAGCCCGACGTGGGGGCCGGCGGTGGGGAGACCCCTTTGAGGGAGAGCCAGGCCTCGTGGGCTTTTTGCCTCCTGTGCTCTGAGTGGAGCCCGTGATAGCCGTTCCCCCCGTCCTCTCCTGATCGCTCTTGGGCCCAGCTCTCCCCGCCGTGGCCCTCCACCGAGCCAGGAAGGCCTCGGGGACGTGCCCTTGGGGGATGATGAAGAGGGGGCCGCCCGCTGGGCGGCGTGGAGGTTTGGCACGGGGCAGCCCTCTGTAGGGCTCCTTGCACTCCCCAAGTCTGCCTCTTGACAAACCAAGGGACTTGACAGTGTGGGGCCTTTCAGGAGGTGTACGTCCCTTCTTCCGTGTGGGAAATGTCGCCTGAGTGGGCGCGTGACCGGCAGCCGGAGGTGTTTTCTTTCTGTCTCTGTTTCTCCCTTCTCCTTCCTGTCTTCTGTTGAAACAGTCTTGCCGGGAGGAGGACGCCTCCTACCCTGGCTCAGGGTAATTGAAGGCTTCTCCAGGCGGGCTGGTGAGCGTGTGGCGCCGTGGTTTAGCGAGGGGTCGGCGGCGCGGCTGACGTTTCGTGCTTAGCGAAGGGCGGAGGCAGGGCTCGAGCAGCAAGGGCAGCGTGGCATTTCTGGGGTGACACTGCCTTCCAGAGGACCCTGTTTGGCCATCCCAGGAGCCCTTCACGGTAATATCTGGGCGTCGAGTCAAGTCCTCCGGCGTGGGGCGTGGGTCCCGGGTCCCGGAAGACGTGCACTCAGCACGGCGGGGCTCTTGTGGGTGTTCTTTCCTCGACGCACCTCAGTACCGCGGCTTGAAAGAATTGCCAAGGCCCGGAGGCGCGGCAGATTCGGAGTTAGGGAAAGAGAGGAAGGCGTGCTGAGACAGAAGCGAGGGAAAAGGAGAGAAGATGCGATCCCGTCCCGTCCCGTCCCTCCGGTTCTTTTCAGCACGGAGGACGCGTGGTGCTTCCCGAGGCGGCGGTGGACCAGAGCTCTCTTCTCTTTCCAAGGCCTCGTGTCCGCGGAGCACTTGGCATCCAGAGTGTGTTCCTTCAGCCAACATGGGTGGGGCCGGTGGCGGCAGTGCCCCCAGTGGCCCACCCCGTCCTCCACCCAAGTCAGTGCAACCAGGCGGGCGCTGAGAAGATGCTTAAGGGCCGGAACCTGTGTCTAAACCACACTGGCCAGTGCACCGCAAAGAAACTAAAGAGGAGTCCCCGGTGGCTCCCAGTCGCTCCGAGGTGTAAAGCACAGCGAGTTGGCGGGAGCCTACACCCACCCACACACCCACCCCGGGGGGTGTCTTCCCATCCCTGGCCTTCCCCTGGGCGGTGTCAGGAGACTGGCCCGCTCCGGCGTCTCTGGGGCAGCGCCCGGCGGCCCTCCCGACGGACCCGTGCGTGCCACCGTCCACGCCTGAACACCAAACCCCACTGCCACCCTCCCGCCCCCGGGCCGCCGTGGGAGAAGAGCCAGGTCCTCGGGGGAAGTCCATCGTCTTGCCACAGGAGGCCGAGCTCGTCCCGCACCGCGTCTGTGCCTGTGGGCTGCCGGCCCTTTGCTTCGGGCTGCTTGCCCCTCGGTGACTGGTGAGGAGGTGCCTCGCCAGGCACCGGCCAGACGTGACTGGATCTCTGTGCTCACACTCAGAGCGTTTCCCGAGGCGTTAGGCAAATGTGGGCTGCTAAAGACACGGCTGCCGGTCCACGGCTGGGTGCCTGGATGGGGAGTCATAACGGCAGGCTAAGAGGACCCCACAGAGACGAGGCCCCGCAGGATGCAGGGCCAGAGTTTGAGGCGCGCCCCTCTGAAGCGGCCAGGTTGATGAGCCATCCTGCCTTTGGCAGGTTGGGCAGAGGTTGGCATTTCGTTTTTCCCTCGGCAAAGGGCAGAGGGAGAGGGCCTGGGGGAGGGGAAGGGGCAGGGCAGGTTGGCACCCGTGGTGCAGTTCCGTCATCAAGAGGAACGGGTCCGCCGATCCCGCGAACCCTGTACCCGCCGTCCCTTCCTGGGGAGGAGTGACAAAGGATTGAAGTCGGGAACACTGGACAGTGGCCCCGGGAAGTCAGGAGCTCCGCCTGGGAAGGGGCGGGAAGCGTGGCCCGTGGCCCAAGGCCCGGCGGTGCCGTGGACGCTCCAGAGACGGGCAGTGGCACAAGGCGCACAGCCCGGCCGCCTGGCGTGTGGGGCTACAGGAGGTGGAGTCTCGGTGGACCCTGGTGGCCGCCACGTCCGGGCGTGACTAGAGGAAGCGGCTCCGAAGGAGGCCAGGCCGCGGTTCTGCGGGCATTTGGCCGCGTGTCCCTTCCCCTCGGCGCCAGAGGAGGTTCGGCCTAGGCGGGCCCAGGGCCCCGGAAGCCTCTCTGGGCCGCGGTGCGGCCCAGCCAGAGACCACCGCGGGCAACGGGAGTTCCGCCGCCCTTGGCGGCAGCGGCCGAGGCGGGCCCGCCGACCACCTTCTGTCCAGCTCAGAGACGACACGTGGAGCCTGGCTACCGAGTGCCGAGGGCGCCCGAGGCCCAGCGAGAGCTGGCAGTCCGAGTCCAGAAGGGGACGGCGCTCGCGGGACGCAGGAGCCACCGCAGAAGGAGCCCTTCACCTGAGCCGAAGAGTCCAGTCAGTCGGTGGCTGCGCTGCCATCTCGCGCGGTCTCCGGGATTGTGGCCCGGGCCTGACCTGGCCTGTCCCGAGTGCTCCCGGACGGGGCTCCCGGAGAGGAGGAGAGGGCAGGACACGAGAGGAGAGGAGAGGAGAGGAGAGGAGCTGAGCAGAGCCCCGCCGAGTGGACTCCCGGGCCATGCATTTGCAGCAGGCTTCAGCTTTCTCCCCACGAGGCCCTGAGCCTCCGTTCAGCGACGAGAAGGAAAGGCCCCGGCTTGCATTCCGGCCTGGCCCTCCGGGTCTCGGCCCTGTGCTTGCACCTGCGGCCCAGCCAGGGGATCAAGGGGAAGAGGTCTGAAGAAGCTGCCTGAAGCTCACCTCTGTTGGACTGAGAGGAACGCCTCCCGCCCTTGCCCTCTCCCCCATGACCACCACTCATCCAGCTTGTCTGCCAAGGCCAGGAACGAGGTGCATACTCCTGGGCACAGGGCGGTGCCTTCGAGTCCCCGGCGGACCCGATAGGCCGCTTCTGGGGCAAGCTGTGCGGCGGCCCGTTCCTGCCCTTGGCCCAGCTCTTATCTGCCGGGGCGGGGGTGGGTGGTGGGCTGGTGTGTGGGGGGTCCGGTCCCGGGGCGGGGGGAGGGGCGGGGTGCGGTGTGGGGGAGGGCTACCCTCCCCCCACACGTACCCCTCCTGGAAGGGCGCTGAAACCCGCCCCGCGCCCGTCTCCTTTCGCGCCTGTGAGTCGCCCGACACGTTGTGAGGCCATCTTAGGTGGGCAGAGCCTTTGCCAGGGGCCCGGTCCTGAGGTAGCTAGGCGCTCTGACTGGTCGCCGGCCGCAGGTGCTCTCAGCGTGCCCCTCTGGCCGGGGCCAACGGCTGCACCTGCAGAAGGTGGAGCCGCTTGTGAAAACTCCCAGGAGTCTTCCCCAAACGAGAGGACCCCCGGGTCGTCCACGGGGAGGGAGGCCGAGGAATAGGGCGTGCCCCGGCCGCAGAGTTCCTGTTCCCGAGGTGAGCTCGGGTGCGGAAAACGGACCTGGATCCCCTCGCTGCGGACGGTGCCGTCCCTCTCTGCGTACCGATCGATCGTGGCCCACTTCCGTCCCATCGCCAGTGGGTCCTGGATACCCTGTGTCCTACGGCACAGGCAGGGCCTCACGGGATGCGGCGGGGCCTGGGATCGGGGCTCTCTCTGGCGGGAGCAAGAAGTAAACAAACCGAAACCCAGATCCAGCTGTGAGAGGGTGGAACGTGCAGCGCCCCTGCATTACTCTTCCTCGTCTGCGTCTGGGAGCAAGCACTAACGAGGACACGTTCTGCGGGCCGTCTGCAGGGTGCTGCCCCCGACGGGGCACCGGGCGGCCACCTCCTCCCCTTTCCCCGTGGTCCACGGTGGCTGGGCCCGGGGCCTCCGCCGGGGCACCGGCGGCGGGTGCGGGGTCCCCGGTGGCCCTGAGACCCCAGGGACCCCACTGGCCGACCTCGCTCCTGCAGGGAGGGCCACGATCCAGGGGCCAGATGCCCCGGGGTGGGAGCTTCCAGCTCCTTGTTCCTGAACATGGCGGCTGCCGAGGCCACGGCCCCGAGGGTGGGGAGCGCGGCGGGCCTGGCAGCCAGGGGCTCCTCGGTGGGCGAGCCCGGCCCCGAACCCCACCGCGTGTGGCTTCCACCCCTACTGCGGAGGCGTGCCGGGCGGCCAGGTTCGGCCCGGGAATCCTCCCAGTGCTCCGAAGCCAGCCCTCCTCCCGTCACAGGCCTTCCCCACGGTATGCACAGGCAGGGGCTGGAGGCCGTGCTCAAAAAGCTTCCGCTTGATGGCACTGTTGCTCCAGAAATGCCCAGCACCTTCGCGAGCGTGGCCTCTCCCTCCGCCCTTTGCGGATCAAAAAAGGCCCAGGGACAAAGGCCCAGGGAGGCCCAAGAGCCACCCAAGCCTTCCCAGTGGGGTGGGACCTACTGGGGGGTTGGGGGAGGCGGTGTCTCTTCCTTTTGGGGCTTCTCCTTGGCAGTAGGAGCGCACAGGTAAAGACATCCCAAGGAATCCGTGCGTCCGTGGGTCCATCTCCACACCCCTCCGGGAGTGGTCTTGAGTCCACGTTGCCTGGCCCACGGGTCCTGGCGACCGGGACCCTGTCATGTCTGCACACCTGGGGACGGGCATCCACCTGGGTCGTGTCGGGCAGAACCCTAGCTCTCTCGGGACATTGATTCAGAGCCGAGAGGTGGCACAAGGACCTGGGTTTCTCCTCCTCCTGCGTGGTTGCCTCTCTGCTGTTCTCATCCCGCTACGTGAACTGGCTTAAGGGCTCAGGAGCAGGCCCGAGAAGGGTCTAGGCCACTGTGGCAGCGGGAGGAACTGACGGGGACCCAGGGAGCTGGGGCACATTGCCCCTGCTCACCTCCAGGGGCGTCAGGCGGTCGCTCTGCCACGGAGTGCCCGGGGTAGGGGGTGCAGGGAGGTGGTTTGGAGTTGCTGGGACGGGTGTACATCCCAGTGGCTCCCCTCCATCCGCACAGACAGATGACCCTGGGGAGGGCCATCAGTTCAGTAGACCCTTCTGGGGAGCCCTCCATGGGAGTGTGTCTGTACTCTCGCCTCAAACCCCCTGGACTCGTTCGTCGGTTCGTTCACTCGTTCCCTGCTCCACGCGTTCATTCGTAAGCACGCAGGTACACGAACGTGTGCGTGGGCGCGCGTGCGTATCACGTGTGCGTCGTGTGTAAGCTCGTGTACGGACGCCTACAGAGCGTGTACAAAAGGTCCCTTCTCTTGTACTTTCTCCCCGTAACCGCCTCGGGGGTGCCGCTGCGGATAGAACTTTCTCCCAGTCAGAGCCAAAGCCCTAGCCCTCACCGTTGCTCGATGGCCGCTCCCGGGTTGTCCCCGTCTGCGGAGGGAAGCACACGTCATTTCTGCGTGCGTGTGTGTGCTCCCGGGGTTGAATGCAGGTGAGGACAACGGGCCGCAGAGGGCTGTGTGCGTGTCGCCTGCTCCCTGACCCCAGCGGGCTCACGTAGCGATAGGTAGTCTTCTGCCTTTTGGGCTGCTCTCACGGCGCTGTAGGCGTGCCGTGGCGTTGGCACGCCTGTGCGGCGTCGACGTCGTGTCCTGCTAGGTCCCCTCCGTTTCTTTTCGGACAGCTGCCCAGGGCAGGGTGCCCTTGTCTGTGCCCGGAGGCAGGAGCCTAGGGTGTCTCAGGTGCCCCTCCTCTTTGGACGCTAGGCTTCCGCCTTGTTCCTTCCTCTCCTCTTCTGTCTCCCACGGAAGTGGCTCTGAGGCGCGGGCCACTGAGTCGTCGTTACCGGGGTGTGGGTGAGCGTGACCAGGGTACGTTCTCCGGCGTCAGCGTCCACCCAGAGGAGAGGAGCAGGGTAGGTCTCACGTGGGCCACGTCCCAGAAGACGTGCCCTTGTGCCCGGAAAGTACGTGCGGTGGACCTTTGTGCGGCCAGAGGGGAGACGGGTGGGTGCCCCTTTACCCACGCGTCCTAGGAACCGCTGGGAAGTTGTGGAGGACGCGCGCGGGCTTGCCAAGATACCTGGGGGTGTCCCGCCATGGTCCCACGGGCGCAGAGCCGGGGAGAGACAGGCTCCGCGCCTGTCAACGCCGGGGTGTGATGGCTGTGCTTCCCCCCGGAAAGAGATTTTTGGGGGATGACGGGGTCAAGGTTTTCACTGGACGCGCTTCTTTGTGTACAAGCTGCTTCTGCCTAACGACCCCCCTGCCCCGGCTGGCACCCGTGCCATTTCCGAAGGACGAGTGGAGTTGATTCCTCACGCTCGCGCCTCGTCCGGAAGTTTTTGGTTGGCCCGGGGGTGCCGGTACACTCGAGTAGGAACCGAAGGCGCTCTCTCTCAAGGTTGCGCGGGCGGGGGTGTACGCGGACCCCCCCAGCCCCCCGTTCACCGGCACCGTGGTGGTCCCACGCTGAGTGATGGGCGTTCGGTTCTCTCTCGTTGCAGAGGAGGCAGAGCGGAAGGAAAGGAGGAAGAGGGAAACCGGGGACGTCGGTCATCTCCAGGCGCTGGTGTTCCAGGTGAGTGCGTGCTCTTTGTTCTGTCTCCTTCCCCCGTCCGAAATAGTCTGTTTCATCAGAGGAAAAAGTCAGTGGTTCTGCTAGTTCAGCAAGGCTCAAGGAGGAGGGACTCCCAGGTGGGATCGTGGCACGGGGACACTGGTGTACTGTGTCGGAGTTCTTGGCCATGGTAGGAAAGGCTCTCGAGTCAGATCCTGACTGGGGGGCCGGAAGAAAGAGGTGCATGGACGAGCATCTGTGTACGGTCACCCTAGGTGATCGGTACGTAGCATTTGAGGTCAGTGTCCTGCGGGAGCGGGGAGGGTGGAAAGGGATCGGGCCCGGGCCGCTTGCACCGGCACCGGGGCCCGGTCTGGGCTCCAGCCTCCGTGAAGCCAACCGCCGCCCGTGACGTGATCACTCGGCGCCCCACCTCACCCCCGAGAAGCAGCAGTGCCAGCCCAGCCCGACGTGGGGGCCGGCGGTGGGGAGACCCCTTTGAGGGAGAGCCAGGCCTCGTGGGCTTTTTGCCTCCTGTGCTCTGAGTGGAGCCCGTGATAGCCGTTCCCCCCGTCCTCTCCTGATCGCTCTTGGGCCCAGCTCTCCCCGCCGTGGCCCTCCACCGAGCCAGGAAGGCCTCGGGGACGTGCCCTTGGGGGATGATGAAGAGGGGGCCGCCCGCTGGGCGGCGTGGAGGTTTGGCACGGGGCAGCCCTCTGTAGGGCTCCTTGCACTCCCCAAGTCTGCCTCTTGACAAACCAAGGGACTTGACAGTGTGGGGCCTTTCAGGAGGTGTACGTCCCTTCTTCCGTGTGGGAAATGTCGCCTGAGTGGGCGCGTGACCGGCAGCCGGAGGTGTTTTCTTTCTGTCTCTGTTTCTCCCTTCTCCTTCCTGTCTTCTGTTGAAACAGTCTTGCCGGGAGGAGGACGCCTCCTACCCTGGCTCAGGGTAATTGAAGGCTTCTCCAGGCGGGCTGGTGAGCGTGTGGCGCCGTGGTTTAGCGAGGGGTCGGCGGCGCGGCTGACGTTTCGTGCTTAGCGAAGGGCGGAGGCAGGGCTCGAGCAGCAAGGGCAGCGTGGCATTTCTGGGGTGACACTGCCTTCCAGAGGACCCTGTTTGGCCATCCCAGGAGCCCTTCACGGTAATATCTGGGCGTCGAGTCAAGTCCTCCGGCGTGGGGCGTGGGTCCCGGGTCCCGGAAGACGTGCACTCAGCACGGCGGGGCTCTTGTGGGTGTTCTTTCCTCGACGCACCTCAGTACCGCGGCTTGAAAGAATTGCCAAGGCCCGGAGGCGCGGCAGATTCGGAGTTAGGGAAAGAGAGGAAGGCGTGCTGAGACAGAAGCGAGGGAAAAGGAGAGAAGATGCGATCCCGTCCCGTCCCGTCCCTCCGGTTCTTTTCAGCACGGAGGACGCGTGGTGCTTCCCGAGGCGGCGGTGGACCAGAGCTCTCTTCTCTTTCCAAGGCCTCGTGTCCGCGGAGCACTTGGCATCCAGAGTGTGTTCCTTCAGCCAACATGGGTGGGGCCGGTGGCGGCAGTGCCCCCAGTGGCCCACCCCGTCCTCCACCCAAGTCAGTGCAACCAGGCGGGCGCTGAGAAGATGCTTAAGGGCCGGAACCTGTGTCTAAACCACACTGGCCAGTGCACCGCAAAGAAACTAAAGAGGAGTCCCCGGTGGCTCCCAGTCGCTCCGAGGTGTAAAGCACAGCGAGTTGGCGGGAGCCTACACCCACCCACACACCCACCCCGGGGGGTGTCTTCCCATCCCTGGCCTTCCCCTGGGCGATGTCAGGAGACTGGCCCGCTCCGGCGTCTCTGGGGCAGCGCCCGGCGGCCCTCCCGACGGACCCGTGCGTGCCACCGTCCACGCCTGAACACCAAACCCCACTGCCACCCTCCCGCCCCCGGGCCGCCGTGGGAGAAGAGCCAGGTCCTCGGGGGAAGTCCATCGTCTTGCCACAGGAGGCCGAGCTCGTCCCGCACCGCGTCTGTGCCTGTGGGCTGCCGGCCCTTTGCTTCGGGCTGCTTGCCCCTCGGTGACTGGTGAGGAGGTGCCTCGCCAGGCACCGGCCAGACGTGACTGGATCTCTGTGCTCACACTCAGAGCGTTTCCCGAGGCGTTAGGCAAATGTGGGCTGCTAAAGACACGGCTGCCGGTCCACGGCTGGGTGCCTGGATGGGGAGTCATAACGGCAGGCTAAGAGGACCCCACAGAGACGAGGCCCCGCAGGATGCAGGGCCAGAGTTTGAGGCGCGCCCCTCTGAAGCGGCCAGGTTGATGAGCCATCCTGCCTTTGGCAGGTTGGGCAGAGGTTGGCATTTCGTTTTTCCCTCGGCAAAGGGCAGAGGGAGAGGGCCTGGGGGAGGGGAAGGGGCAGGGCAGGTTGGCACCCGTGGTGCAGTTCCGTCATCAAGAGGAACGGGTCCGCCGATCCCGCGAACCCTGTACCCGCCGTCCCTTCCTGGGGAGGAGTGACAAAGGATTGAAGTCGGGAACACTGGACAGTGGCCCCGGGAAGTCAGGAGCTCCGCCTGGGAAGGGGCGGGAAGCGTGGCCCGTGGCCCAAGGCCCGGCGGTGCCGTGGACGCTCCAGAGACGGGCAGTGGCACAAGGCGCACAGCCCGGCCGCCTGGCGTGTGGGGCTACAGGAGGTGGAGTCTCGGTGGACCCTGGTGGCCGCCACGTCCGGGCGTGACTAGAGGAAGCGGCTCCGAAGGAGGCCAGGCCGCGGTTCTGCGGGCATTTGGCCGCGTGTCCCTTCCCCTCGGCGCCAGAGGAGGTTCGGCCTAGGCGGGCCCAGGGCCCCGGAAGCCTCTCTGGGCCGCGGTGCGGCCCAGCCAGAGACCACCGCGGGCAACGGGAGTTCCGCCGCCCTTGGCGGCAGCGGCCGAGGCGGGCCCGCCGACCACCTTCTGTCCAGCTCAGAGACGACACGTGGAGCCTGGCTACCGAGTGCCGAGGGCGCCCGAGGCCCAGCGAGAGCTGGCAGTCCGAGTCCAGAAGGGGACGGCGCTCGCGGGACGCAGGAGCCACCGCAGAAGGAGCCCTTCACCTGAGCCGAAGAGTCCAGTCAGTCGGTGGCTGCGCTGCCATCTCGCGCGGTCTCCGGGATTGTGGCCCGGGCCTGACCTGGCCTGTCCCGAGTGCTCCCGGACGGGGCTCCCGGAGAGGAGGAGAGGGCAGGACACGAGAGGAGAGGAGAGGAGAGGAGAGGAGCTGAGCAGAGCCCCGCCGAGTGGACTCCCGGGCCATGCATTTGCAGCAGGCTTCAGCTTTCTCCCCACGAGGCCCTGAGCCTCCGTTCAGCGACGAGAAGGAAAGGCCCCGGCTTGCATTCCGGCCTGGCCCTCCGGGTCTCGGCCCTGTGCTTGCACCTGCGGCCCAGCCAGGGGATCAAGGGGAAGAGGTCTGAAGAAGCTGCCTGAAGCTCACCTCTGTTGGACTGAGAGGAACGCCTCCCGCCCTTGCCCTCTCCCCCATGACCGCCACTCATCCAGCTTGTCTGCCAAGGCCAGGAACGAGGTGCATACTCCTGGGCACAGGGCGGTGCCTTCGAGTCCCCGGCGGACCCGATAGGCCGCTTCTGGGGCAAGCTGTGCGGCGGCCCGTTCCTGCCCTTGGCCCAGCTCTTATCTGCCGGGGCGGGGGTGGGTGGTGGGCTGGTGTGTGGGGGGTCCGGTCCCGGGGCGGGGGGAGGGGCGGGGTGCGGTGTGGGGGAGGGCTACCCTCCCCCCACACGTACCCCTCCTGGAAGGGCGCTGAAACCCGCCCCGCGCCCGTCTCCTTTCGCGCCTGTGAGTCGCCCGACACGTTGTGAGGCCATCTTAGGTGGGCAGAGCCTTTGCCAGGGGCCCGGTCCTGAGGTAGCTAGGCGCTCTGACTGGTCGCCGGCCGCAGGTGCTCTCAGCGTGCCCCTCTGGCCGGGGCCAACGGCTGCACCTGCAGAAGGTGGAGCCGCTTGTGAAAACTCCCAGGAGTCTTCCCCAAACGAGAGGACCCCCGGGTCGTCCACGGGGAGGGAGGCCGAGGAATAGGGCGTGCCCCGGCCGCAGAGTTCCTGTTCCCGAGGTGAGCTCGGGTGCGGAAAACGGACCTGGATCCCCTCGCTGCGGACGGTGCCGTCCCTCTCTGCGTACCGATCGATCGTGGCCCACTTCCGTCCCATCGCCAGTGGGTCCTGGATACCCTGTGTCCTACGGCACAGGCAGGGCCTCACGGGATGCGGCGGGGCCTGGGATCGGGGCTCTCTCTGGCGGGAGCAAGAAGTAAACAAACCGAAACCCAGATCCAGCTGTGAGAGGGTGGAACGTGCAGCGCCCCTGCATTACTCTTCCTCGTCTGCGTCTGGGAGCAAGCACTAACGAGGACACGTTCTGCGGGCCGTCTGCAGGGTGCTGCCCCCGACGGGGCACCGGGCGGCCACCTCCTCCCCTTTCCCCGTGGTCCACGGTGGCTGGGCCCGGGGCCTCCGCCGGGGCACCGGCGGCGGGTGCGGGGTCCCCGGTGGCCCTGAGACCCCAGGGACCCCACTGGCCGACCTCGCTCCTGCAGGGAGGGCCACGATCCAGGGGCCAGATGCCCCGGGGTGGGAGCTTCCAGCTCCTTGTTCCTGAACATGGCGGCTGCCGAGGCCACGGCCCCGAGGGTGGGGAGCGCGGCGGGCCTGGCAGCCAGGGGCTCCTCGGTGGGCGAGCCCGGCCCCGAACCCCACCGCGTGTGGCTTCCACCCCTACTGCGGAGGCGTGCCGGGCGGCCAGGTTCGGCCCGGGAATCCTCCCAGTGCTCCGAAGCCAGCCCTCCTCCCGTCACAGGCCTTCCCCACGGTATGCACAGGCAGGGGCTGGAGGCCGTGCTCAAAAAGCTTCCGCTTGATGGCACTGTTGCTCCAGAAATGCCCAGCACCTTCGCGAGCGTGGCCTCTCCCTCCGCCCTTTGCGGATCAAAAAAGGCCCAGGGACAAAGGCCCAGGGAGGCCCAAGAGCCACCCAAGCCTTCCCAGTGGGGTGGGACCTACTGGGGGGTTGGGGGAGGCGGTGTCTCTTCCTTTTGGGGCTTCTCCTTGGCAGTAGGAGCGCACAGGTAAAGACATCCCAAGGAATCCGTGCGTCCGTGGGTCCATCTCCACACCCCTCCGGGAGTGGTCTTGAGTCCACGTTGCCTGGCCCACGGGTCCTGGCGACCGGGACCCTGTCATGTCTGCACACCTGGGGACGGGCATCCACCTGGGTCGTGTCGGGCAGAACCCTAGCTCTCTCGGGACATTGATTCAGAGCCGAGAGGTGGCACAAGGACCTGGGTTTCTCCTCCTCCTGCGTGGTTGCCTCTCTGCTGTTCTCATCCCGCTACGTGAACTGGCTTAAGGGCTCAGGAGCAGGCCCGAGAAGGGTCTAGGCCACTGTGGCAGCGGGAGGAACTGACGGGGACCCAGGGAGCTGGGGCACATTGCCCCTGCTCACCTCCAGGGGCGTCAGGCGGTCGCTCTGCCACGGAGTGCCCGGGGTAGGGGGTGCAGGGAGGTGGTTTGGAGTTGCTGGGACGGGTGTACATCCCAGTGGCTCCCCTCCATCCGCACAGACAGATGACCCTGGGGAGGGCCATCAGTTCAGTAGACCCTTCTGGGGAGCCCTCCATGGGAGTGTGTCTGTACTCTCGCCTCAAACCCCCCGGACTCGTTCGTCGGTTCGTTCACTCGTTCCCTGCTCCACGCGTTCATTCGTAAGCACGCAGGTACACGAACGTGTGCGTGGGCGCGCGTGCGTATCACGTGTGCGTCGTGTGTAAGCTCGTGTACGGACGCCTACAGAGCGTGTACAAAAGGTCCCTTCTCTTGTACTTTCTCCCCGTAACCGCCTCGGGGGTGCCGCTGCGGATAGAACTTTCTCCCAGTCAGAGCCAAAGCCCTAGCCCTCACCGTTGCTCGATGGCCGCTCCCGGGTTGTCCCCGTCTGCGGAGGGAAGCACACGTCATTTCTGCGTGCGTGTGTGTGCTCCCGGGGTTGATTGCAGCTGAGGACAACGGGCCGCAGAGGGCTGTGTGCGTGTCGCCTGCTCCCTGACCCCAGCGGGCTCACGTAGCGATAGGTAGTCTTCTGCCTTTTGGGCTGCTCTCACGGCGCTGTAGGCGTGCCGTGGCGTTGGCACGCCTGTGCGGCGTCGACGTCGTGTCCTGCTAGGTCCCCTCCGTTTCTTTTCGGACAGCTGCCCAGGGCAGGGTGCCCTTGTCTGTGCCCGGAGGCAGGAGCCTAGGGTGTCTCAGGTGCCCCTCCTCTTTGGACGCTAGGCTTCCGCCTTGTTCCTTCCTCTCCTCTTCTGTCTCCCACGGAAGTGGCTCTGAGGCGCGGGCCACTGAGTCGTCGTTACCGGGGTGTGGGTGAGCGTGACCAGGGTACGTTCTCCGGCGTCAGCGTCCACCCAGAGGAGAGGAGCAGGGTAGGTCTCACGTGGGCCACGTCCCAGAAGACGTGCCCTTGTGCCCGGAAAGTACGTGCGGTGGACCTTTGTGCGGCCAGAGGGGAGACGGGTGGGTGCCCCTTTACCCACGCGTCCTAGGAACCGCTGGGAAGTTGTGGAGGACGCGCGCGGGCTTGCCAAGATACCTGGGGGTGTCCCGCCATGGTCCCACGGGCGCAGAGCCGGGGAGAGACAGGCTCCGCGCCTGTCAACGCCGGGGTGTGATGGCTGTGCTTCCCCCCGGAAAGAGATTTTTGGGGGATGACGGGGTCAAGGTTTTCACTGGACGCGCTTCTTTGTGTACAAGCTGCTTCTGCCTAACGACCCCCCTGCCCCGGCTGGCACCCGTGCCATTTCCGAAGGACGAGTGGAGTTGATTCCTCACGCTCACGCTCGCGCCTCGTCCGGAAGTTTTTGGTTGGCCCGGGGGTGCCGGTACACTCGAGTAGGAACCGAAGGCGCTCTCTCTCAAGGTTGCGCGGGCGGGGGTGTACGCGGACCCCCCCAGCCCCCCGTTCACCGGCACCGTGGTGGTCCCACGCTGAGTGATGGGCGTTCGGTTCTCTCTCGTTGCAGAGGAGGCAGAGCGGAAGGAAAGGAGGAAGAGGGAAACCGGGGACGTCGGTCATCTCCAGGCGCTGGTGTTCCAGGTGAGTGCGTGCTCTTTGTTCTGTCTCCTTCCCCCGTCCGAAATAGTCTGTTTCATCAGAGGAAAAAGTCAGTGGTTCTGCTAGTTCAGCAAGGCTCAAGGAGGAGGGACTCCCAGGTGGGATCGTGGCACGGGGACACTGGTGTACTGTGTCGGAGTTCTTGGCCATGGTAGGAAAGGCTCTCGAGTCAGATCCTGACTGGGGGGCCGGAAGAAAGAGGTGCATGGACGAGCATCTGTGTACGGTCACCCTAGGTGATCGGTACGTAGCATTTGAGGTCAGTGTCCTGCGGGAGCGGGGAGGGTGGAAAGGGATCGGGCCCGGGCCGCTTGCACCGGCACCGGGGCCCGGTCTGGGCTCCAGCCTCCGTGAAGCCAACCGCCGCCCGTGACGTGATCACTCGGCGCCCCACCTCACCCCCGAGAAGCAGCAGTGCCAGCCCAGCCCGACGTGGGGGCCGGCGGTGGGGAGACCCCTTTGAGGGAGAGCCAGGCCTCGTGGGCTTTTTGCCTCCTGTGCTCTGAGTGGAGCCCGTGATAGCCGTTCCCCCCGTCCTCTCCTGATCGCTCTTGGGCCCAGCTCTCCCCGCCGTGGCCCTCCACCGAGCCAGGAAGGCCTCGGGGACGTGCCCTTGGGGGATGATGAAGAGGGGGCCGCCCGCTGGGCGGCGTGGAGGTTTGGCACGGGGCAGCCCTCTGTAGGGCTCCTTGCACTCCCCAAGTCTGCCTCTTGACAAACCAAGGGACTTGACAGTGTGGGGCCTTTCAGGAGGTGTACGTCCCTTCTTCCGTGTGGGAAATGTCGCCTGAGTGGGCGCGTGACCGGCAGCCGGAGGTGTTTTCTTTCTGTCTCTGTTTCTCCCTTCTCCTTCCTGTCTTCTGTTGAAACAGTCTTGCCGGGAGGAGGACGCCTCCTACCCTGGCTCAGGGTAATTGAAGGCTTCTCCAGGCGGGCTGGTGAGCGTGTGGCGCCGTGGTTTAGCGAGGGGTCGGCGGCGCGGCTGACGTTTCGTGCTTAGCGAAGGGCGGAGGCAGGGCTCGAGCAGCAAGGGCAGCGTGGCATTTCTGGGGTGACACTGCCTTCCAGAGGACCCTGTTTGGCCATCCCAGGAGCCCTTCACGGTAATATCTGGGCGTCGAGTCAAGTCCTCCGGCGTGGGGCGTGGGTCCCGGGTCCCGGAAGACGTGCACTCAGCACGGCGGGGCTCTTGTGGGTGTTCTTTCCTCGACGCACCTCAGTACCGCGGCTTGAAAGAATTGCCAAGACCCGGAGGCGCGGCAGATTCGGAGTTAGGGAAAGAGAGGAAGGCGTGCTGAGACAGAAGCGAGGGAAAAGGAGAGAAGATGCGATCCCGTCCCGTCCCGTCCCTCCGGTTCTTTTCAGCACGGAGGACGCGTGGTGCTTCCCGAGGCGGCGGTGGACCAGAGCTCTCTTCTCTTTCCAAGGCCTCGTGTCCGCGGAGCACTTGGCATCCAGAGTGTGTTCCTTCAGCCAACATGGGTGGGGCCGGTGGCGGCAGTGCCCCCAGTGGCCCACCCCGTCCTCCACCCAAGTCAGTGCAACCAGGCGGGCGCTGAGAAGATGCTTAAGGGCCGGAACCTGTGTCTAAACCACACTGGCCAGTGCACCGCAAAGAAACTAAAGAGGAGTCCCCGGTGGCTCCCAGTCGCTCCGAGGTGTAAAGCACAGCGAGTTGGCGGGAGCCTACACCCACCCACACACCCACCCCGGGGGGTGTCTTCCCATCCCTGGCCTTCCCCTGGGCGGTGTCAGGAGACTGGCCCGCTCCGGCGTCTCTGGGGCAGCGCCCGGCGGCCCTCCCGACGGACCCGTGCGTGCCACCGTCCACGCCTGAACACCAAACCCCACTGCCACCCTCCCGCCCCCGGGCCGCCGTGGGAGAAGAGCCAGGTCCTCGGGGGAAGTCCATCGTCTTGCCACAGGAGGCCGAGCTCGTCCCGCACCGCGTCTGTGCCTGTGGGCTGCCGGCCCTTTGCTTCGGGCTGCTTGCCCCTCGGTGACTGGTGAGGAGGTGCCTCGCCAGGCACCGGCCAGACGTGACTGGATCTCTGTGCTCACACTCAGAGCGTTTCCCGAGGCGTTAGGCAAATGTGGGCTGCTAAAGACACGGCTGCCGGTCCACGGCTGGGTGCCTGGATGGGGAGTCATAACGGCAGGCTAAGAGGACCCCACAGAGACGAGGCCCCGCAGGATGCAGGGCCAGAGTTTGAGGCGCGCCCCTCTGAAGCGGCCAGGTTGATGAGCCATCCTGCCTTTGGCAGGTTGGGCAGAGGTTGGCATTTCGTTTTTCCCTCGGCAAAGGGCAGAGGGAGAGGGCCTGGGGGAGGGGAAGGGGCAGGGCAGGTTGGCACCCGTGGTGCAGTTCCGTCATCAAGAGGAACGGGTCCGCCGATCCCGCGAACCCTGTACCCGCCGTCCCTTCCTGGGGAGGAGTGACAAAGGATTGAAGTCGGGAACACTGGACAGTGGCCCCGGGAAGTCAGGAGCTCCGCCTGGGAAGGGGCGGGAAGCGTGGCCCGTGGCCCAAGGCCCGGCGGTGCCGTGGACGCTCCAGAGACGGGCAGTGGCACAAGGCGCACAGCCCGGCCGCCTGGCGTGTGGGGCTACAGGAGGTGGAGTCTCGGTGGACCCTGGTGGCCGCCACGTCCGGGCGTGACTAGAGGAAGCGGCTCCGAAGGAGGCCAGGCCGCGGTTCTGCGGGCATTTGGCCGCGTGTCCCTTCCCCTCGGCGCCAGAGGAGGTTCGGCCTAGGCGGGCCCAGGGCCCCGGAAGCCTCTCTGGGCCGCGGTGCGGCCCAGCCAGAGACCACCGCGGGCAACGGGAGTTCCGCCGCCCTTGGCGGCAGCGGCCGAGGCGGGCCCGCCGACCACCTTCTGTCCAGCTCAGAGACGACACGTGGAGCCTGGCTACCGAGTGCCGAGGGCGCCCGAGGCCCAGCGAGAGCTGGCAGTCCGAGTCCAGAAGGGGACGGCGCTCGCGGGACGCAGGAGCCACCGCAGAAGGAGCCCTTCACCTGAGCCGAAGAGTCCAGTCAGTCGGTGGCTGCGCTGCCATCTCGCGCGGTCTCCGGGATTGTGGCCCGGGCCTGACCTGGCCTGTCCCGAGTGCTCCCGGACGGGGCTCCCGGAGAGGAGGAGAGGGCAGGACACGAGAGGAGAGGAGAGGAGAGGAGAGGAGCTGAGCAGAGCCCCGCCGAGTGGACCCCCGGGCCATGCATTTGCAGCAGGCTTCAGCTTTCTCCCCACGAGGCCCTGAGCCTCCGTTCAGCGACGAGAAGGAAAGGCCCCGGCTTGCATTCCGGCCTGGCCCTCCGGGTCTCGGCCCTGTGCTTGCACCTGCGGCCCAGCCAGGGGATCAAGGGGAAGAGGTCTGAAGAAGCTGCCTGAAGCTCACCTCTGTTGGACTGAGAGGAACGCCTCCCGCCCTTGCCCTCTCCCCCATGACCACCACTCATCCAGCTTGTCTGCCAAGGCCAGGAACGAGGTGCATACTCCTGGGCACAGGGCGGTGCCTTCGAGTCCCCGGCGGACCCGATAGGCCGCTTCTGGGGCAAGCTGTGCGGCGGCCCGTTCCTGCCCTTGGCCCAGCTCTTATCTGCCGGGGCGGGGGTGGGTGGTGGGCTGGTGTGTGGGGGGTCCGGTCCCGGGGCGGGGGGAGGGGCGGGGTGCGGTGTGGGGGAGGGCTACCCTCCCCCCACACGTACCCCTCCTGGAAGGGCGCTGAAACCCGCCCCGCGCCCGTCTCCTTTCGCGCCTGTGAGTCGCCCGACACGTTGTGAGGCCATCTTAGGTGGGCAGAGCCTTTGCCAGGGGCCCGGTCCTGAGGTAGCTAGGCGCTCTGACTGGTCGCCGGCCGCAGGTGCTCTCAGCGTGCCCCTCTGGCCGGGGCCAACGGCTGCACCTGCAGAAGGTGGAGCCGCTTGTGAAAACTCCCAGGAGTCTTCCCCAAACGAGAGGACCCCCGGGTCGTCCACGGGGAGGGAGGCCGAGGAATAGGGCGTGCCCCGGCCGCAGAGTTCCTGTTCCCGAGGTGAGCTCGGGTGCGGAAAACGGACCTGGATCCCCTCGCTGCGGACGGTGCCGTCCCTCTCTGCGTACCGATCGATCGTGGCCCACTTCCGTCCCATCGCCAGTGGGTCCTGGATACCCTGTGTCCTACGGCACAGGCAGGGCCTCACGGGATGCGGCGGGGCCTGGGATCGGGGCTCTCTCTGGCGGGAGCAAGAAGTAAACAAACCGAAACCCAGATCCAGCTGTGAGAGGGTGGAACGTGCAGCGCCCCTGCATTACTCTTCCTCGTCTGCGTCTGGGAGCAAGCACTAACGAGGACACGTTCTGCGGGCCGTCTGCAGGGTGCTGCCCCCGACGGGGCACCGGGCGGCCACCTCCTCCCCTTTCCCCGTGGTCCACGGTGGCTGGGCCCGGGGCCTCCGCCGGGGCACCGGCGGCGGGTGCGGGGTCCCCGGTGGCCCTGAGACCCCAGGGACCCCACTGGCCGACCTCGCTCCTGCAGGGAGGGCCACGATCCAGGGGCCAGATGCCCCGGGGTGGGAGCTTCCAGCTCCTTGTTCCTGAACATGGCGGCTGCCGAGGCCACGGCCCCGAGGGTGGGGAGCGCGGCGGGCCTGGCAGCCAGGGGCTCCTCGGTGGGCGAGCCCGGCCCCGAACCCCACCGCGTGTGGCTTCCACCCCTACTGCGGAGGCGTGCCGGGCGGCCAGGTTCGGCCCGGGAATCCTCCCAGTGCTCCGAAGCCAGCCCTCCTCCCGTCACAGGCCTTCCCCACGGTATGCACAGGCAGGGGCTGGAGGCCGTGCTCAAAAAGCTTCCGCTTGATGGCACTGTTGCTCCAGAAATGCCCAGCACCTTCGCGAGCGTGGCCTCTCCCTCCGCCCTTTGCGGATCAAAAAAGGCCCAGGGACAAAGGCCCAGGGAGGCCCAAGAGCCACCCAAGCCTTCCCAGTGGGGTGGGACCTACTGGGGGGTTGGGGGAGGCGGTGTCTCTTCCTTTTGGGGCTTCTCCTTGGCAGTAGGAGCGCACAGGTAAAGACATCCCAAGGAATCCGTGCGTCCGTGGGTCCATCTCCACACCCCTCCGGGAGTGGTCTTGAGTCCACGTTGCCTGGCCCACGGGTCCTGGCGACCGGGACCCTGTCATGTCTGCACACCTGGGGACGGGCATCCACCTGGGTCGTGTCGGGCAGAACCCTAGCTCTCTCGGGACATTGATTCAGAGCCGAGAGGTGGCACAAGGACCTGGGTTTCTCCTCCTCCTGCGTGGTTGCCTCTCTGCTGTTCTCATCCCGCTACGTGAACTGGCTTAAGGGCTCAGGAGCAGGCCCGAGAAGGGTCTAGGCCACTGTGGCAGCGGGAGGAACTGACGGGGACCCAGGGAGCTGGGGCACATTGCCCCTGCTCACCTCCAGGGGCGTCAGGCGGTCGCTCTGCCACGGAGTGCCCGGGGTAGGGGGTGCAGGGAGGTGGTTTGGAGTTGCTGGGACGGGTGTACATCCCAGTGGCTCCCCTCCATCCGCACAGACAGATGACCCTGGGGAGGGCCATCAGTTCAGTAGACCCTTCTGGGGAGCCCTCCATGGGAGTGTGTCTGTACTCTCGCCTCAAACCCCCCGGACTCGTTCGTCTGTTCGTTCACTCGTTCCCTGCTCCACGCGTTCATTCGTAAGCACGCAGGTACACGAACGTGTGTGTGGGCGCGCGTGCGTATCACGTGTGCGTCGTGTGTAAGCTCGTGTACGGACGCCTACAGAGCGTGTACAAAAGGTCCCTTCTCTTGTACTTTCTCCCCGTAACCGCCTCGGGGGTGCCGCTGCGGATAGAACTTTCTCCCAGTCAGAGCCAAAGCCCTAGCCCTCACCGTTGCTCGATGGCCGCTCCCGGGTTGTCCCCGTCTGCGGAGGGAAGCACACGTCATTTCTGCGTGCGTGTGTGTGCTCCCGGGGTTGATTGCAGCTGAGGACAACGGGCCGCAGAGGGCTGTGTGCGTGTCGCCTGCTCCCTGACCCCAGCGGGCTCACGTAGCGATAGGTAGTCTTCTGCCTTTTGGGCTGCTCTCACGGCGCTGTAGGCGTGCCGTGGCGTTGGCACGCCTGTGCGGCGTCGACGTCGTGTCCTGCTAGGTCCCCTCCGTTTCTTTTCGGACAGCTGCCCAGGGCAGGGTGCCCTTGTCTGTGCCCGGAGGCAGGAGCATAGGGTGTCTCAGGTGCCCCTCCTCTTTGGACGCTAGGCTTCCGCCTTGTTCCTTCCTCTTCTGTCTCCCACGGAAGTGGCTCTGAGGCGCGGGCCACTGAGTCGTCGTTACCGGGGTGTGGGTGAGCGTGACCAGGGTACGTTCTCCGGCGTCAGCGTCCACCCAGAGGAGAGGAGCAGGGTAGGTCTCACGTGGGCCACGTCCCAGAAGACGTGCCCTTGTGCCCGGAAAGTACGTGCGGTGGACCTTTGTGCGGCCAGAGGGGAGACGGGTGGGTGCCCCTTTACCCACGCGTCCTAGGAACCGCTGGGAAGTTGTGGAGGACGCGCGCGGGCTTGCCAAGATACCTGGGGGTGTCCCGCCATGGTCCCACGGGCGCAGAGCCGGGGAGAGACAGGCTCCGCGCCTGTCAACGCCGGGGTGTGATGGCTGTGCTTCCCCCGGGAAAGAGATTTTTGGGGGATGACGGGGTCAAGGTTTTCACTGGACGCGCTTCTTTGTGTACAAGCTGCTTCTGCCTAACGACCCCCCTGCCCCGGCTGGCACCCGTGCCATTTCCGAAGGACGAGTGGAGTTGATTCCTCACGCTCACGCTCGCGCCTCGTCCGGAAGTTTTTGGTTGGCCCGGGGGTGCCGGTACACTCGAGTAGGAACCGAAGGCGCTCTCTCTCAAGGTTGCGCGGGCGGGGGTGTACGCGGACCCCCCCAGCCCCCCGTTCACCGGCACCGTGGTGGTCCCACGCTGAGTGATGGGCGTTCGGTTCTCTCTCGTTGCAGAGGAGGCAGAGCGGAAGGAAAGGAGGAAGAGGGAAACCGGGGACGTCGGTCATCTCCAGGCGCTGGTGTTCCAGGTGAGTGCGTGCTCTTTGTTCTGTCTCCTTCCCCCGTCCGAAATAGTCTGTTTCATCAGAGGAAAAAGTCAGTGGTTCTGCTAGTTCAGCAAGGCTCAAGGAGGAGGGACTCCCAGGTGGGATCGTGGCACGGGGACACTGGTGTACTGTGTCGGAGTTCTTGGCCATGGTAGGAAAGGCTCTCGAGTCAGATCCTGACTGGGGGGCCGGAAGAAAGAGGTGCATGGACGAGCATCTGTGTACGGTCACCCTAGGTGATCGGTACGTAGCATTTGAGGTCAGTGTCCTGCGGGAGCGGGGAGGGTGGAAAGGGATCGGGCCCGGGCCGCTTGCACCGGCACCGGGGCCCGGTCTGGGCTCCAGCCTCCGTGAAGCCAACCGCCGCCCGTGACGTGATCACTCGGCGCCCCACCTCACCCCCGAGAAGCAGCAGTGCCAGCCCAGCCCGACGTGGGGGCCGGCGGTGGGGAGACCCCTTTGAGGGAGAGCCAGGCCTCGTGGGCTTTTTGCCTCCTGTGCTCTGAGTGGAGCCCGTGATAGCCGTTCCCCCCGTCCTCTCCTGATCGCTCTTGGGCCCAGCTCTCCCCGCCGTGGCCCTCCACCGAGCCAGGAAGGCCTCGGGGACGTGCCCTTGGGGGATGATGAAGAGGGGGCCGCCCGCTGGGCGGCGTGGAGGTTTGGCACGGGGCAGCCCTCTGTAGGGCTCCTTGCACTCCCCAAGTCTGCCTCTTGACAAACCAAGGGACTTGACAGTGTGGGGCCTTTCAGGAGGTGTACGTCCCTTCTTCCGTGTGGGAAATGTCGCCTGAGTGGGCGCGTGACCGGCAGCCGGAGGTGTTTTCTTTCTGTCTCTGTTTCTCCCTTCTCCTTCCTGTCTTCTGTTGAAACAGTCTTGCCGGGAGGAGGACGCCTCCTACCCTGGCTCAGGGTAATTGAAGGCTTCTCCAGGCGGGCTGGTGAGCGTGTGGCGCCGTGGTTTAGCGAGGGGTCGGCGGCGCGGCTGACGTTTCGTGCTTAGCGAAGGGCGGAGGCAGGGCTCGAGCAGCAAGGGCAGCGTGGCATTTCTGGGGTGACACTGCCTTCCAGAGGACCCTGTTTGGCCATCCCAGGAGCCCTTCACGGTAATATCTGGGCGTCGAGTCAAGTCCTCCGGCGTGGGGCGTGGGTCCCGGGTCCCGGAAGACGTGCACTCAGCACGGCGGGGCTCTTGTGGGTGTTCTTTCCTCGACGCACCTCAGTACCGCGGCTTGAAAGAATTGCCAAGGCCCGGAGGCGCGGCAGATTCGGAGTTAGGGAAAGAGAGGAAGGCGTGCTGAGACAGAAGCGAGGGAAAAGGAGAGAAGATGCGATCCCGTCCCGTCCCGTCCCTCCGGTTCTTTTCAGCACGGAGGACGCGTGGTGCTTCCCGAGGCGGCGGTGGACCAGAGCTCTCTTCTCTTTCCAAGGCCTCGTGTCCGCGGAGCACTTGGCATCCAGAGTGTGTTCCTTCAGCCAACATGGGTGGGGCCGGTGGCGGCAGTGCCCCCAGTGGCCCACCCCGTCCTCCACCCAAGTCAGTGCAACCAGGCGGGCGCTGAGAAGATGCTTAAGGGCCGGAACCTGTGTCTAAACCACACTGGCCAGTGCACCGCAAAGAAACTAAAGAGGAGTCCCCGGTGGCTCCCAGTCGCTCCGAGGTGTAAAGCACAGCGAGTTGGCGGGAGCCTACACCCACCCACACACCCACCCCGGGGGGTGTCTTCCCATCCCTGGCCTTCCCCTGGGCGGTGTCAGGAGACTGGCCCGCTCCGGCGTCTCTGGGGCAGCGCCCGGCGGCCCTCCCGACGGACCCGTGCGTGCCACCGTCCACGCCTGAACACCAAACCCCACTGCCACCCTCCCGCCCCCGGGCCGCCGTGGGAGAAGAGCCAGGTCCTCGGGGGAAGTCCATCGTCTTGCCACAGGAGGCCGAGCTCGTCCCGCACCGCGTCTGTGCCTGTGGGCTGCCGGCCCTTTGCTTCGGGCTGCTTGCCCCTCGGTGACTGGTGAGGAGGTGCCTCGCCAGGCACCGGCCAGACGTGACTGGATCTCTGTGCTCACACTCAGAGCGTTTCCCGAGGCGTTAGGCAAATGTGGGCTGCTAAAGACACGGCTGCCGGTCCACGGCTGGGTGCCTGGATGGGGAGTCATAACGGCAGGCTAAGAGGACCCCACAGAGACGAGGCCCCGCAGGATGCAGGGCCAGAGTTTGAGGCGCGCCCCTCTGAAGCGGCCAGGTTGATGAGCCATCCTGCCTTTGGCAGGTTGGGCAGAGGTTGGCATTTCGTTTTTCCCTCGGCAAAGGGCAGAGGGAGAGGGCCTGGGGGAGGGGAAGGGGCAGGGCAGGTTGGCACCCGTGGTGCAGTTCCGTCATCAAGAGGAACGGGTCCGCCGATCCCGCGAACCCTGTACCCGCCGTCCCTTCCTGGGGAGGAGTGACAAAGGATTGAAGTCGGGAACACTGGACAGTGGCCCCGGGAAGTCAGGAGCTCCGCCTGGGAAGGGGCGGGAAGCGTGGCCCGTGGCCCAAGGCCCGGCGGTGCCGTGGACGCTCCAGAGACGGGCAGTGGCACAAGGCGCACAGCCCGGCCGCCTGGCGTGTGGGGCTACAGGAGGTGGAGTCTCGGTGGACCCTGGTGGCCGCCACGTCCGGGCGTGACTAGAGGAAGCGGCTCCGAAGGAGGCCAGGCCGCGGTTCTGCGGGCATTTGGCCGCGTGTCCCTTCCCCTCGGCGCCAGAGGAGGTTCGGCCTAGGCGGGCCCAGGGCCCCGGAAGCCTCTCTGGGCCGCGGTGCGGCCCAGCCAGAGACCACCGCGGGCAACGGGAGTTCCGCCGCCCTTGGCGGCAGCGGCCGAGGCGGGCCCGCCGACCACCTTCTGTCCAGCTCAGAGACGACACGTGGAGCCTGGCTACCGAGTGCCGAGGGCGCCCGAGGCCCAGCGAGAGCTGGCAGTCCGAGTCCAGAAGGGGACGGCGCTCGCGGGACGCAGGAGCCACCGCAGAAGGAGCCCTTCACCTGAGCCGAAGAGTCCAGTCAGTCGGTGGCTGCGCTGCCATCTCGCGCGGTCTCCGGGATTGTGGCCCGGGCCTGACCTGGCCTGTCCCGAGTGCTCCCGGACGGGGCTCCCGGAGAGGAGGAGAGGGCAGGACACGAGAGGAGAGGAGAGGAGAGGAGAGGAGCTGAGCAGAGCCCCGCCGAGTGGACCCCCGGGCCATGCATTTGCAGCAGGCTTCAGCTTTCTCCCCACGAGGCCCTGAGCCTCCGTTCAGCGACGAGAAGGAAAGGCCCCGGCTTGCATTCCGGCCTGGCCCTCCGGGTCTCGGCCCTGTGCTTGCACCTGCGGCCCAGCCAGGGGATCAAGGGGAAGAGGTCTGAAGAAGCTGCCTGAAGCTCACCTCTGTTGGACTGAGAGGAACGCCTCCCGCCCTTGCCCTCTCCCCCATGACCACCACTCATCCAGCTTGTCTGCCAAGGCCAGGAACGAGGTGCATACTCCTGGGCACAGGGCGGTGCCTTCGAGTCCCCGGCGGACCCGATAGGCCGCTTCTGGGGCAAGCTGTGCGGCGGCCCGTTCCTGCCCTTGGCCCAGCTCTTATCTGCCGGGGCGGGGGTGGGTGGTGGGCTGGTGTGTGGGGGGTCCGGTCCCGGGGCGGGGGGAGGGGCGGGGTGCGGTGTGGGGGAGGGCTACCCTCCCCCCACACGTACCCCTCCTGGAAGGGCGCTGAAACCCGCCCCGCGCCCGTCTCCTTTCGCGCCTGTGAGTCGCCCGACACGTTGTGAGGCCATCTTAGGTGGGCAGAGCCTTTGCCAGGGGCCCGGTCCTGAGGTAGCTAGGCGCTCTGACTGGTCGCCGGCCGCAGGTGCTCTCAGCGTGCCCCTCTGGCCGGGGCCAACGGCTGCACCTGCAGAAGGTGGAGCCGCTTGTGAAAACTCCCAGGAGTCTTCCCCAAACGAGAGGACCCCCGGGTCGTCCACGGGGAGGGAGGCCGAGGAATAGGGCGTGCCCCGGCCGCAGAGTTCCTGTTCCCGAGGTGAGCTCGGGTGCGGAAAACGGACCTGGATCCCCTCGCTGCGGACGGTGCCGTCCCTCTCTGCGTACCGATCGATCGTGGCCCACTTCCGTCCCATCGCCAGTGGGTCCTGGATACCCTGTGTCCTACGGCACAGGCAGGGCCTCACGGGATGCGGCGGGGCCTGGGATCGGGGCTCTCTCTGGCGGGAGCAAGAAGTAAACAAACCGAAACCCAGATCCAGCTGTGAGAGGGTGGAACGTGCAGCGCCCCTGCATTACTCTTCCTCGTCTGCGTCTGGGAGCAAGCACTAACGAGGACACGTTCTGCGGGCCGTCTGCAGGGTGCTGCCCCCGACGGGGCACCGGGCGGCCACCTCCTCCCCTTTCCCCGTGGTCCACGGTGGCTGGGCCCGGGGCCTCCGCCGGGGCACCGGCGGCGGGTGCGGGGTCCCCGGTGGCCCTGAGACCCCAGGGACCCCACTGGCCGACCTCGCTCCTGCAGGGAGGGCCACGATCCAGGGGCCAGATGCCCCGGGGTGGGAGCTTCCAGCTCCTTGTTCCTGAACATGGCGGCTGCCGAGGCCACGGCCCCGAGGGTGGGGAGCGCGGCGGGCCTGGCAGCCAGGGGCTCCTCGGTGGGCGAGCCCGGCCCCGAACCCCACCGCGTGTGGCTTCCACCCCTACTGCGGAGGCGTGCCGGGCGGCCAGGTTCGGCCCGGGAATCCTCCCAGTGCTCCGAAGCCAGCCCTCCTCCCGTCACAGGCCTTCCCCACGGTATGCACAGGCAGGGGCTGGAGGCCGTGCTCAAAAAGCTTCCGCTTGATGGCACTGTTGCTCCAGAAATGCCCAGCACCTTCGCGAGCGTGGCCTCTCCCTCCGCCCTTTGCGGATCAAAAAAGGCCCAGGGACAAAGGCCCAGGGAGGCCCAAGAGCCACCCAAGCCTTCCCAGTGGGGTGGGACCTACTGGGGGGTTGGGGGAGGCGGTGTCTCTTCCTTTTGGGGCTTCTCCTTGGCAGTAGGAGCGCACAGGTAAAGACATCCCAAGGAATCCGTGCGTCCGTGGGTCCATCTCCACACCCCTCCGGGAGTGGTCTTGAGTCCACGTTGCCTGGCCCACGGGTCCTGGCGACCGGGACCCTGTCATGTCTGCACACCTGGGGACGGGCATCCACCTGGGTCGTGTCGGGCAGAACCCTAGCTCTCTCGGGACATTGATTCAGAGCCGAGAGGTGGCACAAGGACCTGGGTTTCTCCTCCTCCTGCGTGGTTGCCTCTCTGCTGTTCTCATCCCGCTACGTGAACTGGCTTAAGGGCTCAGGAGCAGGCCCGAGAAGGGTCTAGGCCACTGTGGCAGCGGGAGGAACTGACGGGGACCCAGGGAGCTGGGGCACATTGCCCCTGCTCACCTCCAGGGGCGTCAGGCGGTCGCTCTGCCACGGAGTGCCCGGGGTAGGGGGTGCAGGGAGGTGGTTTGGAGTTGCTGGGACGGGTGTACATCCCAGTGGCTCCCCTCCATCCGCACAGACAGATGACCCTGGGGAGGGCCATCAGTTCAGTAGACCCTTCTGGGGAGCCCTCCATGGGAGTGTGTCTGTACTCTCGCCTCAAACCCCCCGGACTCGTTCGTCTGTTCGTTCACTCGTTCCCTGCTCCACGCGTTCATTCGTAAGCACGCAGGTACACGAACGTGTGCGTGGGCGCGCGTGCGTATCACGTGTGCGTCGTGTGTAAGCTCGTGTACGGACGCCTACAGAGCGTGTACAAAAGGTCCCTTCTCTTGTACTTTCTCCCCGTAACCGCCTCGGGGGTGCCGCTGCGGATAGAACTTTCTCCCAGTCAGAGCCAAAGCCCTAGCCCTCACCGTTGCTCGATGGCCGCTCCCGGGTTGTCCCCGTCTGCGGAGGGAAGCACACGTCATTTCTGCGTGCGTGTGTGTGCTCCCGGGGTTGAATGCAGGTGAGGACAACGGGCCGCAGAGGGCTGTGTGCGTGTCGCCTGCTCCCTGACCCCAGCGGGCTCACGTAGCGATAGGTAGTCTTCTGCCTTTTGGGCTGCTCTCACGGCGCTGTAGGCGTGCCGTGGCGTTGGCACGCCTGTGCGGCGTCGACGTCGTGTCCTGCTAGGTCCCCTCCGTTTCTTTTCGGACAGCTGCCCAGGGCAGGGTGCCCTTGTCTGTGCCCGGAGGCAGGAGCATAGGGTGTCTCAGGTGCCCCTCCTCTTTGGACGCTAGGCTTCCGCCTTGTTCCTTCCTCTTCTGTCTCCCACGGAAGTGGCTCTGAGGCGCGGGCCACTGAGTCGTCGTTACCGGGGTGTGGGTGAGCGTGACCAGGGTACGTTCTCCGGCGTCAGCGTCCACCCAGAGGAGAGGAGCAGGGTAGGTCTCACGTGGGCCACGTCCCAGAAGACGTGCCCTTGTGCCCGGAAAGTACGTGCGGTGGACCTTTGTGCGGCCAGAGGGGAGACGGGTGGGTGCCCCTTTACCCACGCGTCCTAGGAACCGCTGGGAAGTTGTGGAGGACGCGCGCGGGCTTGCCAAGATACCTGGGGGTGTCCCGCCATGGTCCCACGGGCGCAGAGCCGGGGAGAGACAGGCTCCGCGCCTGTCAACGCCGGGGTGTGATGGCTGTGCTTCCCCCGGGAAAGAGATTTTTGGGGGATGACGGGGTCAAGGTTTTCACTGGACGCGCTTCTTTGTGTACAAGCTGCTTCTGCCTAACGACCCCCCTGCCCCGGCTGGCACCCGTGCCATTTCCGAAGGACGAGTGGAGTTGATTCCTCACGCTCACGCTCGCGCCTCGTCCGGAAGTTTTTGGTTGGCCCGGGGGTGCCGGTACACTCGAGTAGGAACCGAAGGCGCTCTCTCTCAAGGTTGCGCGGGCGGGGGTGTACGCGGACCCCCCCAGCCCCCCGTTCACCGGCACCGTGGTGGTCCCACGCTGAGTGATGGGCGTTCGGTTCTCTCTCGTTGCAGAGGAGGCAGAGCGGAAGGAAAGGAGGAAGAGGGAAACCGGGGACGTCGGTCATCTCCAGGCGCTGGTGTTCCAGGTGAGTGCGTGCTCTTTGTTCTGTCTCCTTCCCCCGTCCGAAATAGTCTGTTTCATCAGAGGAAAAAGTCAGTGGTTCTGCTAGTTCAGCAAGGCTCAAGGAGGAGGGACTCCCAGGTGGGATCGTGGCACGGGGACACTGGTGTACTGTGTCGGAGTTCTTGGCCATGGTAGGAAAGGCTCTCGAGTCAGATCCTGACTGGGGGGCCGGAAGAAAGAGGTGCATGGACGAGCATCTGTGTACGGTCACCCTAGGTGATCGGTACGTAGCATTTGAGGTCAGTGTCCTGCGGGAGCGGGGAGGGTGGAAAGGGATCGGGCCCGGGCCGCTTGCACCGGCACCGGGGCCCGGTCTGGGCTCCAGCCTCCGTGAAGCCAACCGCCGCCCGTGACGTGATCACTCGGCGCCCCACCTCACCCCCGAGAAGCAGCAGTGCCAGCCCAGCCCGACGTGGGGGCCGGCGGTGGGGAGACCCCTTTGAGGGAGAGCCAGGCCTCGTGGGCTTTTTGCCTCCTGTGCTCTGAGTGGAGCCCGTGATAGCCGTTCCCCCCGTCCTCTCCTGATCGCTCTTGGGCCCAGCTCTCCCCGCCGTGGCCCTCCACCGAGCCAGGAAGGCCTCGGGGACGTGCCCTTGGGGGATGATGAAGAGGGGGCCGCCCGCTGGGCGGCGTGGAGGTTTGGCACGGGGCAGCCCTCTGTAGGGCTCCTTGCACTCCCCAAGTCTGCCTCTTGACAAACCAAGGGACTTGACAGTGTGGGGCCTTTCAGGAGGTGTACGTCCCTTCTTCCGTGTGGGAAATGTCGCCTGAGTGGGCGCGTGACCGGCAGCCGGAGGTGTTTTCTTTCTGTCTCTGTTTCTCCCTTCTCCTTCCTGTCTTCTGTTGAAACAGTCTTGCCGGGAGGAGGACGCCTCCTACCCTGGCTCAGGGTAATTGAAGGCTTCTCCAGGCGGGCTGGTGAGCGTGTGGCGCCGTGGTTTAGCGAGGGGTCGGCGGCGCGGCTGACGTTTCGTGCTTAGCGAAGGGCGGAGGCAGGGCTCGAGCAGCAAGGGCAGCGTGGCATTTCTGGGGTGACACTGCCTTCCAGAGGACCCTGTTTGGCCATCCCAGGAGCCCTTCACGGTAATATCTGGGCGTCGAGTCAAGTCCTCCGGCGTGGGGCGTGGGTCCCGGGTCCCGGAAGACGTGCACTCAGCACGGCGGGGCTCTTGTGGGTGTTCTTTCCTCGACGCACCTCAGTACCGCGGCTTGAAAGAATTGCCAAGGCCCGGAGGCGCGGCAGATTCGGAGTTAGGGAAAGAGAGGAAGGCGTGCTGAGACAGAAGCGAGGGAAAAGGAGAGAAGATGCGATCCCGTCCCGTCCCGTCCCTCCGGTTCTTTTCAGCACGGAGGACGCGTGGTGCTTCCCGAGGCGGCGGTGGACCAGAGCTCTCTTCTCTTTCCAAGGCCTCGTGTCCGCGGAGCACTTGGCATCCAGAGTGTGTTCCTTCAGCCAACATGGGTGGGGCCGGTGGCGGCAGTGCCCCCAGTGGCCCACCCCGTCCTCCACCCAAGTCAGTGCAACCAGGCGGGCGCTGAGAAGATGCTTAAGGGCCGGAACCTGTGTCTAAACCACACTGGCCAGTGCACCGCAAAGAAACTAAAGAGGAGTCCCCGGTGGCTCCCAGTCGCTCCGAGGTGTAAAGCACAGCGAGTTGGCGGGAGCCTACACCCACCCACACACCCACCCCGGGGGGTGTCTTCCCATCCCTGGCCTTCCCCTGGGCGATGTCAGGAGACTGGCCCGCTCCGGCGTCTCTGGGGCAGCGCCCGGCGGCCCTCCCGACGGACCCGTGCGTGCCACCGTCCACGCCTGAACACCAAACCCCACTGCCACCCTCCCGCCCCCGGGCCGCCGTGGGAGAAGAGCCAGGTCCTCGGGGGAAGTCCATCGTCTTGCCACAGGAGGCCGAGCTCGTCCCGCACCGCGTCTGTGCCTGTGGGCTGCCGGCCCTTTGCTTCGGGCTGCTTGCCCCTCGGTGACTGGTGAGGAGGTGCCTCGCCAGGCACCGGCCAGACGTGACTGGATCTCTGTGCTCACACTCAGAGCGTTTCCCGAGGCGTTAGGCAAATGTGGGCTGCTAAAGACACGGCTGCCGGTCCACGGCTGGGTGCCTGGATGGGGAGTCATAACGGCAGGCTAAGAGGACCCCACAGAGACGAGGCCCCGCAGGATGCAGGGCCAGAGTTTGAGGCGCGCCCCTCTGAAGCGGCCAGGTTGATGAGCCATCCTGCCTTTGGCAGGTTGGGCAGAGGTTGGCATTTCGTTTTTCCCTCGGCAAAGGGCAGAGGGAGAGGGCCTGGGGGAGGGGAAGGGGCAGGGCAGGTTGGCACCCGTGGTGCAGTTCCGTCATCAAGAGGAACGGGTCCGCCGATCCCGCGAACCCTGTACCCGCCGTCCCTTCCTGGGGAGGAGTGACAAAGGATTGAAGTCGGGAACACTGGACAGTGGCCCCGGGAAGTCAGGAGCTCCGCCTGGGAAGGGGCGGGAAGCGTGGCCCGTGGCCCAAGGCCCGGCGGTGCCGTGGACGCTCCAGAGACGGGCAGTGGCACAAGGCGCACAGCCCGGCCGCCTGGCGTGTGGGGCTACAGGAGGTGGAGTCTCGGTGGACCCTGGTGGCCGCCACGTCCGGGCGTGACTAGAGGAAGCGGCTCCGAAGGAGGCCAGGCCGCGGTTCTGCGGGCATTTGGCCGCGTGTCCCTTCCCCTCGGCGCCAGAGGAGGTTCGGCCTAGGCGGGCCCAGGGCCCCGGAAGCCTCTCTGGGCCGCGGTGCGGCCCAGCCAGAGACCACCGCGGGCAACGGGAGTTCCGCCGCCCTTGGCGGCAGCGGCCGAGGCGGGCCCGCCGACCACCTTCTGTCCAGCTCAGAGACGACACGTGGAGCCTGGCTACCGAGTGCCGAGGGCGCCCGAGGCCCAGCGAGAGCTGGCAGTCCGAGTCCAGAAGGGGACGGCGCTCGCGGGACGCAGGAGCCACCGCAGAAGGAGCCCTTCACCTGAGCCGAAGAGTCCAGTCAGTCGGTGGCTGCGCTGCCATCTCGCGCGGTCTCCGGGATTGTGGCCCGGGCCTGACCTGGCCTGTCCCGAGTGCTCCCGGACGGGGCTCCCGGAGAGGAGGAGAGGGCAGGACACGAGAGGAGAGGAGAGGAGAGGAGAGGAGCTGAGCAGAGCCCCGCCGAGTGGACCCCCGGGCCATGCATTTGCAGCAGGCTTCAGCTTTCTCCCCACGAGGCCCTGAGCCTCCGTTCAGCGACGAGAAGGAAAGGCCCCGGCTTGCATTCCGGCCTGGCCCTCCGGGTCTCGGCCCTGTGCTTGCACCTGCGGCCCAGCCAGGGGATCAAGGGGAAGAGGTCTGAAGAAGCTGCCTGAAGCTCACCTCTGTTGGACTGAGAGGAACGCCTCCCGCCCTTGCCCTCTCCCCCATGACCACCACTCATCCAGCTTGTCTGCCAAGGCCAGGAACGAGGTGCATACTCCTGGGCACAGGGCGGTGCCTTCGAGTCCCCGGCGGACCCGATAGGCCGCTTCTGGGGCAAGCTGTGCGGCGGCCCGTTCCTGCCCTTGGCCCAGCTCTTATCTGCCGGGGCGGGGGTGGGTGGTGGGCTGGTGTGTGGGGGGTCCGGTCCCGGGGCGGGGGGAGGGGCGGGGTGCGGTGTGGGGGAGGGCTACCCTCCCCCCACACGTACCCCTCCTGGAAGGGCGCTGAAACCCGCCCCGCGCCCGTCTCCTTTCGCGCCTGTGAGTCGCCCGACACGTTGTGAGGCCATCTTAGGTGGGCAGAGCCTTTGCCAGGGGCCCGGTCCTGAGGTAGCTAGGCGCTCTGACTGGTCGCCGGCCGCAGGTGCTCTCAGCGTGCCCCTCTGGCCGGGGCCAACGGCTGCACCTGCAGAAGGTGGAGCCGCTTGTGAAAACTCCCAGGAGTCTTCCCCAAACGAGAGGACCCCCGGGTCGTCCACGGGGAGGGAGGCCGAGGAATAGGGCGTGCCCCGGCCGCAGAGTTCCTGTTCCCGAGGTGAGCTCGGGTGCGGAAAACGGACCTGGATCCCCTCGCTGCGGACGGTGCCGTCCCTCTCTGCGTACCGATCGATCGTGGCCCACTTCCGTCCCATCGCCAGTGGGTCCTGGATACCCTGTGTCCTACGGCACAGGCAGGGCCTCACGGGATGCGGCGGGGCCTGGGATCGGGGCTCTCTCTGGCGGGAGCAAGAAGTAAACAAACCGAAACCCAGATCCAGCTGTGAGAGGGTGGAACGTGCAGCGCCCCTGCATTACTCTTCCTCGTCTGCGTCTGGGAGCAAGCACTAACGAGGACACGTTCTGTGGGCCGTCTGCAGGGTGCTGCCCCCGACGGGGCACCGGGCGGCCACCTCCTCCCCTTTCCCCGTGGTCCACGGTGGCTGGGCCCGGGGCCTCCGCCGGGGCACCGGCGGCGGGTGCGGGGTCCCCGGTGGCCCTGAGACCCCAGGGACCCCACTGGCCGACCTCGCTCCTGCAGGGAGGGCCACGATCCAGGGGCCAGATGCCCCGGGGTGGGAGCTTCCAGCTCCTTGTTCCTGAACATGGCGGCTGCCGAGGCCACGGCCCCGAGGGTGGGGAGCGCGGCGGGCCTGGCAGCCAGGGGCTCCTCGGTGGGCGAGCCCGGCCCCGAACCCCACCGCGTGTGGCTTCCACCCCTACTGCGGAGGCGTGCCGGGCGGCCAGGTTCGGCCCGGGAATCCTCCCAGTGCTCCGAAGCCAGCCCTCCTCCCGTCACAGGCCTTCCCCACGGTATGCACAGGCAGGGGCTGGAGGCCGTGCTCAAAAAGCTTCCGCTTGATGGCACTGTTGCTCCAGAAATGCCCAGCACCTTCGCGAGCGTGGCCTCTCCCTCCGCCCTTTGCGGATCAAAAAAGGCCCAGGGACAAAGGCCCAGGGAGGCCCAAGAGCCACCCAAGCCTTCCCAGTGGGGTGGGACCTACTGGGGGGTTGGGGGAGGCGGTGTCTCTTCCTTTTGGGGCTTCTCCTTGGCAGTAGGAGCGCACAGGTAAAGACATCCCAAGGAATCCGTGCGTCCGTGGGTCCATCTCCACACCCCTCCGGGAGTGGTCTTGAGTCCACGTTGCCTGGCCCACGGGTCCTGGCGACCGGGACCCTGTCATGTCTGCACACCTGGGGACGGGCATCCACCTGGGTCGTGTCGGGCAGAACCCTAGCTCTCTCGGGACATTGATTCAGAGCCGAGAGGTGGCACAAGGACCTGGGTTTCTCCTCCTCCTGCGTGGTTGCCTCTCTGCTGTTCTCATCCCGCTACGTGAACTGGCTTAAGGGCTCAGGAGCAGGCCCGAGAAGGGTCTAGGCCACTGTGGCAGCGGGAGGAACTGACGGGGACCCAGGGAGCTGGGGCACATTGCCCCTGCTCACCTCCAGGGGCGTCAGGCGGTCGCTCTGCCACGGAGTGCCCGGGGTAGGGGGTGCAGGGAGGTGGTTTGGAGTTGCTGGGACGGGTGTACATCCCAGTGGCTCCCCTCCATCCGCACAGACAGATGACCCTGGGGAGGGCCATCAGTTCAGTAGACCCTTCTGGGGAGCCCTCCATGGGAGTGTGTCTGTACTCTCGCCTCAAACCCCCCGGACTCGTTCGTCGGTTCGTTCACTCGTTCCCTGCTCCACGCGTTCATTCGTAAGCACGCAGGTACACGAACGTGTGCGTGGGCGCGCGTGCGTATCACGTGTGCGTCGTGTGTAAGCTCGTGTACGGACGCCTACAGAGCGTGTACAAAAGGTCCCTTCTCTTGTACTTTCTCCCCGTAACCGCCTCGGGGGTGCCGCTGCGGATAGAACTTTCTCCCAGTCAGAGCCAAAGCCCTAGCCCTCACCGTTGCTCGATGGCCGCTCCCGGGTTGTCCCCGTCTGCGGAGGGAAGCACACGTCATTTCTGCGTGCGTGTGTGTGCTCCCGGGGTTGAATGCAGCTGAGGACAACGGGCCGCAGAGGGCTGTGTGCGTGTCGCCTGCTCCCTGACCCCAGCGGGCTCACGTAGCGATAGGTAGTCTTCTGCCTTTTGGGCTGCTCTCACGGCGCTGTAGGCGTGCCGTGGCGTTGGCACGCCTGTGCGGCGTCGACGTCGTGTCCTGCTAGGTCCCCTCCGTTTCTTTTCGGACAGCTGCCCAGGGCAGGGTGCCCTTGTCTGTGCCCGGAGGCAGGAGCCTAGGGTGTCTCAGGTGCCCCTCCTCTTTGGACGCTAGGCTTCCGCCTTGTTCCTTCCTCTCCTCTTCTGTCTCCCACGGAAGTGGCTCTGAGGCGCGGGCCACTGAGTCGTCGTTACCGGGGTGTGGGTGAGCGTGACCAGGGTACGTTCTCCGGCGTCAGCGTCCACCCAGAGGAGAGGAGCAGGGTAGGTCTCACGTGGGCCACGTCCCAGAAGACGTGCCCTTGTGCCCGGAAAGTACGTGCGGTGGACCTTTGTGCGGCCAGAGGGGAGACGGGTGGGTGCCCCTTTACCCACGCGTCCTAGGAACCGCTGGGAAGTTGTGGAGGACGCGCGCGGGCTTGCCAAGATACCTGGGGGTGTCCCGCCATGGTCCCACGGGCGCAGAGCCGGGGAGAGACAGGCTCCGCGCCTGTCAACGCCGGGGTGTGATGGCTGTGCTTCCCCCCGGAAAGAGATTTTTGGGGGATGACGGGGTCAAGGTTTTCACTGGACGTGCTTCTTTGTGTACAAGCTGCTTCTGCCTAACGACCCCCCTGCCCCGGCTGGCACCCGTGCCATTTCCGAAGGACGAGTGGAGTTGATTCCTCACGCTCACGCTCGCGCCTCGTCCGGAAGTTTTTGGTTGGCCCGGGGGTGCCGGTACACTCGAGTAGGAACCGAAGGCGCTCTCTCTCAAGGTTGCGCGGGCGGGGGTGTACGCGGACCCCCCCAGCCCCCCGTTCACCGGCACCGTGGTGGTCCCACGCTGAGTGATGGGCGTTCGGTTCTCTCTCGTTGCAGAGGAGGCAGAGCGGAAGGAAAGGAGGAAGAGGGAAACCGGGGACGTCGGTCATCTCCAGGCGCTGGTGTTCCAGGTGAGTGCGTGCTCTTTGTTCTGTCTCCTTCCCCCGTCCGAAATAGTCTGTTTCATCAGAGGAAAAAGTCAGTGGTTCTGCTAGTTCAGCAAGGCTCAAGGAGGAGGGACTCCCAGGTGGGATCGTGGCACGGGGACACTGGTGTACTGTGTCGGAGTTCTTGGCCATGGTAGGAAAGGCTCTCGAGTCAGATCCTGACTGGGGGGCCGGAAGAAAGAGGTGCATGGACGAGCATCTGTGTACGGTCACCCTAGGTGATCGGTACGTAGCATTTGAGGTCAGTGTCCTGCGGGAGCGGGGAGGGTGGAAAGGGATCGGGCCCGGGCCGCTTGCACCGGCACCGGGGCCCGGTCTGGGCTCCAGCCTCCGTGAAGCCAACCGCCGCCCGTGACGTGATCACTCGGCGCCCCACCTCACCCCCGAGAAGCAGCAGTGCCAGCCCAGCCCGACGTGGGGGCCGGCGGTGGGGAGACCCCTTTGAGGGAGAGCCAGGCCTCGTGGGCTTTTTGCCTCCTGTGCTCTGAGTGGAGCCCGTGATAGCCGTTCCCCCCGTCCTCTCCTGATCGCTCTTGGGCCCAGCTCTCCCCGCCGTGGCCCTCCACCGAGCCAGGAAGGCCTCGGGGACGTGCCCTTGGGGGATGATGAAGAGGGGGCCGCCCGCTGGGCGGCGTGGAGGTTTGGCACGGGGCAGCCCTCTGTAGGGCTCCTTGCACTCCCCAAGTCTGCCTCTTGACAGACCAAGGGACTTGACAGTGTGGGGCCTTTCAGGAGGTGTACGTCCCTTCTTCCGTGTGGGAAATGTCGCCTGAGTGGGCGCGTGACCGGCAGCCGGAGGTGTTTTCTTTCTGTCTCTGTTTCTCCCTTCTCCTTCCTGTCTTCTGTTGAAACAGTCTTGCCGGGAGGAGGACGCCTCCTACCCTGGCTCAGGGTAATTGAAGGCTTCTCCAGGCGGGCTGGTGAGCGTGTGGCGCCGTGGTTTAGCGAGGGGTCGGCGGCGCGGCTGACGTTTCGTGCTTAGCGAAGGGCGGAGGCAGGGCTCGAGCAGCAAGGGCAGCGTGGCATTTCTGGGGTGACACTGCCTTCCAGAGGACCCTGTTTGGCCATCCCAGGAGCCCTTCACGGTAATATCTGGGCGTCGAGTCAAGTCCTCCGGCGTGGGGCGTGGGTCCCGGGTCCCGGAAGACGTGCACTCAGCACGGCGGGGCTCTTGTGGGTGTTCTTTCCTCGACGCACCTCAGTACCGCGGCTTGAAAGAATTGCCAAGGCCCGGAGGCGCGGCAGATTCGGAGTTAGGGAAAGAGAGGAAGGCGTGCTGAGACAGAAGCGAGGGAAAAGGAGAGAAGATGCGATCCCGTCCCGTCCCGTCCCTCCGGTTCTTTTCAGCACGGAGGACGCGTGGTGCTTCCCGAGGCGGCGGTGGACCAGAGCTCTCTTCTCTTTCCAAGGCCTCGTGTCCGCGGAGCACTTGGCATCCAGAGTGTGTTCCTTCAGCCAACATGGGTGGGGCCGGTGGCGGCAGTGCCCCCAGTGGCCCACCCCGTCCTCCACCCAAGTCAGTGCAACCAGGCGGGCGCTGAGAAGATGCTTAAGGGCCGGAACCTGTGTCTAAACCACACTGGCCAGTGCACCGCAAAGAAACTAAAGAGGAGTCCCCGGTGGCTCCCAGTCGCTCCGAGGTGTAAAGCACAGCGAGTTGGCGGGAGCCTACACCCACCCACACACCCACCCCGGGGGGTGTCTTCCCATCCCTGGCCTTCCCCTGGGCGGTGTCAGGAGACTGGCCCGCTCCGGCGTCTCTGGGGCAGCGCCCGGCGGCCCTCCCGACGGACCCGTGCGTGCCACCGTCCACGCCTGAACACCAAACCCCACTGCCACCCTCCCGCCCCCGGGCCGCCGTGGGAGAAGAGCCAGGTCCTCGGGGGAAGTCCATCGTCTTGCCACAGGAGGCCGAGCTCGTCCCGCACCGCGTCTGTGCCTGTGGGCTGCCGGCCCTTTGCTTCGGGCTGCTTGCCCCTCGGTGACTGGTGAGGAGGTGCCTCGCCAGGCACCGGCCAGACGTGACTGGATCTCTGTGCTCACACTCAGAGCGTTTCCCGAGGCGTTAGGCAAATGTGGGCTGCTAAAGACACGGCTGCCGGTCCACGGCTGGGTGCCTGGATGGGGAGTCATAACGGCAGGCTAAGAGGACCCCACAGAGACGAGGCCCCGCAGGATGCAGGGCCAGAGTTTGAGGCGCGCCCCTCTGAAGCGGCCAGGTTGATGAGCCATCCTGCCTTTGGCAGGTTGGGCAGAGGTTGGCATTTCGTTTTTCCCTCGGCAAAGGGCAGAGGGAGAGGGCCTGGGGGAGGGGAAGGGGCAGGGCAGGTTGGCACCCGTGGTGCAGTTCCGTCATCAAGAGGAACGGGTCCGCCGATCCCGCGAACCCTGTACCCGCCGTCCCTTCCTGGGGAGGAGTGACAAAGGATTGAAGTCGGGAACACTGGACAGTGGCCCCGGGAAGTCAGGAGCTCCGCCTGGGAAGGGGCGGGAAGCGTGGCCCGTGGCCCAAGGCCCGGCGGTGCCGTGGACGCTCCAGAGACGGGCAGTGGCACAAGGCGCACAGCCCGGCCGCCTGGCGTGTGGGGCTACAGGAGGTGGAGTCTCGGTGGACCCTGGTGGCCGCCACGTCCGGGCGTGACTAGAGGAAGCGGCTCCGAAGGAGGCCAGGCCGCGGTTCTGCGGGCATTTGGCCGCGTGTCCCTTCCCCTCGGCGCCAGAGGAGGTTCGGCCTAGGCGGGCCCAGGGCCCCGGAAGCCTCTCTGGGCCGCGGTGCGGCCCAGCCAGAGACCACCGCGGGCAACGGGAGTTCCGCCGCCCTTGGCGGCAGCGGCCGAGGCGGGCCCGCCGACCACCTTCTGTCCAGCTCAGAGACGACACGTGGAGCCTGGCTACCGAGTGCCGAGGGCGCCCGAGGCCCAGCGAGAGCTGGCAGTCCGAGTCCAGAAGGGGACGGCGCTCGCGGGACGCAGGAGCCACCGCAGAAGGAGCCCTTCACCTGAGCCGAAGAGTCCAGTCAGTCGGTGGCTGCGCTGCCATCTCGCGCGGTCTCCGGGATTGTGGCCCGGGCCTGACCTGGCCTGTCCCGAGTGCTCCCGGACGGGGCTCCCGGAGAGGAGGAGAGGGCAGGACACGAGAGGAGAGGAGAGGAGAGGAGAGGAGCTGAGCAGAGCCCCGCCGAGTGGACTCCCGGGCCATGCATTTGCAGCAGGCTTCAGCTTTCTCCCCACGAGGCCCTGAGCCTCCGTTCAGCGACGAGAAGGAAAGGCCCCGGCTTGCATTCCGGCCTGGCCCTCCGGGTCTCGGCCCTGTGCTTGCACCTGCGGCCCAGCCAGGGGATCAAGGGGAAGAGGTCTGAAGAAGCTGCCTGAAGCTCACCTCTGTTGGACTGAGAGGAACGCCTCCCGCCCTTGCCCTCTCCCCCATGACCGCCACTCATCCAGCTTGTCTGCCAAGGCCAGGAACGAGGTGCGTACTCCTGGGCACAGGGCGGTGCCTTCGAGTCCCCGGCGGACCCGATAGGCCGCTTCTGGGGCAAGCTGTGCGGCGGCCCGTTCCTGCCCTTGGCCCAGCTCTTATCTGCCGGGGCGGGGGTGGGTGGTGGGCTGGTGTGTGGGGGGTCCGGTCCCGGGGCGGGGGGAGGGGCGGGGTGCGGTGTGGGGGAGGGCTACCCTCCCCCCACACGTACCCCTCCTGGAAGGGCGCTGAAACCCGCCCCGCGCCCGTCTCCTTTCGCGCCTGTGAGTCGCCCGACACGTTGTGAGGCCATCTTAGGTGGGCAGAGCCTTTGCCAGGGGCCCGGTCCTGAGGTAGCTAGGCGCTCTGACTGGTCGCCGGCCGCAGGTGCTCTCAGCGTGCCCCTCTGGCCGGGGCCAACGGCTGCACCTGCAGAAGGTGGAGCCGCTTGTGAAAACTCCCAGGAGTCTTCCCCAAACGAGAGGACCCCCGGGTCGTCCACGGGGAGGGAGGCCGAGGAATAGGGCGTGCCCCGGCCGCAGAGTTCCTGTTCCCGAGGTGAGCTCGGGTGCGGAAAACGGACCTGGATCCCCTCGCTGCGGACGGTGCCGTCCCTCTCTGCGTACCGATCGATCGTGGCCCACTTCCGTCCCATCGCCAGTGGGTCCTGGATACCCTGTGTCCTACGGCACAGGCAGGGCCTCACGGGATGCGGCGGGGCCTGGGATCGGGGCTCTCTCTGGCGGGAGCAAGAAGTAAACAAACCGAAACCCAGATCCAGCTGTGAGAGGGTGGAACGTGCAGCGCCCCTGCATTACTCTTCCTCGTCTGCGTCTGGGAGCAAGCACTAACGAGGACACGTTCTGCGGGCCGTCTGCAGGGTGCTGCCCCCGACGGGGCACCGGGCGGCCACCTCCTCCCCTTTCCCCGTGGTCCACGGTGGCTGGGCCCGGGGCCTCCGCCGGGGCACCGGCGGCGGGTGCGGGGTCCCCGGTGGCCCTGAGACCCCAGGGACCCCACTGGCCGACCTCGCTCCTGCAGGGAGGGCCACGATCCAGGGGCCAGATGCCCCGGGGTGGGAGCTTCCAGCTCCTTGTTCCTGAACATGGCGGCTGCCGAGGCCACGGCCCCGAGGGTGGGGAGCGCGGCGGGCCTGGCAGCCAGGGGCTCCTCGGTGGGCGAGCCCGGCCCCGAACCCCACCGCGTGTGGCTTCCACCCCTACTGCGGAGGCGTGCCGGGCGGCCAGGTTCGGCCCGGGAATCCTCCCAGTGCTCCGAAGCCAGCCCTCCTCCCGTCACAGGCCTTCCCCACGGTATGCACAGGCAGGGGCTGGAGGCCGTGCTCAAAAAGCTTCCGCTTGATGGCACTGTTGCTCCAGAAATGCCCAGCACCTTCGCGAGCGTGGCCTCTCCCTCCGCCCTTTGCGGATCAAAAAAGGCCCAGGGACAAAGGCCCAGGGAGGCCCAAGAGCCACCCAAGCCTTCCCAGTGGGGTGGGACCTACTGGGGGGTTGGGGGAGGCGGTGTCTCTTCCTTTTGGGGCTTCTCCTTGGCAGTAGGAGCGCACAGGTAAAGACATCCCAAGGAATCCGTGCGTCCGTGGGTCCATCTCCACACCCCTCCGGGAGTGGTCTTGAGTCCACGTTGCCTGGCCCACGGGTCCTGGCGACCGGGACCCTGTCATGTCTGCACACCTGGGGACGGGCATCCACCTGGGTCGTGTCGGGCAGAACCCTAGCTCTCTCGGGACATTGATTCAGAGCCGAGAGGTGGCACAAGGACCTGGGTTTCTCCTCCTCCTGCGTGGTTGCCTCTCTGCTGTTCTCATCCCGCTACGTGAACTGGCTTAAGGGCTCAGGAGCAGGCCCGAGAAGGGTCTAGGCCACTGTGGCAGCGGGAGGAACTGACGGGGACCCAGGGAGCTGGGGCACATTGCCCCTGCTCACCTCCAGGGGCGTCAGGCGGTCGCTCTGCCACGGAGTGCCCGGGGTAGGGGGTGCAGGGAGGTGGTTTGGAGTTGCTGGGACGGGTGTACATCCCAGTGGCTCCCCTCCATCCGCACAGACAGATGACCCTGGGGAGGGCCATCAGTTCAGTAGACCCTTCTGGGGAGCCCTCCATGGGAGTGTGTCTGTACTCTCGCCTCAAACCCCCCGGACTCGTTCGTCGGTTCGTTCACTCGTTCCCTGCTCCACGCGTTCATTCGTAAGCACGCAGGTACACGAACGTGTGCGTGGGCGCGCGTGCGTATCACGTGTGCGTCGTGTGTAAGCTCGTGTACGGACGCCTACAGAGCGTGTACAAAAGGTCCCTTCTCTTGTACTTTCTCCCCGTAACCGCCTCGGGGGTGCCGCTGCGGATAGAACTTTCTCCCAGTCAGAGCCAAAGCCCTAGCCCTCACCGTTGCTCGATGGCCGCTCCCGGGTTGTCCCCGTCTGCGGAGGGAAGCACACGTCATTTCTGCGTGCGTGTGTGTGCTCCCGGGGTTGATTGCAGCTGAGGACAACGGGCCGCAGAGGGCTGTGTGCGTGTCGCCTGCTCCCTGACCCCAGCGGGCTCACGTAGCGATAGGTAGTCTTCTGCCTTTTGGGCTGCTCTCACGGCGCTGTAGGCGTGCCGTGGCGTTGGCACGCCTGTGCGGCGTCGACGTCGTGTCCTGCTAGGTCCCCTCCGTTTCTTTTCGGACAGCTGCCCAGGGCAGGGTGCCCTTGTCTGTGCCCGGAGGCAGGAGCCTAGGGTGTCTCAGGTGCCCCTCCTCTTTGGACGCTAGGCTTCCGCCTTGTTCCTTCCTCTCCTCTTCTGTCTCCCACGGAAGTGGCTCTGAGGCGCGGGCCACTGAGTCGTCGTTACCGGGGTGTGGGTGAGCGTGACCAGGGTACGTTCTCCGGCGTCAGCGTCCACCCAGAGGAGAGGAGCAGGGTAGGTCTCACGTGGGCCACGTCCCAGAAGACGTGCCCTTGTGCCCGGAAAGTACGTGCGGTGGACCTTTGTGCGGCCAGAGGGGAGACGGGTGGGTGCCCCTTTACCCACGCGTCCTAGGAACCGCTGGGAAGTTGTGGAGGACGCGCGCGGGCTTGCCAAGATACCTGGGGGTGTCCCGCCATGGTCCCACGGGCGCAGAGCCGGGGAGAGACAGGCTCCGCGCCTGTCAACGCCGGGGTGTGATGGCTGTGCTTCCCCCCGGAAAGAGATTTTTGGGGGATGACGGGGTCAAGGTTTTCACTGGACGCGCTTCTTTGTGTACAAGCTGCTTCTGCCTAACGACCCCCCTGCCCCGGCTGGCACCCGTGCCATTTCCGAAGGACGAGTGGAGTTGATTCCTCACGCTCACGCTCGCGCCTCGTCCGGAAGTTTTTGGTTGGCCCGGGGGTGCCGGTACACTCGAGTAGGAACCGAAGGCGCTCTCTCTCAAGGTTGCGCGGGCGGGGGTGTACGCGGACCCCCCCAGCCCCCCGTTCACCGGCACCGTGGTGGTCCCACGCTGAGTGATGGGCGTTCGGTTCTCTCTCGTTGCAGAGGAGGCAGAGCGGAAGGAAAGGAGGAAGAGGGAAACCGGGGACGTCGGTCATCTCCAGGCGCTGGTGTTCCAGGTGAGTGCGTGCTCTTTGTTCTGTCTCCTTCCCCCGTCCGAAATAGTCTGTTTCATCAGAGGAAAAAGTCAGTGGTTCTGCTAGTTCAGCAAGGCTCAAGGAGGAGGGACTCCCAGGTGGGATCGTGGCACGGGGACACTGGTGTACTGTGTCGGAGTTCTTGGCCATGGTAGGAAAGGCTCTCGAGTCAGATCCTGACTGGGGGGCCGGAAGAAAGAGGTGCATGGACGAGCATCTGTGTACGGTCACCCTAGGTGATCGGTACGTAGCATTTGAGGTCAGTGTCCTGCGGGAGCGGGGAGGGTGGAAAGGGATCGGGCCCGGGCCGCTTGCACCGGCACCGGGGCCCGGTCTGGGCTCCAGCCTCCGTGAAGCCAACCGCCGCCCGTGACGTGATCACTCGGCGCCCCACCTCACCCCCGAGAAGCAGCAGTGCCAGCCCAGCCCGACGTGGGGGCCGGCGGTGGGGAGACCCCTTTGAGGGAGAGCCAGGCCTCGTGGGCTTTTTGCCTCCTGTGCTCTGAGTGGAGCCCGTGATAGCCGTTCCCCCCGTCCTCTCCTGATCGCTCTTGGGCCCAGCTCTCCCCGCCGTGGCCCTCCACCGAGCCAGGAAGGCCTCGGGGACGTGCCCTTGGGGGATGATGAAGAGGGGGCCGCCCGCTGGGCGGCGTGGAGGTTTGGCACGGGGCAGCCCTCTGTAGGGCTCCTTGCACTCCCCAAGTCTGCCTCTTGACAAACCAAGGGACTTGACAGTGTGGGGCCTTTCAGGAGGTGTACGTCCCTTCTTCCGTGTGGGAAATGTCGCCTGAGTGGGCGCGTGACCGGCAGCCGGAGGTGTTTTCTTTCTGTCTCTGTTTCTCCCTTCTCCTTCCTGTCTTCTGTTGAAACAGTCTTGCCGGGAGGAGGACGCCTCCTACCCTGGCTCAGGGTAATTGAAGGCTTCTCCAGGCGGGCTGGTGAGCGTGTGGCGCCGTGGTTTAGCGAGGGGTCGGTGGCGCGGCTGACGTTTCGTGCTTAGCGAAGGGCGGAGGCAGGGCTCGAGCAGCAAGGGCAGCGTGGCATTTCTGGGGTGACACTGCCTTCCAGAGGACCCTGTTTGGCCATCCCAGGAGCCCTTCACGGTAATATCTGGGCGTCGAGTCAAGTCCTCCGGCGTGGGGCGTGGGTCCCGGGTCCCGGAAGACGTGCACTCAGCACGGCGGGGCTCTTGTGGGTGTTCTTTCCTCGACGCACCTCAGTACCGCGGCTTGAAAGAATTGCCAAGGCCCGGAGGCGCGGCAGATTCGGAGTTAGGGAAAGAGAGGAAGGCGTGCTGAGACAGAAGCGAGGGAAAAGGAGAGAAGATGCGATCCCGTCCCGTCCCGTCCCTCCGGTTCTTTTCAGCACGGAGGACGCCTGGTGCTTCCCGAGGCGGCGGTGGACCAGAGCTCTCTTCTCTTTCCAAGGCCTCGTGTCCGCGGAGCACTTGGCATCCAGAGTGTGTTCCTTCAGCCAACATGGGTGGGGCCGGTGGCGGCAGTGCCCCCAGTGGCCCACCCCGTCCTCCACCCAAGTCAGTGCAACCAGGCGGGCGCTGAGAAGATGCTTAAGGGCCGGAACCTGTGTCTAAACCACACTGGCCAGTGCACCGCAAAGAAACTAAAGAGGAGTCCCCGGTGGCTCCCAGTCGCTCCGAGGTGTAAAGCACAGCGAGTTGGCGGGAGCCTACACCCACCCACACACCCACCCCGGGGGGTGTCTTCCCATCCCTGGCCTTCCCCTGGGCGGTGTCAGGAGACTGGCCCGCTCCGGCGTCTCTGGGGCAGCGCCCGGCGGCCCTCCCGACGGACCCGTGCGTGCCACCGTCCACGCCTGAACACCAAACCCCACTGCCACCCTCCCGCCCCCGGGCCGCCGTGGGAGAAGAGCCAGGTCCTCGGGGGAAGTCCATCGTCTTGCCACAGGAGGCCGAGCTCGTCCCGCACCGCGTCTGTGCCTGTGGGCTGCCGGCCCTTTGCTTCGGGCTGCTTGCCCCTCGGTGACTGGTGAGGAGGTGCCTCGCCAGGCACCGGCCAGACGTGACTGGATCTCTGTGCTCACACTCAGAGCGTTTCCCGAGGCGTTAGGCAAATGTGGGCTGCTAAAGACACGGCTGCCGGTCCACGGCTGGGTGCCTGGATGGGGAGTCATAACGGCAGGCTAAGAGGACCCCACAGAGACGAGGCCCCGCAGGATGCAGGGCCAGAGTTTGAGGCGCGCCCCTCTGAAGCGGCCAGGTTGATGAGCCATCCTGCCTTTGGCAGGTTGGGCAGAGGTTGGCATTTCGTTTTTCCCTCGGCAAAGGGCAGAGGGAGAGGGCCTGGGGGAGGGGAAGGGGCAGGGCAGGTTGGCACCCGTGGTGCAGTTCCGTCATCAAGAGGAACGGGTCCGCCGATCCCGCGAACCCTGTACCCGCCGTCCCTTCCTGGGGAGGAGTGACAAAGGATTGAAGTCGGGAACACTGGACAGTGGCCCCGGGAAGTCAGGAGCTCCGCCTGGGAAGGGGCGGGAAGCGTGGCCCGTGGCCCAAGGCCCGGCGGTGCCGTGGACGCTCCAGAGACGGGCAGTGGCACAAGGCGCACAGCCCGGCCACCTGGCGTGTGGGGCTACAGGAGGTGGAGTCTCGGTGGACCCTGGTGGCCGCCACGTCCGGGCGTGACTAGAGGAAGCGGCTCCGAAGGAGGCCAGGCCGCGGTTCTGCGGGCATTTGGCCGCGTGTCCCTTCCCCTCGGCGCCAGAGGAGGTTCGGCCTAGGCGGGCCCAGGGCCCCGGAAGCCTCTCTGGGCCGCGGTGCGGCCCAGCCAGAGACCACCGCGGGCAACGGGAGTTCCGCCGCCCTTGGCGGCAGCGGCCGAGGCGGGCCCGCCGACCACCTTCTGTCCAGCTCAGAGACGACACGTGGAGCCTGGCTACCGAGTGCCGAGGGCGCCCGAGGCCCAGCGAGAGCTGGCAGTCCGAGTCCAGAAGGGGACGGCGCTCGCGGGACGCAGGAGCCACCGCAGAAGGAGCCCTTCACCTGAGCCGAAGAGTCCAGTCAGTCGGTGGCTGCGCTGCCATCTCGCGCGGTCTCCGGGATTGTGGCCCGGGCCTGACCTGGCCTGTCCCGAGTGCTCCCGGACGGGGCTCCCGGAGAGGAGGAGAGGGCAGGACACGAGAGGAGAGGAGAGGAGAGGAGAGGAGCTGAGCAGAGCCCCGCCGAGTGGACTCCCGGGCCATGCATTTGCAGCAGGCTTCAGCTTTCTCCCCACGAGGCCCTGAGCCTCCGTTCAGCGACGAGAAGGAAAGGCCCCGGCTTGCATTCCGGCCTGGCCCTCCGGGTCTCGGCCCTGTGCTTGCACCTGCGGCCCAGCCAGGGGATCAAGGGGAAGAGGTCTGAAGAAGCTGCCTGAAGCTCACCTCTGTTGGACTGAGAGGAACGCCTCCCGCCCTTGCCCTCTCCCCCATGACCACCACTCATCCAGCTTGTCTGCCAAGGCCAGGAACGAGGTGCATACTCCTGGGCACAGGGCGGTGCCTTCGAGTCCCCGGCGGACCCGATAGGCCGCTTCTGGGGCAAGCTGTGCGGCGGCCCGTTCCTGCCCTTGGCCCAGCTCTTATCTGCCGGGGCGGGGGTGGGTGGTGGGCTGGTGTGTGGGGGGTCCGGTCCCGGGGCGGGGGGAGGGGCGGGGTGCGGTGTGGGGGAGGGCTACCCTCCCCCCACACGTACCCCTCCTGGAAGGGCGCTGAAACCCGCCCCGCGCCCGTCTCCTTTCGCGCCTGTGAGTCGCCCGACACGTTGTGAGGCCATCTTAGGTGGGCAGAGCCTTTGCTAGGGGCCCGGTCCTGAGGTAGCTAGGCGCTCTGACTGGTCGCCGGCCGCAGGTGCTCTCAGCGTGCCCCTCTGGCCGGGGCCAACGGCTGCACCTGCAGAAGGTGGAGCCGCTTGTGAAAACTCCCAGGAGTCTTCCCCAAACGAGAGGACCCCCGGGTCGTCCACGGGGAGGGAGGCCGAGGAATAGGGCGTGCCCCGGCCGCAGAGTTCCTGTTCCCGAGGTGAGCTCGGGTGCGGAAAACGGACCTGGATCCCCTCGCTGCGGACGGTGCCGTCCCTCTCTGCGTACCGATCGATCGTGGCCCACTTCCGTCCCATCGCCAGTGGGTCCTGGATACCCTGTGTCCTACGGCACAGGCAGGGCCTCACGGGATGCGGCGGGGCCTGGGATCGGGGCTCTCTCTGGCGGGAGCAAGAAGTAAACAAACCGAAACCCAGATCCAGCTGTGAGAGGGTGGAACGTGCAGCGCCCCTGCATTACTCTTTCTCGTCTGCGTCTGGGAGCAAGCACTAACGAGGACACGTTCTGCGGGCCGTCTGCAGGGTGCTGCCCCCGACGGGGCACCGGGCGGCCACCTCCTCCCCTTTCCCCGTGGTCCACGGTGGCTGGGCCCGGGGCCTCCGCCGGGGCACCGGCGGCGGGTGCGGGGTCCCCGGTGGCCCTGAGACCCCAGGGACCCCACTGGCCGACCTCGCTCCTGCAGGGAGGGCCACGATCCAGGGGCCAGATGCCCCGGGGTGGGAGCTTCCAGCTCCTTGTTCCTGAACATGGCGGCTGCCGAGGCCACGGCCCCGAGGGTGGGGAGCGCGGCGGGCCTGGCAGCCAGGGGCTCCTCGGTGGGCGAGCCCGGCCCCGAACCCCACCGCGTGTGGCTTCCACCCCTACTGCGGAGGCGTGCCGGGCGGCCAGGTTCGGCCCGGGAATCCTCCCAGTGCTCCGAAGCCAGCCCTCCTCCCGTCACAGGCCTTCCCCACGGTATGCACAGGCAGGGGCTGGAGGCCGTGCTCAAAAAGCTTCCGCTTGATGGCACTGTTGCTCCAGAAATGCCCAGCACCTTCGCGAGCATGGCCTCTCCCTCCGCCCTTTGCGGATCAAAAAAGGCCCAGGGACAAAGGCCCAGGGAGGCCCAAGAGCCACCCAAGCCTTCCCAGTGGGGTGGGACCTACTGGGGGGTTGGGGGAGGCGGTGTCTCTTCCTTTTGGGGCTTCTCCTTGGCAGTAGGAGCGCACAGGTAAAGACATCCCAAGGAATCTGTGCGTCCGTGGGTCCATCTCCACACCCCTCCGGGAGTGGTCTTGAGTCCACGTTGCCTGGCCCAGGGGTCCTGGCGACCGGGACCCTGTCATGTCTGCACACCTGGGGACGGGCATCCACCTGGGTCGTGTCGGGCAGAACCCTAGCTCTCTCGGGACATTGATTCAGAGCCGAGAGGTGGCACAAGGACCTGGGTTTCTCCTCCTCCTGCGTGGTTGCCTCTCTGCTGTTCTCATCCCGCTACGTGAACTGGCTTAAGGGCTCAGGAGCAGGCCCGAGAAGGGTCTAGGCCACTGTGGCAGCGGGAGGAACTGACGGGGACCCAGGGAGCTGGGGCACATTGCCCCTGCTCACCTCCAGGGGCGTCAGGCGGTCGCTCTGCCACGGAGTGCCCGGGGTAGGGGGTGCAGGGAGGTGGTTTGGAGTTGCTGGGACGGGTGTACATCCCAGTGGCTCCCCTCCATCCGCACAGACAGATGACCCTGGGGAGGGCCATCAGTTCAGTAGACCCTTCTGGGGAGCCCTCCATGGGAGTGTGTCTGTACTCTCGCCTCAAACCCCCCGGACTCGTTCGTCGGTTCGTTCACTCGTTCCCTGCTCCACGCGTTCATTCGTAAGCACGCAGGTACACGAACGTGTGCGTGGGCGCGCGTGCGTATCACGTGTGCGTCGTGTGTAAGCTCGTGTACGGACGCCTACAGAGCGTGTACAAAAGGTCCCTTCTCTTGTACTTTCTCCCCGTAACCGCCTCGGGGGTGCCGCTGCGGATAGAACTTTCTCCCAGTCAGAGCCAAAGCCCTAGCCCTCACCGTTGCTCGATGGCCGCTCCCGGGTTGTCCCCGTCTGCGGAGGGAAGCACACGTCATTTCTGCGTGCGTGTGTGTGCTCCCGGGGTTGAATGCAGCTGAGGACAACGGGCCGCAGAGGGCTGTGTGCGTGTCGCCTGCTCCCTGACCCCAGCGGGCTCACGTAGCGATAGGTAGTCTTCTGCCTTTTGGGCTGCTCTCACGGCGCTGTAGGCGTGCCGTGGCGTTGGCACACCTGTGCGGCGTCGACGTCGTGTCCTGCTAGGTCCCCTCCGTTTCTTTTCGGACAGCTGCCCAGGGCAGGGTGCCCTTGTCTGTGCCCGGAGGCAGGAGCATAGGGTGTCTCAGGTGCCCCTCCTCTTTGGACGCTAGGCTTCCGCCTTGTTCCTTCCTCTCCTCTTCTGTCTCCCACGGAAGTGGCTCTGAGGCGCGGGCCACTGAGTCGTCGTTACCGGGGTGTGGGTGAGCGTGACCAGGGTACGTTCTCCGGCGTCAGCGTCCACCCAGAGGAGAGGAGCAGGGTAGGTCTCACATGGGCCACGTCCCAGAAGACGTGACCTTAGGCCCGGAAAGTACGTGAGGTCGGCCTTTCTCTGGATAATGACAGTACTGCTGGTGCCATTTTATGTGAGTGAAATAGATGTTCTATGTTTTTATTTGTTAGATATTCATGTATATTGCACTAATGTCACACTGGTTAAAGTTGGAACTTATAGAGTACCGCGCCTTTTGTTCTGTTGGAGTTTACCGATTACTTTGCGAAGAAAACTGTGTTTTATCCTCATGAGCCTATGTTCGGGCCTGCCGCCTTCTTATCTGATGGTGGGATATAGGAATGACTGATAATCATATGGGGCTTCTTTTTTGTTCGGTGTGATTAAAATATTCTGTAGTTGACTTAGAAGAGGAGCGTTTAAGTTTGTGATTCTAGTAAAAAGTATGTAATTTCTCACTTTAAACAAGTGAATCGTAGGGTATATTTTGCTGTATTTTTACAGAATTCCAAATGTGTAAACATGTTTATTAAAAAAGAAGAAACTTAAATCAAGTAGTTAACCCTTTACTAAAGAACAGGAAGAGATCCACAAAGTAAACTGCAAGCTAGCAGAAGGAAGACAGTTATTAAGATTAACGTGGCTTAAACCTAAGTGTCCACCAACAGATGAATGGATCAAGGAAATGTGTATATATTTACAGTGGAACATTACTCAGCCATAAGAAAGAATGAACTCTTGCATTTGTGGTAACATGGATGGGACCTCAAGGGCATTATGCTGAGTGGAATAAGACAGAGAAAGATAAATAGTGTACGATCTCACTTACATGTGGAATCTTACAAAGAAAAAAATGATAACAACAAGAAAAAGCAAGGCCACAGATGCAGAGAACGGATTGGTGGTTGTCAAAGACATGGAGTGGGCGATGGGCAAAATGCGCGAAGGGGGTCCAAAGGCACAGACTTCCAGTTATAAGGTATATAAGTCATGGAGATGTAAGGTACAGCATGGTGACTATAGCTACCAATACTGCGTTGCATATTTAACAGTTGCTAAGAGAGTAGATCTTAAAAATTCTCATCACACACAAAAATTTGTAACTCTGTGGTGATTGGTCTTAACTAGAGTTATCATTTTCAGAAAGTATAGAAATGTCAAATTATTACGTTTTACACCTGAAAATAATGTAATGTTGTTTGGCAGTTATACCTAAAAAAAAATGTCCTGTGCAGTAAAAAAAAAAACAAAAACTAAAAAAACAAAAATTAATGTAGCTTACATGAAGTATAGAATAGAGGAAAAATGAATGAGCTTACATGAAGTATAGAATAGAGGAAAAATGAATGAGCTTACATGAAGTATAGAATAGAGGAAAAATGAATGAGAAAATTGACAGCTGGTTCTTTGAAAAGATAAGTGCATTTTATTATTTATTTATTTATTTTGGCTGCGTTGGGGCACTGGCCTTCTGTAGCCGTGGCAAGCGGGGGCTGCTCTTCGTTGCGGTGCGTGGGCTTCTCATCGTGGTGGTTTCTGTTATTGCGGAGCACGGGCTCCAGGCATGCGGCCTCAAGTAGTTGCAGCACACAGCCTCAGTAGTTGTGGCACACGGGCTTAGTTGCTCCGCGGCATGTGGGATCTTCCCGGACCAGGGATTGAACCCGTGTCCTCTGCACTGGCAGTCGGATTCTTAACCACTGCGTATTTTTACTTGCGTTAAGTACTTAACCCAAGTGTTTTTGTGTTTGTGAGTGGCTTATTTCACTTGCATTTTGTCCTCAAGTTTTATCCATAGTTTTCCACGTCACAGGACTTACTTCCTTTTAAGGGGTGAATAGTATTCAGTTTTCTGTACATGTCATATTTTCTTTATCCATCCACCTGAAGACCAACTTGGATTCTTAAGAGGATACTGGTACATTTCCTAAGTGAAAGGGAACTTGTAGGAATTTCCTAGATAGGGAAAGCTTAAGGGGAACTTCGGCGTGACTGGATTGGGTGACATTTTAAGTTTTGCTTAAAGTTTTTTTCATATATAAAGTCTAAACAAACTGTTTGAGAGACTGAAATCGCTTTAGCTCTGAAGAGAAGGGACACCAGCTCCTTCCAGCTGTAAGGCATTCTTTGGTGGACTGAAAATATAGCAGAAGTGTTTGAGGATTCATCCTCATGACAGGTAGCTGTCCCATAGGGAACCTCATCGTGACACTTTAAGTAATTGACAAGAACTGCAGTCAGCTGTCCATATCCGTGGGTTCCACATCCACAGATATGGAACTCGCGGATACAGAGGGCTAATTGTAAAGGATATGAGTATCTGCCGATTTGGGTATCCACAGGCTTCCTGGAACCAATCCCCCATGGATACTGAGGGCTAACTGCATTGAGACACTGTACTGAAAGAGCAACATAAGATGGTGAGCTCACAGTGGAGAGCTAAAGAGTCCAGAGTCATATTCTCTACAATTATACCATACTTGTACACATCTATGCAGTTATTTGCATGTTAATGACAACCTGTGACTAGATGTCAAAAACCTTTAGTTAGAATTTTACCTTTGACCATTTGATTCTTTTTCCTTGGACAATCAAAGTCATGCAGTTCAAGAATCATTTCATGGAGGTCAGGTTTATATTTATGCTTCATAAGTTAAACCAGGAGATCCCCAAACAAAGGTAATGGTGGTGAATATGGTATACCACTTAGTAGAGGTAACGGAGTTGAAGGAGGAGGAGCAACTCCTGTGGGTCGAGGTTGCACTGGTAGAGCTGGTGATGGGGATGGCCCTTCACCTGCCTGTGGACGCAGTGGAGGTGGTCCTGGAATTGATGAGCAACCTGTGAGTCCATGCTTGCAATAGAATATGCAGTCCAGAATACACAGCAATAGACGTTTGCAGTTTTTTTTTTAATAGAGTATACACTGCTTATTTATTACTATTCAGCATTCAAGAACTTAACAGTGTATGCAAAGGTCTTATATAGATATTTAATGAGCATTTTACACACTACACAATGACTACCGCTAGAACAGCTGGCATTCTCCTCTGGTCCCTAAGGGGGTACAAAGAGTGTCTTACAGCAGCATTGACCAAAACTGGTTTCTAATACTAGTAATTAATAAGTAATAACTAGTAATTAATAAGTAATATCCATTTTCATAGGAATAATGCTTATCCAAATTTTTTCTTCAGTTTTGGTCCTCATTACAGCCCTGTAATATAGGTAGGGGAAGTAGTTTCACCTCACTGCTTATAGAAGAGGAAAGACAAGACACGCTATAAATGTTTATGTGACTGATCGTGATTTGACACATAATTAGGATTTGAATGTAGTTCTTCTCAGACCTATTTCTGTTCCTTTTCTGATATAGCAGCTATTAGGGTGTTGAATGTGCTACTTAAAATAAGAGCATTGGATATATAAAGGTCTATTAATCACAAAGCATGCATTTTTTTTCACCAATATAAATGAAAGCTTTATGCAAACATGTGATGCTCAAGTTGTTAGAATCTATTCTAGTGACAGAAAAAGCAAAGGCATGTCTTCAGAAACCCTTAAGTAGCCTCTGTGTTGCTCTGTGATGCTGGAGTGATAGAGGAAGAGGGATAATTTAATCTCCATGAAAACAGTTTTGAAGAAATATGAAAGCACTTTAGTTTCTTGTCAGACAGATGAAAACTAGAGTTTTGAGCTTCTGCTTCAATCCTTCTCCCTTCTACCAATAGGAAAGAAATACATCCTATGAATCTTTAGTATAGTAAAAAGAAAAGGCATGAAACTTTGGGTAGCACCTAGTATAACTAGCTATGCTTTCATGAAACAAGCAAGACAATCTAGGTATTTACAAAGCTGGCAATGGGGCTTCCCTGGTGGCGCAGTGGTTAGGAATCCGCCTGCCAATGCAGGGGACACGGGTTCGAGCCCTGGTTCAGGAAGATCCCAGATCCCACATGCTGCAGAGCAGCTAGGCCCGTGCGCCACAACTACTGAGCCTGTGCTCTAGAGCCGGTGCTCTGCGATGAGAGGCCACTGCAATGAGAGGCCCGCGCACAGCAATTAACAATAGCCCCTGCTCACCCCAACTAAAAAAGAAAGCCCACGCGCAGCCACGAAGGCCCAACGCAGCCAAAAATAAATTAATAAATTACTTAATTAAAAAAAAAAAGGCTGGCGGATGGGTTGGAAGATGGCGGAAGAGTAAGACGCGGAGATCACCTTCCTCCCCACGGATACACCAGAAATACATCTACACGTGGAACAACTACAGAACACCTACTGAAGGCTGGCAGAAGACCTCAGAGCTCCCAAAAGGCAAGAAACTCCCCACGTACCTGGGTAGGGCAAAAGAAAAAACAGAGACAAAAGAATAAGGACGGCACCTGCACCAGTGGGAGGGAGCTGTGAAGGAGGAAAAGTTTCCACACACTAGGAAGCCCCTCCGTGGGCGGAGACTGCGGGAGGCGGAGGGGGGAGCTTCGGCACTGCGGAGTAGTGCACAGCGACGGGTGCGGAGGGCAAAGCGGGGAGATTCCTGCACAGACGATCGGTGCCGACCAGCACTCACCAACCCGAGAGGCTTGTCTGCTCACCCGCCGGGGCTGCGAGCTGAGGCTCGGGTTTCGGTTTTGGACGGAGAGCAGGGAGAGGACTGGGGTTGGCGGCTTGAACATAGCCTGAAGGGGTTAGTGCACCACGACTAGCCGGGAGGGAGTTCGGGGAAAAGCCTGCACCTGCCGAAGAGGCAAGAGACTTTTTCTTCCCTCTTTGTTTCCTGGTGCGCGAGGAGAGGGGTTTAAGAGCGCTGCTTAAAGGATCTCCAGAGACGGGCGCGAGCCGCGGCTAAAAGCGCGAACCCCAGAGACGGGCGGGAGACGCTAAGGCTGCTGCTGCCGCCACCAAGGGGCCTGTGTGCGAGCACAGGTCACTCTCCACACCCCTCTTCCGCGGAGCCTGTGCAGCCCGCCACTGCCGGTTCCCGGGATCCAAGGACAACTTCCCCGGGAGTGCACACGGCGGGTCTCGGGCTGGTGCAACGTCACGCCGGCCTCTGCTGCTGCAGGCCCGCCCCGCACGCAGTGCCCCTCCTTCCCCCATCCCCCGGCCTGAGTGAGCCGCAGCCCCCGAATCAGCGGCTCCTTTAACCCCGTCCTGTCTGAGCAAAAAACAGACGCCCTCCAGCGACCTACACGCAGAGGCAGGGCCAAATCCAAAGCTGAACTCCTGTGAGCTGTGAGAGCAGGGAGGACAGGGGGAGGGCAGGGAGGAGAGGGGGAGGTCTCTCCCGGCAGCCGCGGAGGCGGCGGATTGAAGCTCCACAATCAACTTGATATACCCTGCATCTGTGGAATACCTGAATAGACAGGGAGTGATCCCAAATTGAAGAGGTGGAATTTAGGAGCGAGATCTGTGATTTTTTTCCCTTTTCCTCTTTTTGTGAATGTGTGCGTGTATGCTTCTGTGTGAGATCTTGTCTGTACACTCTTGCTTCCACCATTTGTCCTAGGGCTCTATCCGTCCATGGTTTTTTTTAAAAAAAATTTTTTCTTAATATTAATTTTAATTGTAATAACTTTATTATACTTTACCTTCATTCTTTCTTTCCTTCCTTCCTTCCCTCCTTTAGACAACGAATCACCCCAAATTGAGGAGGTGGTCTCTGAGAGCAAGATTTATCCCCCTTTACCTCTTTTTGTGAACGTGTATGTGTATGCTTCTGTGTAAGATTTTCTCTGTATAGCTTTGCTTCCAACATTTGTCCTAAGGTTCTATCCGTCCCTTTTTAAAATTTTTTTTCTAAATATTTTTTAATTCAATAACTATATTATACTTTATTTTTACTGTATCTTCTTTCTTTCTTTTTTCCTTCTTTCCCTCCTTCCTTCCTCCCTCCTTTCTTTCCTTTGCTTCTTTCTTCCTTCCCTTCCTCCTTTCCTTCTTTCTCTCCTCATACTTCTACTAATTCTCTCTACATTTTCTCCTTCTTTCCCTCCTTCCTCCCTCCCTCCCTTCTTTGCTTCTTCCTTCCTTCCTTTCCTCCTTTCCCTCTTTCTTTCCTCATACTTCTACTAATTCTACATTTTCTCCTTCTTTCCCTCCTTCCTTCCTCCCTCCCTCCTTTCTTTCCTTCTTTGCTTCCTTCCTTCCTTTCCTCCTTTCCTTCTTTCTTTCCTCATACTTCTACTAATTCTACTTTTTCTCCCTTTTATTCTGAGCCGTGTGGATGAAAGGCTCTTGGTGCTCCAGCCCAGGAGTCAGGGCTCTGCCTCTGAGGTAGGAGAGCCAACTTCAGGACACTGGTCAACAAGAGACCTCCCAGCTCCACATAATATTAAATGGTGGAAATCTCCCAGAGACCTCCATCTTAACACCAGCACCCAGCTTCACTCAATGACCAGCAAGCCACAGTGCTGGACAACCTATGCCAAACAACTAGCAAAACAGGAACACAACCCCACCCATTAGCAGAGAGGCTGCCTAAAATCATAATAAGGCCACAGAAACCCCAAAACATACCACCAGACGTGAACCTGCCCACTAGAGAGACAAGATCCAGCCTCATCCAGCACAACACAGGCACTAGTCCCCTCCACCAGGAAGCCTACACAACCCACTGAAACAACCTTAGCCACTGGAGACAGACATCAAAAACAACGGGAACTACGAACGTGCAGCCTGCAAAAAGGAGACCCCAAACACAGTAAGATAAGCAAAATGAGAAGACAGAAAAACACACAGCAGATGAAGGAGCAAGATAAAAACCCACCAGACCTAACAAATGAAGAGGAAATGAAAACGAATTCAGAATAATGATAGTAAGGATGATCCGAAATCTTGGAAGTAGAATGGACAAAATGCAAGAAACATTTAACAAGGACCTAGAAGAACTAAAGATGAAACAAGCAACGATGAACAACGCAATAAATGAAATTAAAAGTACTCTAGATAGGATCAATAGCAGAATAACTGAGGCAGAAGAACGGATAAGTGACCTGGAAGATAAAGTAGTGGAAATAACTACTGCAGAGCAGAATAAAGAAAAAAGAATGAAAAGAACTGAGGACAGTCTCAGAGACCTCTGGGACAACATTAAACGCACCAACATTCGAATTATAGGGGTTCCAGAAGAAGAAGAAGAAAAGAAAGGGACTGAGAAAATATTTGAAGAGATTATAGTTGAAAACTTCCCTAATATGGGAAAGGAAATAGTTAATCAAGTCCAGGAAGCACAGAGTCTCCCATACAGGATAAATACAAGGAGAAATACGCCAAGACACATATTAATCAAACTGTCAAAAATTAAATACAAAGAAAGCATATTAAAAGCAGCAAGGGAAAAACAACAAATAACACACAAGGGAATCCCCATAAGGTTAACAGCTGATCTCTCAGCAGAAACCCTACAAGCCAGAAGGGAGTGGCAGGACATACTGAAAGTGATGAAGGAGAAAAACCTGCAACCAAGACTACTCTACCCAGCAAGGATCTCGTTCAGATTGATGGAGAAATTAAAACCTTTACAGACAAGCAAAAGCTGAGAGTTCAGCACCACCAAACCAGCTTTACAACAAATGCTAAAGGAACTTCTCTAGACAAGAAACACAAGAGAAGGAAACGACCTATAATAACAAACCCAAAACAATATAGAAAATGGGAATAGGAACATACATATCGATAATTACCTTAAATGTAAATGGACTAAATGCTCCCACCAAAAGACACAGATTGGCTGAATGGATACAAAAACAAGACCCTTATATATGCTGTCTACAAGAGACCCACTTCAGACCTAGAGACACATACAGACTGAAAGTAAGGGGATGGAAAAAGATATTCCATGCAAATGGAAACCAAAAGAAAGCTGGAGTAGCAATTCTCATATCAGACAAAATAGACTTTAAAATAAGGACTATTAAAAGGGACAAAGAAGGACACTACATAATGATCAAGGGATCGATCCAAGAAGAAGATATAACAATTGTAAATATTTATGCACCCAACATAGGAGCACCTCAATACATAAGGCAAATAAATACTAACAGCCATAAAAGGGGAGACCGACAGTAACACATTCATAGTAGGGGACTTTAACACCCCACTTTCACCCATGGACACATCATCCAAAACGAAAATAAATAAGGAAACACAAGCTTTAAATGATACATTAAACAAGATGGACTTAATTGATATTTATAGGACACTCCATCCAAAAACAACAGAATACACATTTTTCTCAAGTGCTCATGGAACATTCTCCAGGATAGATCATATCTTGGGTCACAAATCAAGCCTTGGTAAATTTAAGAAAACTGAAATTGTATCAAGTATCTTTTCTGACCACAACGCCATGAGACTAGATATCAATTACAGGAAAAGATCTGTAAAAAATACAAACACATGGAGGCTAAACAATACACTACTTAATAATGAAGTGATCACTGAAGAAATCAAAGAGGAAATAAAAAAATACCTAGAAACAAATGACAATGGAGACACAACGACCCAAAACCTATGGGATGCAGCAAAAGCAGTTCTAAGGGGGAAGTTTATAGCAATACAAGCCCACCTTAAGAAGCAGGAAACATCTCGAATAAACAACCTAACCTTGTACCTCAAGCAATTAGAGAAAGAAGAACAAAAAACCCCCAAACCTAGCAGAAGGAAAGAAATCATAAAAATCAGATCAGAAATATATGAAAAAGAAATGAAGGAAACGATAGCAAAGATCAATAAAACTAAAAGCTGGTTCTTTGAGAAGATAAACAAAATAGATAAACCACTAGCCAGACTCATCAAGGAAAAAAAGAAGACTCAAATCAATAGAATTAGAAATGAAAAAGGAGAAGTAACAACTGACACTGCAGAAATAAAAAAAATCATGAGAGATTACTACAAGCAACTCTATGCCAATTAAATGGACAATCTGGAAGAAATGGACAAATTCTTAGAAATGCACAACCTGCCAAGACTGAATCAGGAAGCAATAGAAAATATGAACAGACCAATCACAAGCACTGAAATTGAAACTGTGATTAAAAATCTTCCAACAAACAAAAGCCCAGGACCAGATGGCTTCACAGGTGAATTCTATCAAATGTTTAGAGAAGAGCTAACACCTATCCTTCTCGAACTCTTCCAAAATATAGCAGAGGGAGGAACACTCCCAAATTCCTTCTACGAGGCCACCATCACCTTGATACCAAAACCAGACAAGGATGTCACAAAGAAAAAAAATTACAGGCCAATATCACTGATGAACATAGATGCAAAAATCCTCAACAAAACACTAGCAAACAGAATCCAACAGCACATTAAAAGGATCATACACCATGATCAAGTGGGGTTTATTCCAGGAATGCAAGGATTCTTCAATATACGCAAATCTATCAATGTGATAAACCATATTAACAAATTGAAGGAGAAAAACCATATGATCATCTCAATAGACGCAGAGAAAGCTTTCGACAAAATTCAACACCCATTTATGATAAAAACCCTCCAGAAAGTAGGCATAGAGGGAACTTTCCTCAACATAATAAAGGCCATATATGACAAGCCCACAGCAAACATCATCCTCAATGGTGAAAAACTGAAAGCATTTCCACTAAGATCAGGAACAAGACAAGGTTGCCCACTCTCACCACTCTTATTCAACATAGTTTTGGAAGTTTTAGCCACAGCAATCAGAGAAGAAAAGGAAATAAAAGGAATCCAAATCGGAAAAGAAGAAGTAAAGCTGTCACTGTTTGCAGATGACATGATACTATACATAGAGAATCCTACAGATGCTACCAGAAAACTACTAGAGCTAATCAATGAATTTGGTAAAGTAGCAGGATACAAAATTAATGCACAGAAATCTCTTGCAGTCCTATATACTAATGATGAAAAATCTGAAAGTGAAATCAAGAAAACACTCCCATTTACCATTGCAACAAAAAGAATAAAATATCTAGGAATAAACCTACCTAAGGAGACGAAAGACCTGTATGCAGAAAATTATAAGACACTGATGAAAGAAATTAAAGATGATACAAATAGATGGAGAGATATACCATGTTCTTGGATGGGAAGAATCAATATTGTGAAAATGACTCTACTACCCAAAGCAATCTACAGATTCAATGCAATCCCTATCAAACTACCACTAGCATTTTTCACAGAACTAGAACAAAAAATTTCACAATTTGTATGGAAACACAAAAGACCCCGAATAGCCAAAGCAATCTTGAGAACGAAAAAAGGAGCTGCAGGAATCAGGCTCCCTGACTTCAGATTATACTACAAAGCAACAGTAATCAAGACAGTATGGTACTGGCACAAAAACAGAAAGATAGATCAGTGGAACAGGATAGAAAGCCCAGAGATAAACCCACGCACATATGGACACCTTATCTTTGATAAAGGAGGCAGGAATGTACAGTGGAGAAAGGACAGCCTCTTCAATAAATGGTGCTGGGAAAACTGGACAGGTACATGTAAAAGTATGAGATTAGATCACTCCCTAACACCATACACAAAAATAAGCTCAAAATGGATTAAAGACCTAAATGTAAGGCCAGAAACTATCAAACTCTTAGAGGAAAACATAGGAAGAACACTCTATGACATAAATCACAGCAAGATCCTTTCTGACCCACCTCCTAGAGTAGTGGAAATAAAAACAAAAATAAACAAATGGGACCTAATGAAACTTCAAAGCTTTTGCACAGCAAAGGAAACCATAATCAAGACCAAAAGACAACCCTCAGAATGGGAGCAGATATTTGCAAATGAAGCAACTGACAAAGGATTAATCTCCAAAATTTACAAGCAGCTCATGCAGCTCAATAACAAAAAAACAAAAAACCCCATCCAAAAATGGGCAGAAGACCTAAATAGACATTTCTCCAAAGAAGATATACAGAATGCCAACAAACACATGAAAGAATGCTCAACATCATTAATCATTAGAGAAATGCAAATCAAAACTACAATGAGGGCTTCCCTGGTGGCGCAGTGGTTGAGAGTCTGCCTGCCGATGCAGGGGACACGGGTTCGTGCCCTGGTCTGGGAGGATCCCACATGCCGCGGAGCGGCTGAGCCCGTGAGCCATGGCCGCTGGGCCTGTGCCTACGGAGCCTGTGCTCCGAGGCGGGAGGGGCCACAGCAGTGAGAGGCCCACGTACCGCAAAAAAAAAAAAAAAAAAAAAAAAAAAAACTACAATGAGATATCATCTCACACCAGTCAGAATGGCCATCATCAAAAAATCTAGAAACAATAAATGCTGGAGAGGGTGTGGAGAAAAGGGGACACTCTTGCACTGCTGGTGGGAATTTGAATTGGTTCAGCCACTATGGAGAACAGTATGGAGGTTCCTTAAAAAATTACAAATAGAATTACCATATGACCCAGCAATCCCACTACTGGGCATATACCCTGAGAAAACCAAAATTCAAAAAGAGTCATGTACCAAAATGTTCATTGCAGCTCTATTTACAATAGCCCAGAGATGGAAACAACCTACGCGCCCATCATCGGATGAATGGATAAAGAAGATGTGGCACATATACACAATGGAATATTACTCAGCCTTAAAAAGAAATGAAATTGAGCTATTTGTAATGAGATGGATAGACCTAGAGTCTGTCATACAGAGTGAAGTAAGTCAGAAAGAAAAAGACAAATACCGTATGCTAACACATATATATGGAATTTAAGGGAAAAAAATGTCATGAAGAACCTAGGGGTAAGACAGGAATAAAGACGCAGACCTACTGGAGAACGGACTTGAGGATATGGGGAGGGGGAAGGGTGAGTTTTGACAGGGCGAGAGAGAGTCATGGACATATACACACTAACAAACGTAGTAAGGTAGATAGCTAGGGGGAAGCAGCCGCAAGGCACAGGGATATTAACTCGGTGCTTTGTGACAGCCTGGAGGGGTGGGATTGGGAGAGTGGGAGGGAGGGAGACGCAAGAGGGAAGACATATGGGAACATATGTATATGTATAGCTGATTCACTTTGTTATAAAGCAGAAACTAACACACCATTGTAAAGCAATTATACCCCAATAAAGATGTTTAAAAAAAAAAGGCTGGCAATTGCTCAAAAGCATTTGTGTAAGACATTAACATTAAAAGACAACCTCAACTTTCACCAAATATACATGAGTTAGCAATATCCTTTTTAAAATGTGTAGTAGACAATCCGAAGAAGCTGAATGAGCTCACTCTAAGCAGAGAGCGTGGGGGGACTTGGTGTTTGTTGCTATCAAGAAGGCTGACTTTAGAGACCACAGAACGTAGAACTAGACAGCCATCTCACACATCTCCAAGGAACTACTCACTGTAAGGAAGTGAAAGTTGAAGGAACCCAGTGCGGATGTATTGAGGTTGATTGCTTCTAATCATATCTAATCTAACTTTATTTCATTTGTCACTTTAATATAATATGGCTAGTGTTTTTCTTCAATATGTATTAAGGGTGAAGAGGAAGGAACAGTAGATTACACAGTAGGTTTATTTTATTAGGAAAAAGAAATTTCAGAGGTTATGGTTTGGGTCCAGAAGTATAAAGTAGTGTATAATTGAAACAGTATTTAAAAGGTTTTGCAAAAGAGAAAGGAGAGGATATGTGATTAAATTAATTTTGCAGTACGCGGACCTCTCACTGTTGTGGCTTCTCCCGTTGCAGGGTACAGGCTCCGGACGCGCAGGCTCAGCGGCCATGGCTCACGTGCCTAGCCGCTCCGCGGCATGTGGGATCTTCCTGGACCGGGGCATGAACCCGTGTCCCCTGCATCGGCAGGCGGACTCTCTTAAAACTGTTTTAATCTAACATTTAATGATCCTTATCATTAAAAAAACTCCAACTGCTGTTTTTATCTTCTTCAAATTTGACTAGTCCATACAAGAATTAGGAAAGAGGCCTCTTTATCTCCGAATTAGGAGGGACGCCAAGAAGAATCCAAACAAACAGGCCTTGCTAAATGACCCCCCATTCACTACAATTACCTTATTTTCCTTAATCTATCATATTCCTCCATGACTGTCCACTCTTCATCACACCTAGCATAAGATACACAAGTCTATTTGCTCATGAAGGATCCCATGACACATAAAACTTATAACTTTGTACGCCTTTCTTCTGTTAATCTGTTTTTATCAGTTTCATTTTCAGACCTTGCCGGGGACACTAAGAAGGTTGAAAAAATACTTTTTCCTTTCTTACAATACATAACATTGACCATTTTGTAGATGGCCATTTTATGTCTATTGCCATTAAAGAGAAACTGGCCTATCCCACACACAAATCATAAGCTACCACATACTCTTTCCTTAGCTAACTTACTGAATTCAACATTAGGTTTGTTGAGGACCATAACCAATCATCCAGGAATACATTTTAAGCACACTCTTACGATTTAAAAATGATTCCATTATTTTTCAACTTTTATGAGTACAGGATTCTATAAAATTTCATGATTTGTTATGGGTGGAAATGTGCCAGGGACTCCAAATTTACTATGATTAACATTCAAAATACCTTAGACAAAAGCATTAATAGGAGAACATATAATAACACTCATCAATATGAGATTCCTGTGAAAGACTGTACTTCGGTAACATTCGACCTGGGGCATAAAGTATCAAAAACATAAGGAAAGAAGTTTCTCAGGTACATTCAAGTATACCAGGAGCAAGTTGTTTTCCAACATACATAATTTTCTTAATAATAAATTATCCCTAGTTAAGCATGAGATAAATAACTAGAGAACCTCTTTGGAGCAAAATGTAGTTCTCATTACTATACATACCAAGGAAGCAAAACCTTTTTTGGGTGTGATGGATGTGTTCATTATTCTGAGTGTGCTGATCATCTCTCAGGTAGAACATATGTCAATAGTTATCAAGGTGTACACTGTAAACAGGGACGTTTATCTTCTGCCTATTACACTCCTATTAATAAAGCTCCAAAGAAACATACCTGTGTGTCTAGGGCAAAGTAATCAAGCAGGAAAGAGGTTGAGTGATCAGGGCAAAGAGTAGCCTGATCTTGTTCACTGCTGGCCATGCTTGGTAAATAGTTTCATTCTAATTTCAATGGGAAATTATTGGAGAACGTCAGGCAGGGGCCTGATACGATTTGAATGGTGGAAGGTACTAATCACAGATGTGTGAAATTGGAAGAGACAGTGAGATCTAGACAGGAAGATCCCTAAGTCTAGGTGCTCTTAAGAGAGGTCCATAGGTTTCCTTAAACTTCCTGAAGTAGCTGCTAATTTGTGTATGTATGTACAGATATGCATTTAAAAAAATTAATTTCCACAGTATTCATCAGCTTCTCGAAAAGGTCCTTGATCATAAAGATGTAGGAACTTTTCATTGATTTACCCAGAAATTAGTTAGAGATATCAAAACCTGGAGAAGTACAAGGATGTGTTCAAAATCAGAGGTGGCAGGTTGATGAGGTCATAAGGGGATTATGATGCTGACCACCCTCTCTGGGCCCCTCATCTCTCCCTGCCCCAACTGCTGATTCACAGAACATAGTCGTCATAAAAAGTTGGCATACAGCACATGAAACCAATGTCTGCTGAACCCTGACCCACTCACCCACACCAACAGGAGAGCATGCCAATGGTATGGTCCATAAGAGGTGATCAGCCAACACAACTACTGGAAACAGTCCCTTATGACTCCCCCATGAAACCTGTATAACTTTCTAAATCACCTATGGGTGCATTAAAATCACAGAAGAACAATACATCATAAACAACAATAAGCTATTCCTCTTTCAATATTACTGAGCCTACCCTGTGCTGTAGACCAGAAGAATACTACAGAATTGGCATTTGACAGCTCTAGTTTTCCTCCTGTATGACAAATGAGTGTATGCTGGATCCTTCCCAGTAGAGATTTCAATTAGGTATAAAAAAAACTTCTTAAATAGGAGGCACTATATAGCAAGGTACATTCCACATGAGAAGTTTCACAGATTCCAGTGTAGGATGACAGAAGTTCCTTTTCTCAGCAATCCAGGGGCCAAACAGGATCCCCTCAAATTCTCTCCTAGCTCTAGGGTTTATGAAAGTGTCGGGCTATTTTTTATAGCTTTAAAAGGTCCCAGGTACTGAAATAACCCTGCCTTTGCTCAGTCTTGAGCATGAAGAACGTGCCTCCATGGCACCAGTATAAACTGGATTAAAACAATTCAGAAAGTCACCTTTGTAAAAAGCAAGGGGGTAAGACACAGAGTACACCTGGGAGTTATGTTCCATACCTATCAGATGTGTGAAATCGGCTCTAGTAATAATGGCCTTTTCTGGGCTTTGAGTTTAAACTGAGTTCGGGGGTGTTGGAACTTACCAAATAGGTTGATATTTGAATCGCACCGGCAGAACTCTCCTGATCATCACGATGAACAATTACAGCGACTGAGTATACCTGGACGCGGTGCTAGCCAGACACTAACAAGAGGAAATTCGGTGAGAGACCTGCCTTGAGAGGGGAGCCTATTGTACAGAAGGGGGAAACAGAATCAAAGCACAACTGAGGGCTGTACTGCGTACCTATCAGAAGTGTGAAGTCAGTGTCTGATCTTCGTCTGTGCTTGAACTCTGGGTCCACACCAAGGCAGTGCACGAGCTGTTGATCGTGCCCTTTGATCTTCTTACCAAACTGTGACCTGAAAAGGAAAGAAAGTATTGTTGAATACCTTGGCCACAGATACAGATTAATTTCCCTAAGTAAGAATTCAGCGTGAAAAAAGTAAAAAACGAAAGAACAAAACAAAACAAAAACACAGCAGCCTTTTCCTAGTTCTGCAGAAGAAACCCATGTAGCCACTGCCTACCCTTAGGAGAAATAAGCCTACAGCTACAGAAGGTCTGGACTTTATACTGCAAACCCACCGTGATGTAATCCACTGTGACCATTTGGTCACTTCATATGGTAATTTGCTGGCATTGAGGCTCATGGTCAGAGATACTGATCAGCCTTTCTGCTTCCCTAACATACTGTCCCTGAGGTTAGTGAAATAAATAAACTGTCAGACCTACAGATCCACAGATACAGAAATGTTCTCCCACTTATAATTGATTGATTTCCACAAGGGATGAGCGTCCTGGCCCAAGGAGCAAAATGACAGTTTGGGTTTTGTTCAGCACTGTCAGTCACATAGCTAAACAACTTACAGAAGTGGACCAAGCCACTTCAGTAAGATGCTCTGTAGGGACCAATCTCTACACATATTCCAAAAAGATCCATTTTATAGGAGCACACACTAGTGTGCATGGCTAGAACCTCAATTTATTCAAAGTGGCTAAGGTCTTCAATCATATCCTCATTAAGGTAATTGTGGCCCTAACCCTGACCAATTCCAAACAGACAGAATACACCACAGCGCCTCCTGCTTCAAAACTGGAGGGTCAATGACTATTTGTAAGTGTCTAAATGATTTAACAGCATAACATTAGTAAGAGGCACACAGGATATGATCCTCAGAGGATCATCCCCCAGATCTCCACAGGGTCCCCCACCCCCACCCCGTCTCTTCCTTCAGGTCTTTATGTCCCCTTCTCAGTGAGGCCTTCTCCATACAACCTACCTGCAGGTGAAGATGCCCCCGACCTATTCCCCTTCCCTGCCTTCGTGTGCTGCACAGCACGCGTTATAATACACGTGGGTCTTGCTGAGCTTACCTTTCAGTCTCCCCCACTAGGATGTGAGCCCCATGTAAGCAAGGACTTTAGGTCTCTTTCATGTCTGTATTTCCAGCATGAAGAACACTAGTATCTGGCACATAGTAGGTGCTCAGCAAATGATGAAAGTCACCTTTGGCCACCAGCCCTAATGTTCATGCCATTCCCAGAGCTGACCCTGTTACCTGTACAGTGTGCATCTTTCAGACTCTCCTCCCCATATTTACATTCTCACACAAGAGATCATTAAAAATAGATACCCTACGCTTTAATGAAGTGGTTGAATAATTCTACAATACTTAAAACAAAACCCACCTGTTTCCAGCCCTAACTGCAGACACAACCAATTACAGCTCTGTAAATGAAACCAGAATCAACTCCTTTAGGTTGGTGTTTTCACCCATATGATTCAATAACATACTTAAAATATGATTATCAGTTTCGGTTGGCATAGTTTTTCTTGTCATTCTCGTATACGCTTTTCATAGATAATTTTAAGCAAATTAGATGGAACATAACTCCACTTACCCACTATAGGGGAGGAGAAAACTTCTACACTTCTAAGTTCTACACTTGGCCTTCAGAAATTTAAATTAGATTAAGAGGAGGAAAAAAACCAATTTTAATTACTTACACAGGAATGGGAATTTCACAAAAGTTATCTCCGGAAGTGTGGCTCTAAATGGAAATTTTCTTTATAAATGTAAATATCCTTTAGGAGAGGTAAAGAGTTTCTCCTGCCTCTGTTGGGATTTGGTTGCTTAGCTCAAAAGAATCCACATGCCAAAGTGGCATATTTTGGGGTGACATTCTGAACCCCTTCACCACCCACCAGCTTCAAAAATAACCACTTTCTAATTGTTTTTGTTTTGCTACAGTATTTCAAACATATTGACTTCACCCATAAATCCTAAGTTATACACTCCATATGATCTAATGTATCATACCCTGTAACAGATAAGGTCTTAAAAATGCCCAAAACACACCATCACTGCATTGAACAAAGGTTACAGTTATTCCCTAATGCCCCATGAAAACATTCATGTCCCATTTAACTGTATTATAGCTACCTTCGTAGGTATGAAATGCTATCTCCTTGTGATTTTAATTTCTATTTCCATAATGACTAATGATGTTGAGCATCTTGTACTTATTGGCCATTTTCATAGAGAGAGTGATGAGGTCAGGCATATTGGCATATTGAATATTTTAAGCTGGAGGAATTTGAGAAATGGCATTTGCAAGGACTTTTTGATCTTCCTCTGAGGCCGGTCATAAACCCTCATGTGAGCAGTGCCCTCCCTTTACCTGGCAGAAAGGAGCATTCTTATCTCTGAATTGGAAGGGACACAGAGGAATGTGAATGAACAGGGCTTGCTAAATTTCCCCCATTTTACTACACTTAACTCATACTCTGTCCCTATCAGACCTTCCATGATTTTTCACTCTTTATCAAACCTAAGCATAAAAACACTCAGGTTTATCCATTTCTTCAGGTCTTCATTTTCTTATGCAGGTTCCTGAACATTTACATTAAACACATTTGTATGCTTTTTGTCTTGTTAATCTGTTTCTTGTTACTGGAATCCCAGTAGAGAAGTTAGAAGGGTAGGGAAAAATGTTTTTTTCATTTCCTACAAGAGTAAGGGATTGGCAGCCTGAGCCACGTGTGTGTGAATCCGTCCTGTGGCACCCTGGTTCACCCTGGCAAAACCACTTAGTTTCTGTGGACCTTGGTTTTCTGGCACAATGAGTACTTATTGAATCTGTCTGTCAAGGGAACAGGGACAGAAAAAAGGCTTTGAGTTGCTTCTTTTCATGGGGGAATTGCCGTTATTCCCCAAGGTGAAGAACCTGGAAAAATAACGAGGGATCAATCCATAGAGGGGCAGCTGAGACTCACAGGTGAAGGCTTTGTTAGGTAATTCCATCTGTGGAGGAGGTAGAACCTCTCTTTACTGTCCACCCCTCAACAAGGTGGGCAAGTTGCGGCAGAGCATGAACACTTTCACCCAACACATTCCCCACCAGGTGAAGGCAGCTGGGCTTTGTGAGATTTCCTGTGTTGACCTGAAATGCAGAAAGGCAGCTGCCTGGCCAGAACTGAGCACCTCAGAGCCCTTGTTGTCCTCCTTCCTCTTATTGAAATCGAGGGTAGTCATCATTTAGACCCTTAAACTATAACTTGCTTAATAAATAATACTGTGTAACCTGCCTTCACCAATCAAGCTCATCTTAATTGTTCTTGCAAATTGCATACCCTGCAAGCTTCACGCAGCTTAGACAGTATATCACAAGACTCCTTTAACCACCCCCTATAGACAACACCTCTGACTATGGGTTGCTTAGATTTTCAGGAACTTGGAGCGAGTCTTAAGCAGTTCAAACGGGTCAAGACCACTCAACTGGGCCTGCGCAAGTGTCTGATGGATGACTTTTTCGTGTCAGAGGGCCAAAAACTCCACCCTCAGATCATGCTAACACCACCATTTTCTGAACATGCGTCCCACAAAGCAGCATGTAGTTCACTTGTGCCTGTGCAGAATGATTACTTCACCTTCTTCTTACCTCCAATCAGCTTTCCCCACTCTTCAGACCACCCTGCTTCTTTATCCTCTATCCTGAGTCCCTGGCCTTCAGGGAGGCAGTTTTGAAATTTGTTCTCCAGTCCCCGCACTTGGCTGCTTCATGAATAAGCTCTTTCTCTGCTGCAAACCTTGGCATCTTAGTGTTTGATTTGCTTCACGTTGGGCAAAGAAACCTGATTCAGTAACACTGCCCTGGAAATTTCTACCACCTCTGCCCAAAAAGTAGAGAATATGTGAGAAAAGGGGCTGTGATTGATTCAGAGCCTGAGACAAGGATGGAAGTAGCTGGACAGCCTGTGCAGGTCCTCAGTGGGGGAGCAGAATGGAGGCAGAAAATTCTGCAGCGTTAGGGGCAGTCAGCAGGCCAGTTGTGCTGCCGTGTGGTTGATGCAGAGCCCATGGATTTTTAAAAGAAGTGTTTCTTTTAAGGGTGGTTACACTGGGGAGTGGATCTGGACAGGGGTGAGTTCAGTCTTCTGTAATAGTGAAGATGGGTTGTTTTTTTCCTTAAAAAATAATGAAGTAAGGATTATATTTGTCAATGGAAATAGAGTCAAAAATATCCTTACAGTCAGTTGTTGAGTAACCCAATACAGTTGACCCTTGAACAACACGGGTTTGAACTGCGTGGGTCCACTTATACATGGATTTTTCACAGTAGTAAATACTACAATCTACAGGATGCAAAGTTGGTTGAATCCATGGATACAAAACCATAGATACAGAGGAACCACATACACAGAGGGCTGACTGTAAGTAATAGACGGATTTTCAACTGCAGGGAGGGTCGGCAGCCTTAACCCCCACATTGTTCAACGGTCTAGGCAGCTCCTTAGACTGTTGTTTTTAAGTGATCTTTATTTACATCTCTCTCTCTGTGTCCTCAGGGAACAACCTGCTGTGATGATACATGCCCCAAATTAACACTTCTTATCTCTGCGTGGTGGCTTCAGTGATTAACTTCCTTTTCCCCTCTATACTACACTATCTCCATTATGCAAACCTTACTTTTCATGAAGAGCATTTTCTTTTCATCAAAACGAAGGAAAATATAAATAAAGGTACCAGTCAGGCAGAAAAAACCTGCAAGTCACTGTGATCCATACCCACCTAGGTGGTGTGGACACCACCTACACCAGCCCTGGGAAGGCTGTGGAAGAGGCGCTGGGTCCCTGGCAAAGAGCGGGAGGTAATAAAGCACAGGCAGTGCCTGCTCTTGGGACCTTACTTCTCACCTGGGATGGGAGCAGCTAAGGCTAGCGTAACCTCAGGCTTATGAGTGATACCAACTTAACAACATCTTTTTTTTTTTTTTTGCGGTACGTGGGCCTCTTACTGTTGTGGCCTCTCCCGTTGCGGAGCACAGGCTCCGGACGCGCAGGCTCAGTGGCCATGGCTCACGGGCCTAGCTGCTCTGCGGCATGTGGGATCCTCCCAGACCGGGGCACGAACCCGTGTCCCCTGCATCGGCAGGCAGACCCCGAACCACTGCGCCACCAGGGAAGCCCCTAACAACATCTTTTGAAAGTGTACTTGTTTAAACTTCTTTTAGCTCTAAATAGTTTTGTGAATGGTGAATAGTAAAGTTTTCTACTTATTGTTCCATGACAGACATCATTTGCAGATATCATTTGCCCAATGCAAGGAAGGAAAAATAATTACCTTTCTACCCTTCCCAAGTTCTTATCTGGGGCCACTATAACAAAAGAGAGATTAACAAGAGAAAAACAAGTTTATTAATATGTGTATCACTTGTGACACATGGAAGTCCCCAGAGTTGAATAAAAGGTTTGGTTAGAACTTGAGTTTACATAGTATTTTAGCAAAAGAACAATACATGTTTAGAGAAGTGATAATGGAAAAGAACCTTGAAATTTCTAGAGCGCCAATTGTGACAAGGGAAATATATGGGAAACTAATATAGATAAGGGCTAGTTGGTAAAGTTTTTTATGTAGATTCCTCTGGTGCTGTTTCCAAATTGAGAAGGTCTAATGTTTTTTCCAGGGATTAACTTTTCTCCTTCCTGGTTGAAAAGGGAGGAGGGACACCTTTGAAAATTTATGTCCTGCTTTTAGGCAAATAAGGGGAGGGCAGGAAGTTTTTCTTGTATCTACTTCTTTGTATTTGCGCTTCACCTTAAAATAATCCTTATGCCAAAGTGGCACATTTATACAAATTAAATAAGTGTAAAATCTGCTATATGCATATACATTGTTTGCTGTGTATATTCAGATACCCATGTCCTGTTGGTCATTTATACACGGTTTTAAAAAAAACAGGTTAAATAACCAGGCTCTGTTTACTACTGGGCACTGGAATTTGGAGGAGGCTCTTTCAATCATTTCAATCAGTCCCTGTGCTGGGATCTTTTTTAAGACAAACTAGGAATTTCAATTATGATTTTAAACTTAGAAGTTTTTAGAACTGATGGTTGCCTAACAGTATAGGGCATAGGGATGAATTTTTAACCTAAAGTTATAGCTCCATTTCCATGTGTGTGAATAGTATGAAAAAGCAAACCCCAAAATTTTAGGGTCTTTCTGCAAGTGATGGGAAAAATAGTGGTCAGTGTTTTTATCTGTTTATAGATCTATGAAATAAGACGATAATGAAACAAGTTTTTTAAAGAAATAAAAATTTAAGAACAATCTAAGAAAAAGCTTCTTTTTCAAAAGGAATAAACTACTGAGGAAAAAATACAACCAAAGAAGTGAAAGACATACATGAAAACAAGAAAACACTGATGACAAAACTTTAAAGGATACACAAATGTATGGAAAACATATCCTCTATTCATGGATTGGAATACTTAATATTGTTAAGATGTCAATAGTACCCAAAGCTATCTACACATTTAAAGCAATCCCTATCAAAATCCCAACAGCATTTTTTACAGAAATAGAAAAATTCTAAAATTCATAAGTAATTTCAAGGGACCTCCAAATATACAGTCTTGAAAATGGACAAAGTTGGAGGTCTCACACTTCCTGACTTCAAAACTTAAAAAGGTGTTACACTAATCAAAGCAGTGTAGTTCTGGCATGAGACAGACATGTAGACCAATGGAGAAGACTAGAGGGCCCGGAAAACACCATCTTGTATAAGACCAAATGATTTTCGAAAGGGTGCTGATACGTCTCAATGGCAAAACAGTCCCTTCAACAAATACTACTGGGCCAATTGTATAACCACATACAAAAGACAGATACCATATACTAAAATTAACTCAAAAATATATAAAAGAACTAAATATAAGAAGCAAAACTATAAAACTCGAAAGAACTAAATATAAGAAGCAAAACTATAAAACTCGTAGAAGAAAACAGGTGAAACTTTCTTGACAGTAGTTTTGGAATTTCTTGGATATGACATGAGAAGCACAGGCAGCTGTGGACAGGGAATGTTGCCTGCCATTCCACTAAACAAAGAATGTTACCCACCATTCCAGTTCTACAGGGATCAAGCCATCAGCCACTGCAACCACCCCTTGAAAGTGCACCCTGAGGGAAATACAGGATGGAGAAAAACAGGAAGCATTCTGCACTTCGGAAACTGGCCCTAGATAATGAAGATATTCAGTGAGCCAAGATTCTTGCATCTTCCCATACATAGAAAAGCACTAAAATCATTCATTAACTTCAGATGACTGTTTTTTGTGATTAACAGTAATCGTTTAAATGTTTTTTCCAGCAAAAAAAAAAGTCCTTTATGTCCTGGCTCCTCCCTTACTTCTTTAGCAGTTCCTTAAAGCTCTCTGAGAGTCTCTCTCCCAGGCTATAGTCCTCACTAAGATCCCACAATAAAACTTAGGCACAACCTAAAAGTTGGGAGTTTTCTCAACACAACAAGAGCAAAATAGACAAATGAGACTACATCACACTAAAACCTGCTGTGAATCACAGGACACAATCAACAGAGTGAAGAGATTATCTACAGAATAGAAGAAACTACATGGAAATCACATATCTGATAAGGTGTTATTATCTAAAATATACAAAAAACTCCTACAAACTTAAAAACTTAAAAACAAAAACCTGATTAACGAATGAGCAGGACTTTAAATAGACATTTCTGTAAAGATAAAATACAGATGGCCAACCAGAAAATGTAAAGGTGCTTAACATCAATGATCTCTAGAGAAATGCAAATCGAAAGCAAAATGAGATGTCACCTCCAACACATTAACATAGCTACTATCAAAATAAAACAAAATACGGATATAGATGAGAATGTACAGAAATTCAAACCCTTGTGCACTACTGCTAGGATTAAAAAACGGAATAACCACTATGGAAACCAGTATATCAGATCCTATAAAAATTAAATATAGAACTTCCATATGACCAAGTAATCCAGATTCTAAATACATATCCAAAATACTTGAAGGCAGTGTCTTCAGGAGATATCTGCAAACTCATGTTTCTAGCAGCACTATTCACAATAGTGAAGAGGGGGAAACAACCCAAATGTTGGTCTTCAGGGGGATGGATGGATATGATTCATCCCTTCAAAGGAAGAAAGTCCTGAGACATGGAAAAATATGGATAAAAATTGAGAACAAAATGCAAGTGAAATAAGCCACTCACAAACACAAAAATACTGTCCTCTATGAAATGATTCTTGAACTGCATGACTTTGATTGTCCAAGGAAAAAGAATCAAATGGTCAAAGGCAAAATTCTAACTAAAGGTTTTTGACATCTAGTCACAGGTTGTCATTAACATGCAAATAACTGCATAGCTGTGTACAAGTATGGTATAATTGTAGAGAATATGACTCTGGACTCTTTAGCTCTCCACTGTGAGCTCACCATCTTATGTTGCTCTTTCAGTACAGTGTCTCAATGCAGTTAGCCCTCAGTATCCATGGGGGATTGGTTCCAGGAAGCCTGTGGATACCCAAATCGGCAGATACTCATATCCTTTACAATTAGCCCTCTGTATCCGCGAGTTCCATATCTGTGGATGTGGAACCCACGGATATGGACAGCTGACTGCAGTTCTTGTCAATTACTTAAAGTGTCACGATGAGGTTCCCTATGGGACAGCTACCTGTCATGAGGATGAATCCTCAAACACTTCTGCTATATTTTCAGTCCACCAAAGAATGCCTTACAGCTGGAAGGAGCTGGTGTCCCTTCTCTTCAGAGCTAAAGCGATTTCAGTCTCTCAAACAGTTTGTTTAGACTTTATATATGAAAAAAACTTTAAGCAAAACTTAAAATGTCACCCAATCCAGTCACGCCGAAGTTCCCCTTAAGCTTTCCCTATCTAGGAAATTCCTACAAGTTCCCTTTCACTTAGGAAATGTACCAGTATCCTCTTAAGAATCCAAGTTGGTCTTCAGGTGGATGGATAAAGAAAATATGACATGTACAGAAAACTGAATACTATTCACCCCTTAAAAGGAAGTAAGTCCTGTGACGTGGAAAACTATGGATAAAACTTGAGGACAAAATGCAAGTGAAATAAGCCACTCACAAACACAAAAACACTTGGGTTAAGTACTTAACGCAAGTAAAAATACGCAGTGGTTAAGAATCCGACTGCCAGTGCAGAGGACACGGGTTCAATCCCTGGTCCGGGAAGATCCCACATGCCGCGGAGCAACTAAGCCCGTGTGCCACAACTACTGAGGCTGTGTGCTGCAACTACTTGAGGCCGCATGCCTGGAGCCCGTGCTCCGCAATAACAGAAACCACCACGATGAGAAGCCCACGCACCGCAACGAAGAGCAGCCCCCGCTTGCCACGGCTACAGAAGGCCAGTGCCCCAACGCAGCCAAAATAAATAAATAAATAATAAAATGCACTTATCTTTTCAAAGAACCAGCTGTCAATTTTCTCATTCATTTTTCCTCTATTCTATACTTCATGTAAGCTCATTCATTTTTCCTCTATTCTATACTTCATGTAAGCTCATTCATTTTTCCTCTATTCTATACTTCATGTAAGCTACATTAATTTTTGTTTTTTTAGTTTTTGTTTTTTTTTTTACTGCACAGGACATTTTTTTTTAGGTATAACTGCCAAACAACATTACATTATTTTCAGGTGTAAAACGTAATAATTTGACATTTCTATACTTTCTGAAAATGATAACTCTAGTTAAGACCAATCACCACAGAGTTACAAATTTTTGTGTGTGATGAGAATTTTTAAGATCTACTCTCTTAGCAACTGTTAAATATGCAACGCAGTATTGGTAGCTATAGTCACCATGCTGTACCTTACATCTCCATGACTTATATACCTTATAACTGGAAGTCTGTGCCTTTGGACCCCCTTCGCGCATTTTGCCCATCGCCCACTCCATGTCTTTGACAACCACCAATCCGTTCTCTGCATCTGTGGCCTTGCTTTTTCTTGTTGTTATCATTTTTTTCTTTGTAAGATTCCACATGTAAGTGAGATCGTACACTATTTATCTTTCTCTGTCTTATTCCACTCAGCATAATGCCCTTGAGGTCCCATCCATGTTACCACAAATGCAAGAGTTCATTCTTTCTTATGGCTGAGTAATGTTCCACTGTAAATATATACACATTTCCTTGATCCATTCATCTGTTGGTGGACACTTAGGTTTAAGCCACGTTAATCTTAATAACTGTCTTCCTTCTGCTAGCTTGCAGTTTACTTTGTGGATCTCTTCCTGTTCTTTAGTAAAGGGTTAACTACTTGATTTAAGTTTCTTCTTTTTTAATAAACATGTTTACACATTTGGAATTCTGTAAAAATACAGCAAAATATACCCTACGATTCACTTGTTTAAAGTGAGAAATTACATACTTTTTACTAGAATCACAAACTTAAACGCTCCTCTTCTAAGTCAACTACAGAATATTTTAATCACACCGAACAAAAAAGAAGCCCCATATGATTATCAGTCATTCCTATATCCCACCATCAGATAAGAAGGCGGCAGGCCCGAACATAGGCTCATGAGGATAAAACACAGTTTTCTTCGCAAAGTAATCGGTAAACTCCAACAGAACAAAAGGCGCGGTACTCTATAAGTTCCAACTTTAACCAGTGTGACATTAGTGCAATATACATGAATATCTAACAAATAAAAACATAGAACATCTATTTCACTCACATAAAATGGCACCAGCAGTACTGTCATTATCCAGAGAAAGGCCGACCTCACGTACTTTCCGGGCCTAAGGTCACGTCTTCTGGGACGTGGCCCACGTGAGACCTACCCTGCTCCTCTCCTCTGGGTGGACGCTGACGCCGGAGAACGTACCCTGGTCACGCTCACCCACACCCCGGTAACGACGACTCAGTGGCCCGCGCCTCAGAGCCACTTCCGTGGGAGACAGAAGAGGAGAGGAAGGAACAAGGCGGAAGCCTAGCGTCCAAAGAGGAGGGGCACCTGAGACACCCTATGCTCCTGCCTCCGGGCACAGACAAGGGCACCCTGCCCTGGGCAGCTGTCCGAAAAGAAACGGAGGGGACCTAGCAGGACACGACGTCGACGCCGCACAGGCGTGCCAACGCCACGGCACGCCTACAGCGCCGTGAGAGCAGCCCAAAAGGCAGAAGACTACCTATCGCTACGTGAGCCCGCTGGGGTCAGGGAGCAGGCGACACGCACACAGCCCTCTGCGGCCCGTTGTCCTCACCTGCATTCAACCCCGGGAGCACACACACGCACGCAGAAATGACGTGTGCTTCCCTCCGCAGACGGGGACAACCCGGGAGCGGCCATCGAGCAACGGTGAGGGCTAGGGCTTTGGCTCTGACTGGGAGAAAGTTCTATCCGCAGCGGCACCCCCGAGGCGGTTACGGGGAGAAAGTACAAGAGAAGGGACCTTTTGTACACGCTCTGTAGGCGTCCGTACACGAGCTTACACACGACGCACACGTGATACGCACGCGCGCCCACGCACACGTTCGTGTACCTGCGTGCTTACGAATGAACGCGTGGAGCAGGGAACGAGTGAACGAACCGACGAACGAGTCCGGGGGGTTTGAGGCGAGAGTACAGACACACTCCCATGGAGGGCTCCCCAGAAGGGTCTACTGAACTGATGGCCCTCCCCAGGGTCATCTGTCTGTGCGGATGGAGGGGAGCCACTGGGATGTACACCCGTCCCAGCAACTCCAAACCACCTCCCTGCACCCCCTACCCCGGGCACTCCGTGGCAGAGCGACCGCCTGACGCCCATGGAGGTGAGCAGGGGCAATGTGCCCCAGCTCCCTGGGTCCCCGTCAGTTCCTCCCGCTGCCACAGTGGCCTAGACCCTTCTCGGGCCTGCTCCTGAGCCCTTAAGCCAGTTCACGTAGCGGGATGAGAACAGCAGAGAGGCAACCACGCAGGAGGAGGAGAAATCCAGGTCCTTGTGCCACCTCTCGGCTCTGAATCAATGTCCCGAGAGAGCTAGGGTTCTGCCCGACACGACCCAGGTGGATGCCCGTTCCCAGGTGTGCAGACATGACAGGGTCCCGGTCGCCAGGACCCGTGGGCCAGGCAACGTGGACTCAAGACCACTCCCGGAGGGGTGTGGAGATGGACCCACGGACGCACGGATTCCTTGGGATGTCTTTACCTGTGCGCTCCTACTGCCAAGGAGAAGCCCCAAAAGGAAGAGACACCGCCTCCCCCAACCCCCCAGTAGGTCCCACCCCACTGGGAAGGCTTGGGTGGCTCTTGGGCCTCCCTGGGCCTTTGTCCCTGGGCCTTTTTTGATCCGCAAAGGGCGGAGGGAGAGGCCACGCTCGCGAAGGTGCTGGGCATTTCTGGAGCAACAGTGCCATCAAGCGGAAGCTTTTTGAGCACGGCCTCCAGCCCCTGCCTGTGCATACCGTGGGGAAGGCCTGTGACGGGAGGAGGGCTGGCTTCGGAGCACTGGGAGGATACCCGGGCCGAACCTGGCCGCCCGGCACGCCTCCGCAGTAGGGGTGGAAGCCACACGCGGTGGGGTTCGGGGCCGGGCTCGCCCACCGAGGAGCCCCTGGCTGCCAGGCCCGCCGCGCTCCCCACCCTCGGGGCCGTGGCCTCGGCAGCCGCCATGTTCAGGAACAAGGAGCTGGAAGCTCCCACCCCGGGGCATCTGGCCCCTGGATCGTGGCCCTCCCTGCAGGAGCGAGGTCGGCCAGTGGGGTCCCTGGGGTCTCAGGGCCACCGGGGACCCCGCACCCGCCGCCGGTGCCCCGGCGGAGGCCCCGGGCCCAGCCACCGTGGACCACGGGGAAAGGGGAGGAGGTGGCCGCCCGGTGCCCCGTCGGGGGCAGCACCCTGCAGACGGCCCACAGAACGTGTCCTCGTTAGTGCTTGCTCCCAGACGCAGACGAGGAAGAGTAATGCAGGGGCGCTGCACGTTCCACCCTCTCACAGCTGGATCTGGGTTTCGGTTTGTTTACTTCTTGCTCCCGCCAGAGAGAGCCCCGATCCCAGGCCCCGCCGCATCCCGTGAGGCCCTGCCTGTGCCGTAGGACACAGGGTATCCAGGACCCACTGGCGATGGGACGGAAGTGGGCCACGATCGATCGGTACGCAGAGAGGGACGGCACCGTCCGCAGCGAGGGGATCCAGGTCCGTTTTCCGCACCCGAGCTCACCTCGGGAACAGGAACTCTGCGGCCGGGGCACGCCCTATTCCTCGGCCTCCCTCCCCGTGGACGACCCGGGGGTCCTCTCGTTTGGGGAAGACTCCTGGGAGTTTTCACAAGCGGCTCCACCTTCTGCAGGTGCAGCCGTTGGCCCCGGCCAGAGGGGCACGCTGAGAGCACCTGCGGCCGGCGACCAGTCAGAGCGCCTAGCTACCTCAGGACCGGGCCCCTGGCAAAGGCTCTGCCCACCTAAGATGGCCTCACAACGTGTCGGGCGACTCACAGGCGCGAAAGGAGACGGGCGCGGGGCGGGTTTCAGCGCCCTTCCAGGAGGGGTACGTGTGGGGGGAGGGTAGCCCTCCCCCACACCGCACCCCGCCCCTCCCCCCGCCCCGGGACCGGACCCCCCACACACCAGCCCACCACCCACCCCCGCCCCGGCAGATAAGAGCTGGGCCAAGGGCAGGAACGGGCCGCCGCACAGCTTGCCCCAGAAGCGGCCTATCGGGTCCGCCGGGGACTCGAAGGCACCGCCCTGTGCCCAGGAGTATGCACCTCGTTCCTGGCCTTGGCAGACAAGCTGGATGAGTGGTGGTCATGGGGGAGAGGGCAAGGGCGGGAGGCGTTCCTCTCAGTCCAACAGAGGTGAGCTTCAGGCAGCTTCTTCAGACCTCTTCCCCTTGATCCCCTGGCTGGGCCGCAGGTGCAAGCACAGGGCCGAGACCCGGAGGGCCAGGCCGGAATGCAAGCCGGGGCCTTTCCTTCTCGTCGCTGAACGGAGGCTCAGGGCCTCGTGGGGAGAAAGCTGAAGCCTGCTGCAAATGCATGGCCCGGGGGTCCACTCGGCGGGGCTCTGCTCAGCTCCTCTCCTCTCCTCTCCTCTCGTGTCCTGCCCTCTCCTCCTCTCCGGGAGCCCCGTCCGGGAGCACTCGGGACAGGCCAGGTCAGGCCCGGGCCACAATCCCGGAGACCGCGCGAGATGGCAGCGCAGCCACCGACTGACTGGACTCTTCGGCTCAGGCGAAGGGCTCCTTCTGCGGTGGCTCCTGCGTCCCGCGAGCGCCGTCCCCTTCTGGACTCGGACTGCCAGCTCTCGCTGGGCCTCGGGCGCCCTCGGCACTCGGTAGCCAGGCTCCACGTGTCGTCTCTGAGCTGGACAGAAGGTGGTCGGCGGGCCCGCCTCGGCCGCTGCCGCCAAGGGCGGCGGAACTCCCGTTGCCCGCGGTGGTCTCTGGCTGGGCCGCACCGCGGCCCAGAGAGGCTTCCGGGGCCCTGGGCCCGCCTAGGCCGAACCTCCTCTGGCGCCGAGGGGAAGGGACACGCGGCCAAATGCCCGCAGAACCGCGGCCTGGCCTCCTTCGGAGCCGCTTCCTCTAGTCACGCCCGGACGTGGCGGCCACCAGGGTCCACCGAGACTCCACCTCCTGTAGCCCCACACGCCAGGCGGCCGGGCTGTGCGCCTTGTGCCACTGCCCGTCTCTGGAGCGTCCACGGCACCGCCGGGCCTTGGGCCACAGGCCACGCTTCCCGCCCCTTCGCAGGCGGAGCTCTTGACTTCCCGGGGCCACTGTCCAGTGTTCCCGACTTCAATCCTTTGTCACTCCTCCCCAGGAAGGGACGGCGGGTACAGGGTTCGCGGGATCGGCGGACCCGTTCCTCTTGATGACGGAACTGCACCACGGGTGCCAACCTGCCCTGCCCCTTCCCCTCCCCCAGGCCCTCTCCCTCTGCCCTTTGCCGAGGGAAAAACGAAATGCCAACCTCTGCCCAACCTGCCAAAGGCAGGATGGCTCATCAACCTGGCCGCTTCAGAGGGGCGCGCCTCAAACTCTGGCCCTGCATCCTGCGGGGCCTCGTCTCTGTGGGGTCCTCTTAGCCTGCCGTTATGACTCCCCATCCAGGCACCCAGCCGTGGACCGGCAGCCGTGTCTTTAGCAGCCCACATTTGCCTAACGCCTCGGGAAACGCTCTGAGTGTGAGCACAGAGATCCAGTCACGTCTGGCCGGTGCCTGGCGAGGCACCTCCTCACCAGTCACCGAGGGGCAAGCAGCCCGAAGCAAAGGGCCGGCAGCCCACAGGCACAGACGCGGTGCGGGACGAGCTCGGCCTCCTGTGGCAAGACGATGGACTTCCCCCGAGGACCTGGCTCTTCTCCCACGGCGGCCCGGGGGCGGGAGGGTGGCAGTGGGGTTTGGTGTTCAGGCGTGGACGGTGGCACGCACGGGTCCGTCGGGAGGGCCGCCGGGCGCTGCCCCAGAGACGCCGGAGCGGGCCAGTCTCCTGACACCGCCCAGGGGAAGGCCAGGGATGGGAAGACACCCCCCGGGGTGGGTGTGTGGGTGGGTGTAGGCTCCCGCCAACTCGCTGTGCTTTACACCTCGGAGCGACTGGGAGCCACCGGGGACTCCTCTTTAGTTTCTTTGCGGTGCACTGGCCAGTGTGGTTTAGACACAGGTTCCGGCCCTTAAGCATCTTCTCAGCGCCCGCCTGGTTGCACTGACTTGGGTGGAGGACGGGGTGGGCCACTGGGGGCACTGCCGCCACCGGCCCCACCCATGTTGGCTGAAGGAACACACTCTGGATGCCAAGTGCTCCGCGGACACGAGGCCTTGGAAAGAGAAGAGAGCTCTGGTCCACCGCCGCCTCGGGAAGCACCAGGCGTCCTCCGTGCTGAAAAGAACCGGAGGGACGGGACGGGACGGGATCGCATCTTCTCTCCTTTTCCCTCGCTTCTGTCTCAGCACGCCTTCCTCTCTTTCCCTAACTCCGAATCTGCCGCGCCTCCGGGCCTTGGCAATTCTTTCAAGCCGCGGTACTGAGGTGCGTCGAGGAAAGAACACCCACAAGAGCCCCGCCGTGCTGAGTGCACGTCTTCCGGGACCCGGGACCCACGCCCCACGCCGGAGGACTTGACTCGACGCCCAGATATTACCGTGAAGGGCTCCTGGGATGGCCAAACAGGGTCCTCTGGAAGGCAGTGTCACCCCAGAAATGCCACGCTGCCCTTGCTGCTCGAGCCCTGCCTCCGCCCTTCGCTAAGCACGAAACGTCAGCCGCGCCGCCGACCCCTCGCTAAACCACGGCGCCACACGCTCACCAGCCCGCCTGGAGAAGCCTTCAATTACCCTGAGCCAGGGTAGGAGGCGTCCTCCTCCCGGCAAGACTGTTTCAACAGAAGACAGGAAGGAGAAGGGAGAAACAGAGACAGAAAGAAAACACCTCCGGCTGCCGGTCACGCGCCCACTCAGGCGACATTTCCCACACGGAAGAAGGGACGTACACCTCCTGAAAGGCCCCACACTGTCAAGTCCCTTGGTTTGTCAAGAGGCAGACTTGGGGAGTGCAAGGAGCCCTACAGAGGGCTGCCCCGTGCCAAACCTCCACGCCGCCCAGCGGGCGGCCCCCTCTTCATCATCCCCCAAGGGCACGTCCCCGAGGCCTTCCTGGCTCGGTGGAGGGCCACGGCGGGGAGAGCTGGGCCCAAGAGCGATCAGGAGAGGACGGGGGGAACGGCTATCACGGGCTCCACTCAGAGCACAGGAGGCAAAAAGCCCACGAGGCCTGGCTCTCCCTCAAAGGGGTCTCCCCACCGCCGGCCCCCACGTCGGGCTGGGCTGGCACTGCTGCTTCTCGGGGGTGAGGTGGGGCGCCGAGTGATCACGTCACGGGCGGCGGTTGGCTTCACGGAGGCTGGAGCCCAGACCGGGCCCCGGTGCCGGTGCAAGCGGCCCGGGCCCGATCCCTTTCCACCCTCCCCGCTCCCGCAGGACACTGACCTCAAATGCTACGTACCGATCACCTAGGGTGACCGTACACAGATGCTCGTCCATGCACCTCTTTCTTCCGGCCCCCCAGTCAGGATCTGACTCGAGAGCCTTTCCTACCATGGCCAAGAACTCCGACACAGTACACCAGTGTCCCCGTGCCACGATCCCACCTGGGAGTCCCTCCTCCTTGAGCCTTGCTGAACTAGCAGAACCACTGACTTTTTCCTCTGATGAAACAGACTATTTCGGACGGGGGAAGGAGACAGAACAAAGAGCACGCACTCACCTGGAACACCAGCGCCTGGAGATGACCGACGTCCCCGGTTTCCCTCTTCCTCCTTTCCTTCCGCTCTGCCTCCTCTGCAACGAGAGAGAACCGAACGCCCATCACTCAGCGTGGGACCACCACGGTGCCGGTGAACGGGGGGCTGGGGGGGTCCGCGTACACCCCCGCCCGCGCAACCTTGAGAGAGAGCGCCTTCGGTTCCTACTCGAGTGTACCGGCACCCCCGGGCCAACCAAAAACTTCCGGACGAGGCGCGAGCGTGAGCGTGAGGAATCAACTCCACTCGTCCTTCGGAAATGGCACGGGTGCCAGCCGGGGCAGGGGGGTCGTTAGGCAGAAGCAGCTTGTACACAAAGAAGCGCGTCCAGTGAAAACCTTGACCCCGTCATCCCCCAAAAATCTCTTTCCGGGGGGAAGCACAGCCATCACACCCCGGCGTTGACAGGCGCGGAGCCTGTCTCTCCCCGGCTCTGCGCCCGTGGGACCATGGCGGGACACCCCCAGGTATCTTGGCAAGCCCGCGCGCGTCCTCCACAACTTCCCAGCGGTTCCTAGGACGCGTGGGTAAAGGGGCACCCACCCGTCTCCCCTCTGGCCGCACAAAGGTCCACCGCATGTACTTTCCGGGCACAAGGGCACGTCTTCTGGGACGTGGCCCACGTGAGACCTACCCTGCTCCTCTCCTCTGGGTGGACGCTGACGCCGGAGAACGTACCCTGGTCACGCTCACCCACACCCCGGTAACGACGACTCAGTGGCCCGCGCCTCAGAGCCACTTCCGTGGGAGACAGAAGAGGAGAGGAAGGAACAAGGCGGAAGCCTAGCGTCCAAAGAGGAGGGGCACCTGAGACACCCTATGCTCCTGCCTCCGGGCACAGACAAGGGCACCCTGCCCTGGGCAGCTGTCCGAAAAGAAACGGAGGGGACCTAGCAGGACACGACGTCGACGCCGCACAGGCGTGCCAACGCCACGGCACGCCTACAGCGCCGTGAGAGCAGCCCAAAAGGCAGAAGACTACCTATCGCTACGTGAGCCCGCTGGGGTCAGGGAGCAGGCGACACGCACACAGCCCTCTGCGGCCCGTTGTCCTCACCTGCATTCAACCCCGGGAGCACACACACGCACGCAGAAATGACGTGTGCTTCCCTCCGCAGACGGGGACAACCCGGGAGCGGCCATCGAGCAACGGTGAGGGCTAGGGCTTTGGCTCTGACTGGGAGAAAGTTCTATCCGCAGCGGCACCCCCGAGGCGGTTACGGGGAGAAAGTACAAGAGAAGGGACCTTTTGTACACGCACACAGCCCTCTGCGGCCCGTTGTCCTCACCTGCATTCAACCCCGGGAGCACACACACGCACGCAGAAATGACGTGTGCTTCCCTCCGCAGACGGGGACAACCCGGGAGCGGCCATCGAGCAACGGTGAGGGCTAGGGCTTTGGCTCTGACTGGGAGAAAGTTCTATCCGCAGCGGCACCCCCGAGGCGGTTACGGGGAGAAAGTACAAGAGAAGGGACCTTTTGTACACGCTCTGTAGGAGTCCGTACACGAGCTTACACACGACGCACACGTGATACGCACGCGCGCCCACGCACACGTTCGTGTACCTGCGTGCTTACGAATGAACGCGTGGAGCAGGGAACGAGTGAACGAACCGACGAACGAGTCCGGGGGGTTTGAGGCGAGAGTACAGACACACTCCCATGGAGGGCTCCCCAGAAGGGTCTACTGAACTGATGGCCCTCCCCAGGGTCATCTGTCTGTGCGGATGGAGGGGAGCCACTGGGATGTACACCCGTCCCAGCAACTCCAAACCACCTCCCTGCACCCCCTACCCCGGGCACTCCGTGGCAGAGCGACCGCCTGACGCCCCTGGAGGTGAGCAGGGGCAATGTGCCCCAGCTCCCTGGGTCCCCGTCAGTTCCTCCCGCTGCCACAGTGGCCTAGACCCTCTCGGGCCTGCTCCTGAGCCCTTAAGCCAGTTCACGTAGCGGGATGAGAACAGCAGAGAGGCAACCACGCAGGAGGAGGAGAAACCCAGGTCCTTGTGCCACCTCTCGGCTCTGAATCAATGTCCCGAGAGAGCTAGGGTTCTGCCCGACACGACCCAGGTGGATGCCCGTCCCCAGGTGTGCAGACATGACAGGGTCCCGGTCGCCAGGACCCGTGGGCCAGGCAACGTGGACTCAAGACCACTCCCGGAGGGGAGTGGAGATGGACCCACGGACGCACGGATTCCTTGGGATGTCTTTACCTGTGCGCTCCTACTGCCAAGGAGAAGCCCCAAAAGGAAGAGACACCGCCTCCCCCAACCCCCCAGTAGGTCCCACCCCACTGGGAAGGCTTGGGTGGCTCTTGGGCCTCCCTGGGCCTTTGTCCCTGGGCCTTTTTTGATCCGCAAAGGGCGGAGGGAGAGGCCACGCTCGCGAAGGTGCTGGGCATTTCTGGAGCAACAGTGCCATCAAGCGGAAGCTTTTTGAGCACGGCCTCCAGCCCCTGCCTGTGCATACCGTGGGGAAGGCCTGTGACGGGAGGAGGGCTGGCTTCGGAGCACTGGGAGGATACCCGGGCCGAACCTGGCCGCCCGGCACGCCTCCGCAGTAGGGGTGGAAGCCACACGCGGTGGGGTTCGGGGCCGGGCTCGCCCACCGAGGAGCCCCTGGCTGCCAGGCCCGCCGCGCTCCCCACCCTCGGGGCCGTGGCCTCGGCAGCCGCCATGTTCAGGAACAAGGAGCTGGAAGCTCCCACCCCGGGGCATCTGGCCCCTGGATCGTGGCCCTCCCTGCAGGAGCGAGGTCGGCCAGTGGGGTCCCTGGGGTCTCAGGGCCACCGGGGACCCCGCACCCGCCGCCGGTGCCCCGGCGGAGGCCCCGGGCCCAGCCACCGTGGACCACGGGGAAAGGGGAGGAGGTGGCCGCCCGGTGCCCCGTCGGGGGCAGCACCCTGCAGATGGCCCACAGAACGTGTCCTCGTTAGTGCTTGCTCCCAGACGCAGACGAGGAAGAGTAATGCAGGGGCGCTGCACGTTCCACCCTCTCACAGCTGGATCTGGGTTTCGGTTTGTTTACTTCTTGCTCCCGCCAGAGAGAGCCCCGATCCCAGGCCCCGCCGCATCCCGTGAGGCCCTGCCTGTGCCGTAGGACACAGGGTATCCAGGACCCACTGGCGATGGGACGGAAGTGGGCCACGATCGATCGGTACGCAGAGAGGGACGGCACCGTCCGCAGCGAGGGGATCCAGGTCCGTTTTCCGCACCCGAGCTCACCTCGGGAACAGGAACTCTGCGGCCGGGGCACGCCCTATTCCTCGGCCTCCCTCCCCGTGGACGACCCGGGGGTCCTCTCGTTTGGGGAAGACTCCTGGGAGTTTTCACAAGCGGCTCCACCTTCTGCAGGTGCAGCCGTTGGCCCCGGCCAGAGGGGCACGCTGAGAGCACCTGCGGCCGGCGACCAGTCAGAGCGCCTAGCTACCTCAGGACCGGGCCCCTGGCAAAGGCTCTGCCCACCTAAGATGGCCTCACAACGTGTCGGGCGACTCACAGGCGCGAAAGGAGACGGGCGCGGGGCGGGTTTCAGCGCCCTTCCAGGAGGGGTACGTGTGGGGGGAGGGTAGCCCTCCCCCACACCGCACCCCGCCCCTCCCCCCGCCCCGGGACCGGACCCCCCACACACCAGCCCACCACCCACCCCCGCCCCGGCAGATAAGAGCTGGGCCAAGGGCAGGAACGGGCCGCCGCACAGCTTGCCCCAGAAGCGGCCTATCGGGTCCGCCGGGGACTCGAAGGCACCGCCCTGTGCCCAGGAGTATGCACCTCGTTCCTGGCCTTGGCAGACAAGCTGGATGAGTGGTGGTCATGGGGGAGAGGGCAAGGGCGGGAGGCGTTCCTCTCAGTCCAACAGAGGTGAGCTTCAGGCAGCTTCTTCAGACCTCTTCCCCTTGATCCCCTGGCTGGGCCGCAGGTGCAAGCACAGGGCCGAGACCCGGAGGGCCAGGCCGGAATGCAAGCCGGGGCCTTTCCTTCTCGTCGCTGAACGGAGGCTCAGGGCCTCGTGGGGAGAAAGCTGAAGCCTGCTGCAAATGCATGGCCCGGGGGTCCACTCGGCGGGGCTCTGCTCAGCTCCTCTCCTCTCCTCTCCTCTCGTGTCCTGCCCTCTCCTCCTCTCCGGGAGCCCCGTCCGGGAGCACTCGGGACAGGCCAGGTCAGGCCCGGGCCACAATCCCGGAGACCGCGCGAGATGGCAGCGCAGCCACCGACTGACTGGACTCTTCGGCTCAGGCGAAGGGCTCCTTCTGCGGTGGCTCCTGCGTCCCGCGAGCGCCGTCCCCTTCTGGACTCGGACTGCCAGCTCTCGCTGGGCCTCGGGCGCCCTCGGCACTCGGTAGCCAGGCTCCACGTGTCGTCTCTGAGCTGGACAGAAGGTGGTCGGCGGGCCCGCCTCGGCCGCTGCCGCCAAGGGCGGCGGAACTCCCGTTGCCCGCGGTGGTCTCTGGCTGGGCCGCACCGCGGCCCAGAGAGGCTTCCGGGGCCCTGGGCCCGCCTAGGCCGAACCTCCTCTGGCGCCGAGGGGAAGGGACACGCGGCCAAATGCCCGCAGAACCGCGGCCTGGCCTCCTTCGGAGCCGCTTCCTCTAGTCACGCCCGGACGTGGCGGCCACCAGGGTCCACCGAGACTCCACCTCCTGTAGCCCCACACGCCAGGCGGCCGGGCTGTGCGCCTTGTGCCACTGCCCGTCTCTGGAGCGTCCACGGCACCGCCGGGCCTTGGGCCACAGGCCACGCTTCCCGCCCCTTCGCAGGCGGAGCTCTTGACTTCCCGGGGCCACTGTCCAGTGTTCCCGACTTCAATCCTTTGTCACTCCTCCCCAGGAAGGGACGGCGGGTACAGGGTTCGCGGGATCGGCGGACCCGTTCCTCTTGATGACGGAACTGCACCACGGGTGCCAACCTGCCCTGCCCCTTCCCCTCCCCCAGGCCCTCTCCCTCTGCCCTTTGCCGAGGGAAAAACGAAATGCCAACCTCTGCCCAACCTGCCAAAGGCAGGATGGCTCATCAACCTGGCCGCTTCAGAGGGGCGCGCCTCAAACTCTGGCCCTGCATCCTGCGGGGCCTCGTCTCTGTGGGGTCCTCTTAGCCTGCCGTTATGACTCCCCATCCAGGCACCCAGCCGTGGACCGGCAGCCGTGTCTTTAGCAGCCCACATTTGCCTAACGCCTCGGGAAACGCTCTGAGTGTGAGCACAGAGATCCAGTCACGTCTGGCCGGTGCCTGGCGAGGCACCTCCTCACCAGTCACCGAGGGGCAAGCAGCCCGAAGCAAAGGGCCGGCAGCCCACAGGCACAGACGCGGTGCGGGACGAGCTCGGCCTCCTGTGGCAAGACGATGGACTTCCCCCGAGGACCTGGCTCTTCTCCCACGGCGGCCCGGGGGCGGGAGGGTGGCAGTGGGGTTTGGTGTTCAGGCGTGGACGGTGGCACGCACGGGTCCGTCGGGAGGGCCGCCGGGCGCTGCCCCAGAGACGCCGGAGCGGGCCAGTCTCCTGACACCGCCCAGGGGAAGGCCAGGGATGGGAAGACACCCCCCGGGGTGGGTGTGTGGGTGGGTGTAGGCTCCCGCCAACTCGCTGTGCTTTACACCTCGGAGCGACTGGGAGCCACCGGGGACTCCTCTTTAGTTTCTTTGCGGTGCACTGGCCAGTGTGGTTTAGACACAGGTTCCGGCCCTTAAGCATCTTCTCAGCGCCCGCCTGGTTGCACTGACTTGGGTGGAGGACGGGGTGGGCCACTGGGGGCACTGCCGCCACCGGCCCCACCCATGTTGGCTGAAGGAACACACTCTGGATGCCAAGTGCTCCGCGGACACGAGGCCTTGGAAAGAGAAGAGAGCTCTGGTCCACCGCCGCCTCGGGAAGCACCAGGCGTCCTCCGTGCTGAAAAGAACCGGAGGGACGGGACGGGACGGGATCGCATCTTCTCTCCTTTTCCCTCGCTTCTGTCTCAGCACGCCTTCCTCTCTTTCCCTAACTCCGAATCTGCCGCGCCTCCGGGCCTTGGCAATTCTTTCAAGCCGCGGTACTGAGGTGCGTCGAGGAAAGAACACCCACAAGAGCCCCGCCGTGCTGAGTGCACGTCTTCCGGGACCCGGGACCCACGCCCCACGCCGGAGGACTTGACTCGACGCCCAGATATTACCGTGAAGGGCTCCTGGGATGGCCAAACAGGGTCCTCTGGAAGGCAGTGTCACCCCAGAAATGCCACGCTGCCCTTGCTGCTCGAGCCCTGCCTCCGCCCTTCGCTAAGCACGAAACGTCAGCCGCGCCGCCGACCCCTCGCTAAACCACGGCGCCACACGCTCACCAGCCCGCCTGGAGAAGCCTTCAATTACCCTGAGCCAGGGTAGGAGGCGTCCTCCTCCCGGCAAGACTGTTTCAACAGAAGACAGGAAGGAGAAGGGAGAAACAGAGACAGAAAGAAAACACCTCCGGCTGCCGGTCACGCGCCCACTCAGGCGACATTTCCCACACGGAAGAAGGGACGTACACCTCCTGAAAGGCCCCACACTGTCAAGTCCCTTGGTTTGTCAAGAGGCAGACTTGGGGAGTGCAAGGAGCCCTACAGAGGGCTGCCCCGTGCCAAACCTCCACGCCGCCCAGCGGGCGGCCCCCTCTTCATCATCCCCCAAGGGCACGTCCCCGAGGCCTTCCTGGCTCGGTGGAGGGCCACGGCGGGGAGAGCTGGGCCCAAGAGCGATCAGGAGAGGACGGGGGGAACGGCTATCACGGGCTCCACTCAGAGCACAGGAGGCAAAAAGCCCACGAGGCCTGGCTCTCCCTCAAAGGGGTCTCCCCACCGCCGGCCCCCACGTCGGGCTGGGCTGGCACTGCTGCTTCTCGGGGGTGAGGTGGGGCGCCGAGTGATCACGTCACGGGCGGCGGTTGGCTTCACGGAGGCTGGAGCCCAGACCGGGCCCCGGTGCCGGTGCAAGCGGCCCGGGCCCGATCCCTTTCCACCCTCCCCGCTCCCGCAGGACACTGACCTCAAATGCTACGTACCGATCACCTAGGGTGACCGTACACAGATGCTCGTCCATGCACCTCTTTCTTCCGGCCCCCCAGTCAGGATCTGACTCGAGAGCCTTTCCTACCATGGCCAAGAACTCCGACACAGTACACCAGTGTCCCCGTGCCACGATCCCACCTGGGAGTCCCTCCTCCTTGAGCCTTGCTGAACTAGCAGAACCACTGACTTTTTCCTCTGATGAAACAGACTATTTCGGACGGGGGAAGGAGACAGAACAAAGAGCACGCACTCACCTGGAACACCAGCGCCTGGAGATGACCGACGTCCCCGGTTTCCCTCTTCCTCCTTTCCTTCCGCTCTGCCTCCTCTGCAACGAGAGAGAACCGAACGCCCATCACTCAGCGTGGGACCACCACGGTGCCGGTGAACGGGGGGCTGGGGGGGTCCGCGTACACCCCCGCCCGCGCAACCTTGAGAGAGAGCGCCTTCGGTTCCTACTCGAGTGTACCGGCACCCCCGGGCCAACCAAAAACTTCCGGACGAGGCGCGAGCGTGAGCGTGAGGAATCAACTCCACTCGTCCTTCGGAAATGGCACGGGTGCCAGCCGGGGCAGGGGGGTCGTTAGGCAGAAGCAGCTTGTACACAAAGAAGCGCGTCCAGTGAAAACCTTGACCCCGTCATCCCCCAAAAATCTCTTTCCGGGGGGAAGCACAGCCATCACACCCCGGCGTTGACAGGCGCGGAGCCTGTCTCTCCCCGGCTCTGCGCCCGTGGGACCATGGCGGGACACCCCCAGGTATCTTGGCAAGCCCGCGCGCGTCCTCCACAACTTCCCAGCGGTTCCTAGGACGCGTGGGTAAAGGGGCACCCACCCGTCTCCCCTCTGGCCGCACAAAGGTCCACCGCATGTACTTTCCGGGCACAAGGGCACGTCTTCTGGGACGTGGCCCACGTGAGACCTACCCTGCTCCTCTCCTCTGGGTGGACGCTGACGCCGGAGAACGTACCCTGGTCACGCTCACCCACACCCCGGTAACGACGACTCAGTGGCCCGCGCCTCAGAGCCACTTCCGTGGGAGACAGAAGAGGAGAGGAAGGAACAAGGCGGAAGCCTAGCGTCCAAAGAGGAGGGGCACCTGAGACACCCTATGCTCCTGCCTCCGGGCACAGACAAGGGCACCCTGCCCTGGGCAGCTGTCCGAAAAGAAACGGAGGGGACCTAGCAGGACACGACGTCGACGCCGCACAGGCGTGCCAACGCCACGGCACGCCTACAGCGCCGTGAGAGCAGCCCAAAAGGCAGAAGACTACCTATCGCTACGTGAGCCCGCTGGGGTCAGGGAGCAGGCGACACGCACACAGCCCTCTGCGGCCCGTTGTCCTCACCTGCATTCAACCCCGGGAGCACACACACGCACGCAGAAATGACGTGTGCTTCCCTCCGCAGACGGGGACAACCCGGGAGCGGCCATCGAGCAACGGTGAGGGCTAGGGCTTTGGCTCTGACTGGGAGAAAGTTCTATCCGCAGCGGCACCCCCGAGGCGGTTACGGGGAGAAAGTACAAGAGAAGGGACCTTTTGTACACGCACACAGCCCTCTGCGGCCCGTTGTCCTCACCTGCATTCAACCCCGGGAGCACACACACGCACGCAGAAATGACGTGTGCTTCCCTCCGCAGACGGGGACAACCCGGGAGCGGCCATCGAGCAACGGTGAGGGCTAGGGCTTTGGCTCTGACTGGGAGAAAGTTCTATCCGCAGCGGCACCCCCGAGGCGGTTACGGGGAGAAAGTACAAGAGAAGGGACCTTTTGTACACGCTCTGTAGGAGTCCGTACACGAGCTTACACACGACGCACACGTGATACGCACGCGCGCCCACGCACACGTTCGTGTACCTGCGTGCTTACGAATGAACGCGTGGAGCAGGGAACGAGTGAACGAACCGACGAACGAGTCCGGGGGGTTTGAGGCGAGAGTACAGACACACTCCCATGGAGGGCTCCCCAGAAGGGTCTACTGAACTGATGGCCCTCCCCAGGGTCATCTGTCTGTGCGGATGGAGGGGAGCCACTGGGATGTACACCCGTCCCAGCAACTCCAAACCACCTCCCTGCACCCCCTACCCCGGGCACTCCGTGGCAGAGCGACCGCCTGACGCCCCTGGAGGTGAGCAGGGGCAATGTGCCCCAGCTCCCTGGGTCCCCGTCAGTTCCTCCCGCTGCCACAGTGGCCTAGACCCTCTCGGGCCTGCTCCTGAGCCCTTAAGCCAGTTCACGTAGCGGGATGAGAACAGCAGAGAGGCAACCACGCAGGAGGAGGAGAAACCCAGGTCCTTGTGCCACCTCTCGGCTCTGAATCAATGTCCCGAGAGAGCTAGGGTTCTGCCCGACACGACCCAGGTGGATGCCCGTCCCCAGGTGTGCAGACATGACAGGGTCCCGGTCGCCAGGACCCGTGGGCCAGGCAACGTGGACTCAAGACCACTCCCGGAGGGGAGTGGAGATGGACCCACGGACGCACGGATTCCTTGGGATGTCTTTACCTGTGCGCTCCTACTGCCAAGGAGAAGCCCCAAAAGGAAGAGACACCGCCTCCCCCAACCCCCCAGTAGGTCCCACCCCACTGGGAAGGCTTGGGTGGCTCTTGGGCCTCCCTGGGCCTTTGTCCCTGGGCCTTTTTTGATCCGCAAAGGGCGGAGGGAGAGGCCACGCTCGCGAAGGTGCTGGGCATTTCTGGAGCAACAGTGCCATCAAGCGGAAGCTTTTTGAGCACGGCCTCCAGCCCCTGCCTGTGCATACCGTGGGGAAGGCCTGTGACGGGAGGAGGGCTGGCTTCGGAGCACTGGGAGGATACCCGGGCCGAACCTGGCCGCCCGGCACGCCTCCGCAGTAGGGGTGGAAGCCACACGCGGTGGGGTTCGGGGCCGGGCTCGCCCACCGAGGAGCCCCTGGCTGCCAGGCCCGCCGCGCTCCCCACCCTCGGGGCCGTGGCCTCGGCAGCCGCCATGTTCAGGAACAAGGAGCTGGAAGCTCCCACCCCGGGGCATCTGGCCCCTGGATCGTGGCCCTCCCTGCAGGAGCGAGGTCGGCCAGTGGGGTCCCTGGGGTCTCAGGGCCACCGGGGACCCCGCACCCGCCGCCGGTGCCCCGGCGGAGGCCCCGGGCCCAGCCACCGTGGACCACGGGGAAAGGGGAGGAGGTGGCCGCCCGGTGCCCCGTCGGGGGCAGCACCCTGCAGACGGCCCGCAGAACGTGTCCTCGTTAGTGCTTGCTCCCAGACGCAGACGAGGAAGAGTAATGCAGGGGCGCTGCACGTTCCACCCTCTCACAGCTGGATCTGGGTTTCGGTTTGTTTACTTCTTGCTCCCGCCAGAGAGAGCCCCGATCCCAGGCCCCGCCGCATCCCGTGAGGCCCTGCCTGTGCCGTAGGACACAGGGTATCCAGGACCCACTGGCGATGGGACGGAAGTGGGCCACGATCGATCGGTACGCAGAGAGGGACGGCACCGTCCGCAGCGAGGGGATCCAGGTCCGTTTTCCGCACCCGAGCTCACCTCGGGAACAGGAACTCTGCGGCCGGGGCACGCCCTATTCCTCGGCCTCCCTCCCCGTGGACGACCCGGGGGTCCTCTCGTTTGGGGAAGACTCCTGGGAGTTTTCACAAGCGGCTCCACCTTCTGCAGGTGCAGCCGTTGGCCCCGGCCAGAGGGGCACGCTGAGAGCACCTGCGGCCGGCGACCAGTCAGAGCGCCTAGCTACCTCAGGACCGGGCCCCTAGCAAAGGCTCTGCCCACCTAAGATGGCCTCACAACGTGTCGGGCGACTCACAGGCGCGAAAGGAGACGGGCGCGGGGCGGGTTTCAGCGCCCTTCCAGGAGGGGTACGTGTGGGGGGAGGGTAGCCCTCCCCCACACCGCACCCCGCCCCTCCCCCCGCCCCGGGACCGGACCCCCACACACACACCAGCCCACCACCCACCCCCGCCCCGGCAGATAAGAGCTGGGCCAAGGGCAGGAACGGGCCACCGCACAGCTTGCTCCAGAAGCGGCCTATCGGGTCCGCCGGGGACTCGAAGGCACCGCCCTGTGCCCAGGAGTACGCACCTCGTTCCTGGCCTTGGCAGACAAGCTGGATGAGTGGTGGTCATGGGGGAGAGGACAAGGGCGGGAGGCGTTCCTCTCAGTCCAACAGAGGTGAGCTTCAGGCAGCTTCTTCAGACCTCTTCCCCTTGATCCCCTGGCTGGGCCGCAGGTGCAAGTACAGGGCCGAGACCCGGAGGGCCAGGCCGGAATGCAAGCCGGGGCCTTTCCTTCTCGTCGCTGAACGGAGGCTCAGGGCCTCGTGGGGAGAAAGCTGAAGCCTGCTGCAAATGCATGGCCCGGGAGTCCACTCGGCGGGGCTCTGCTCAGCTCCTCTCCTCTCCTCTCGTGTCCTGCCCTCTCCTCCTCTCCGGGAGCCCCGTCCGGGAGCACTCGGGACAGGCCAGGTCAGGCCCGGGCCACAATCCCGGAGACCGCGCGAGATGGCAGCGCAGCCACCGACTGACTGGACTCTTCGGCTCAGGTGAAGGGCTCCTTCTGCGGTGGCTCCTGCGTCCCGCGAGCGCCGTCCCCTTCTGGACTCGGACTGCCAGCTCTCGCTGGGCCTCGGGCGCCCTCGGCACTCGGTAGCCAGGCTCCACGTGTCGTCTCTGAGCTGGACAGAAGGTGGTCGGCGGGCCCGCCTCGGCCGCTGCCGCCAAGGGCGGCGGAACTCCCGTTGCCCGCGGTGGTCTCTGGCTGGGCCGCACCGCGGCCCAGAGAGGCTTCCGGGGCCCTGGGCCCGCCTAGGCCGAACCTCCTCTGGCGCCGAGGGGAAGGGACACGCGGCCAAATGCCCGCAGAACCGCGGCCTGGCCTCCTTCGGAGCCGCTTCCTCTAGTCACGCCCGGACGTGGCGGCCACCAGGGTCCACCGAGACTCCACCTCCTGTAGCCCCACACGCCAGGCGGCCGGGCTGTGCGCCTTGTGCCACTGCCCGTCTCTGGAGCGTCCACGGCACCGCCGGGCCTTGGGCCACGGGCCACGCTTCCCGCCCCTTCCCAGGCGGAGCTCTTGACTTCCCGGGGCCACTGTCCAGTGTTCCCGACTTCAATCCTTTGTCACTCCTCCCCAGGAAGGGACGGCGGGTACAGGGTTCGCGGGATCGGCGGACCCGTTCCTCTTGATGACGGTACTGCACCACGGGTGCCAACCTGCCCTGCCCCTTCCCCTCCCCCAGGCCCTCTCCCTCTGCCCTTTGCCGAGGGAAAAACGAAATGCCAACCTCTGCCCAACCTGCCAAAGGCAGGATGGCTCATCAACCTGGCCGCTTCAGAGGGGCGCGCCTCAAACTCTGGCCCTGCATCCTGCGGGGCCTCGTCTCTGTGGGGTCCTCTTAGCCTGCCGTTATGACTCCCCATCCAGGCACCCAGCCGTGGACCGGCAGCCGTGTCTTTAGCAGCCCACATTTGCCTAACGCCTCGGGAAACGCTCTGAGTGTGAGCACAGAGATCCAGTCACGTCTGGCCGGTGCCTGGCGAGGCACCTCCTCACCAGTCACCGAGGGGCAAGCAGCCCGAAGCAAAGGGCCGGCAGCCCACAGGCACAGACGCGGTGCGGGACGAGCTCGGCCTCCTGTGGCAAGACGATGGACTTCCCCCGAGGACCTGGCTCTTCTCCCACGGCGGCCCGGGGGCGGGAGGGTGGCAGTGGGGTTTGGTGTTCAGGCGTGGACGGTGGCACGCACGGGTCCGTCGGGAGGGCCGCCGGGCGCTGCCCCAGAGACGCCGGAGCGGGCCAGTCTCCTGACACCGCCCAGGGGAAGGCCAGGGATGGGAAGACACCCCCCGGGGTGGGTGTGTGGGTGGGTGTAGGCTCCCGCCAACTCGCTGTGCTTTACACCTCGGAGCGACTGGGAGCCACCGGGGACTCCTCTTTAGTTTCTTTGCGGTGCACTGGCCAGTGTGGTTTAGACACAGGTTCCGGCCCTTAAGCATCTTCTCAGCGCCCGCCTGGTTGCACTGACTTGGGTGGAGGACGGGGTGGGCCACTGGGGGCACTGCCGCCACCGGCCCCACCCATGTTGGCTGAAGGAACACACTCTGGATGCCAAGTGCTCCGCGGACACGAGGCCTTGGAAAGAGAAGAGAGCTCTGGTCCACCGCCGCCTCGGGAAGCACCACGCGTCCTCCGTGCTGAAAAGAACCGGAGGGACGGGACGGGACGGGATCGCATCTTCTCTCCTTTTCCCTCGCTTCTGTCTCAGCACGCCTTCCTCTCTTTCCCTAACTCCGAATCTGCCGCGCCTCCGGGCCTTGGCAATTCTTTCAAGCCGCGGTACTGAGGTGCGTCGAGGAAAGAACACCCACAAGAGCCCCGCCGTGCTGAGTGCACGTCTTCCGGGACCCGGGACCCACGCCCCACGCCGGAGGACTTGACTCGACGCCCAGATATTACCGTGAAGGGCTCCTGGGATGGCCAAACAGGGTCCTCTGGAAGGCAGTGTCACCCCAGAAATGCCACGCTGCCCTTGCTGCTCGAGCCCTGCCTCCGCCCTTCGCTAAGCACGAAACGTCAGCCGCGCCGCCGACCCCTCGCTAAACCACGGCGCCACACGCTCACCAGCCCGCCTGGAGAAGCCTTCAATTACCCTGAGCCAGGGTAGGAGGCGTCCTCCTCCCGGCAAGACTGTTTCAACAGAAGACAGGAAGGAGAAGGGAGAAACAGAGACAGAAAGAAAACACCTCCGGCTGCCGGTCACGCGCCCACTCAGGCGACATTTCCCACACGGAAGAAGGGACGTACACCTCCTGAAAGGCCCCACACTGTCAAGTCCCTTGGTTTGTCAAGAGGCAGACTTGGGGAGTGCAAGGAGCCCTACAGAGGGCTGCCCCGTGCCAAACCTCCACGCCGCCCAGCGGGCGGCCCCCTCTTCATCATCCCCCAAGGGCACGTCCCCGAGGCCTTCCTGGCTCGGTGGAGGGCCACGGCGGGGAGAGCTGGGCCCAAGAGCGATCAGGAGAGGACGGGGGGAACGGCTATCACGGGCTCCACTCAGAGCACAGGAGGCAAAAAGCCCACGAGGCCTGGCTCTCCCTCAAAGGGGTCTCCCCACCGCCGGCCCCCACGTCGGGCTGGGCTGGCACTGCTGCTTCTCGGGGGTGAGGTGGGGCGCCGAGTGATCACGTCACGGGCGGCGGTTGGCTTCACGGAGGCTGGAGCCCAGACCGGGCCCCGGTGCCGGTGCAAGCGGCCCGGGCCCGATCCCTTTCCACCCTCCCCGCTCCCGCAGGACACTGACCTCAAATGCTACGTACCGATCACCTAGGGTGACCGTACACAGATGCTCGTCCATGCACCTCTTTCTTCCGGCCCCCCAGTCAGGATCTGACTCGAGAGCCTTTCCTACCATGGCCAAGAACTCCGACACAGTACACCAGTGTCCCCGTGCCACGATCCCACCTGGGAGTCCCTCCTCCTTGAGCCTTGCTGAACTAGCAGAACCACTGACTTTTTCGTCTGATGAAACAGACTATTTCGGACGGGGGAAGGAGACAGAACAAAGAGCACGCACTCACCTGGAACACCAGCGCCTGGAGATGACCGACGTCCCCGGTTTCCCTCTTCCTCCTTTCCTTCCGCTCTGCCTCCTCTGCAACGAGAGAGAACCGAACGCCCATCACTCAGCGTGGGACCACCACGGTGCCGGTGAACGGGGGGCTGGGGGGGTCCGCGTACACCCCCGCCCGCGCAACCTTGAGAGAGAGCGCCTTCGGTTCCTACTCGAGTGTACCGGCACCCCCGGGCCAACCAAAAACTTCCGGACGAGGCGCGAGCGTGAGCGTGAGGAATCAACTCCACTCGTCCTTCGGAAATGGCACGGGTGCCAGCCGGGGCAGGGGGGTCGTTAGGCAGAAGCAGCTTGTACACAAAGAAGCGCGTCCAGTGAAAAGCTTGACCCCGTCATCCCCCAAAAATCTCTTTCCGGGGGGAAGCACAGCCATCACACCCCGGCGTTGACAGGCGCGGAGCCTGTCTCTCCCCGGCTCTGCGCCCGTGGGACCATGGCGGGACACCCCCAGGTATCTTGGCAAGCCCGCGCGCGTCCTCCACAACTTCCCAGCGGTTCCTAGGACGCGTGGGTAAAGGGGCACCCACCCGTCTCCCCTCTGGCCGCACAAAGGTCCACCGCATGTACTTTCCGGGCACAAGGGCACGTCTTCTGGGACGTGGCCCACGTGAGACCTACCCTGCTCCTCTCCTCTGGGTGGACGCTGACGCCGGAGAACGTACCCTGGTCACGCTCACCCACACCCCGGTAACGACGACTCAGTGGCCCGCGCCTCAGAGCCACTTCCGTGGGAGACAGAAGAGGAGAGGAAGGAACAAGGCGGAAGCCTAGCGTCCAAAGAGGAGGGGCACCTGAGACACCCTATGCTCCTGCCTCCGGGCACAGACAAGGGCACCCTGCCCTGGGCAGCTGTCCGAAAAGAAACGGAGGGGACCTAGCAGGACACGACGTCGACGCCGCACAGGCGTGCCAACGCCACGGCACGCCTACAGCGCCGTGAGAGCAGCCCAAAAGGCAGAAGACTACCTATCGCTACGTGAGCCCGCTGGGGTCAGGGAGCAGGCGACACGCACACAGCCCTCTGCGGCCCGTTGTCCTCACCTGCATTCAACCCCGGGAGCACACACACGCACGCAGAAATGACGTGTGCTTCCCTCCGCAGACGGGGACAACCCGGGAGCGGCCATCGAGCAACGGTGAGGGCTAGGGCTTTGGCTCTGACTGGGAGAAAGTTCTATCCGCAGCGGCACCCCCGAGGCGGTTACGGGGAGAAAGTACAAGAGAAGGGACCTTTTGTACACGCTCTGTAGGCGTCCGTACACGAGCTTACACACGACGCACACGTGATACGCACGCGCGCCCACGCACACGTTCGTGTACCTGCGTGCTTACGAATGAACGCGTGGAGCAGGGAACGAGTGAACGAACCGACGAACGAGTCCGGGGGGTTTGAGGCGAGAGTACAGACACACTCCCATGGAGGGCTCCCCAGAAGGGTCTACTGAACTGATGGCCCTCCCCAGGGTCATCTGTCTGTGCGGATGGAGGGGAGCCACTGGGATGTACACCCGTCCCAGCAACTCCAAACCACCTCCCTGCACCCCCTACCCCGGGCACTCCGTGGCAGAGCGACCGCCTGACGCCCCTGGAGGTGAGCAGGGGCAATGTGCCCCAGCTCCCTGGGTCCCCGTCAGTTCCTCCCGCTGCCACAGTGGCCTAGACCCTCTCGGGCCTGCTCCTGAGCCCTTAAGCCAGTTCACGTAGCGGGATGAGAACAGCAGAGAGGCAACCACGCAGGAGGAGGAGAAACCCAGGTCCTTGTGCCACCTCTCGGCTCTGAATCAATGTCCCGAGAGAGCTAGGGTTCTGCCCGACACGACCCAGGTGGATGCCCGTCCCCAGGTGTGCAGACATGACAGGGTCCCGGTCGCCAGGACCCGTGGGCCAGGCAACGTGGACTCAAGACCACTCCCGGAGGGGAGTGGAGATGGACCCACGGACGCACGGATTCCTTGGGATGTCTTTACCTGTGCGCTCCTACTGCCAAGGAGAAGCCCCAAAAGGAAGAGACACCGCCTCCCCCAACCCCCCAGTAGGTCCCACCCCACTGGGAAGGCTTGGGTGGCTCTTGGGCCTCCCTGGGCCTTTGTCCCTGGGCCTTGTTTGATCCGCAAAGGGCGGAGGGAGAGGCCACGCTCGCGAAGGTGCTGGGCATTTCTGGAGCAACAGTGCCATCAAGCGGAAGCTTTTTGAGCACGGCCTCCAGCCCCTGCCTGTGCATACCGTGGGGAAGGCCTGTGACGGGAGGAGGGCTGGCTTCGGAGCACTGGGAGGATACCCGGGCCGAACCTGGCCGCCCGGCACGCCTCCGCAGTAGGGGTGGAAGCCACACGCGGTGGGGTTCGGGGCCGGGCTCGCCCACCGAGGAGCCCCTGGCTGCCAGGCCCGCCGCGCTCCCCACCCTCGGGGCCGTGGCCTCGGCAGCCGCCATGTTCAGGAACAAGGAGCTGGAAGCTCCCACCCCGGGGCATCTGGCCCCTGGATCGTGGCCCTCCCTGCAGGAGCGAGGTCGGCCAGTGGGGTCCCTGGGGTCTCAGGGCCACCGGGGACCCCGCACCCGCCGCCGGTGCCCCGGCGGAGGCCCCGGGCCCAGCCACCGTGGACCACGGGGAAAGGGGAGGAGGTGGCCGCCCGGTGCCCTGTCGGGGGCAGCACCCTGCAGACGGCCCGCAGAACGTGTCCTCGTTAGTGCTTGCTCCCAGACGCAGACGAGGAAGAGTAATGCAGGGGCGCTGCACGTTCCACCCTCTCACAGCTGGATCTGGGTTTCGGTTTGTTTACTTCTTGCTCCCGCCAGAGAGAGCCCCGATCCCAGGCCCCGCCGCATCCCGTGAGGCCCTGCCTGTGCCGTAGGACACAGGGTATCCAGGACCCACTGGCGATGGGACGGAAGTGGGCCACGATCGATCGGTACGCAGAGAGGGACGGCACCGTCCGCAGCGAGGGGATCCAGGTCCGTTTTCCGCACCCGAGCTCACCTCGGGAACAGGAACTCTGCGGCCGGGGCACGCCCTATTCCTCGGCCTCCCTCCCCGTGGACGACCCGGGGGTCCTCTCGTTTGGGGAAGACTCCTGGGAGTTTTCACAAGCGGCTCCACCTTCTGCAGGTGCAGCCGTTGGCCCCGGCCAGAGGGGCACGCTGAGAGCACCTGCGGCCGGCGACCAGTCAGAGCGCCTAGCTACCTCAGGACCGGGCCCCTAGCAAAGGCTCTGCCCACCTAAGATGGCCTCACAACGTGTCGGGCGACTCACAGGCGCGAAAGGAGACGGGCGCGGGGCGGGTTTCAGCGCCCTTCCAGGAGGGGTACGTGTGGGGGGAGGGTAGCCCTCCCCCACACCGCACCCCGCCCCTCCCCCCGCCCCGGGACCGGACCCCCACACACACACCAGCCCACCACCCACCCCCGCCCCGGCAGATAAGAGCTGGGCCAAGGGCAGGAACGGGCCACCGCACAGCTTGCTCCAGAAGCGGCCTATCGGGTCCGCCGGGGACTCGAAGGCACCGCCCTGTGCCCAGGAGTACGCACCTCGTTCCTGGCCTTGGCAGACAAGCTGGATGAGTGGTGGTCATGGGGGAGAGGACAAGGGCGGGAGGCGTTCCTCTCAGTCCAACAGAGGTGAGCTTCAGGCAGCTTCTTCAGACCTCTTCCCCTTGATCCCCTGGCTGGGCCGCAGGTGCAAGCACAGGGCCGAGACCCGGAGGGCCAGGCCGGAATGCAAGCCGGGGCCTTTCCTTCTCGTCGCTGAACGGAGGCTCAGGGCCTCGTGGGGAGAAAGCTGAAGCCTGCTGCAAATGCATGGCCCGGGGGTCCACTCGGCGGGGCTCTGCTCAGCTCCTCTCCTCTCCTCTCGTGTCCTGCCCTCTCCTCCTCTCCGGGAGCCCCGTCCGGGAGCACTCGGGACAGGCCAGGTCAGGCCCGGGCCACAATCCCGGAGACCGCGCGAGATGGCAGCGCAGCCACCGACTGACTGGACTCTTCGGCTCAGGTGAAGGGCTCCTTCTGCGGTGGCTCCTGCGTCCCGCGAGCGCCGTCCCCTTCTGGACTCGGACTGCCAGCTCTCGCTGGGCCTCGGGCGCCCTCGGCACTCGGTAGCCAGGCTCCACGTGTCGTCTCTGAGCTGGACAGAAGGTGGTCGGCGGGCCCGCCTCGGCCGCTGCCGCCAAGGGCGGCGGAACTCCCGTTGCCCGCGGTGGTCTCTGGCTGGGCCGCACCGCGGCCCAGAGAGGCTTCCGGGGCCCTGGGCCCGCCTAGGCCGAACCTCCTCTGGCGCCGAGGGGAAGGGACACGCGGCCAAATGCCCGCAGAACCGCGGCCTGGCCTCCTTCGGAGCCGCTTCCTCTATTCACGCCCACACGTGGCGGCCACCAGGGTCCACCGAGACTCCACCTCCTGTAGCCCCACACGCCAGGCGGCCGGGCTGTGCGCCTTGTGCCACTGCCCGTCTCTGGAGCGTCCACGGCACCGCCGGGCCTTGGGCCACGGGCCACGCTTCCCGCCCCTTCCCAGGCGGAGCTCTTGACTTCCCGGGGCCACTGTCCAGTGTTCCCGACTTCAATCCTTTGTCACTCCTCCCCAGGAAGGGACGGCGGGTACAGGGTTCGCGGGATCGGCGGACCCGTTCCTCTTGATGACGGTACTGCACCACGGGTGCCAACCTGCCCTGCCCCTTCCCCTCCCCCAGGCCCTCTCCCTCTGCCCTTTGCCGAGGGAAAAACGAAATGCCAACCTCTGCCCAACCTGCCAAAGGCAGGATGGCTCATCAACCTGGCCGCTTCAGAGGGGCGCGCCTCAAACTCTGGCCCTGCATCCTGCGGGGCCTCGTCTCTGTGGGGTCCTCTTAGCCTGCCGTTATGACTCCCCATCCAGGCACCCAGCCGTGGACCGGCAGCCGTGTCTTTAGCAGCCCACATTTGCCTAACGCCTCGGGAAACGCTCTGAGTGTGAGCACAGAGATCCAGTCACGTCTGGCCGGTGCCTGGCGAGGCACCTCCTCACCAGTCACCGAGGGGCAAGCAGCCCGAAGCAAAGGGCCGGCAGCCCACAGGCACAGACGCGGTGCGGGACGAGCTCGGCCTCCTGTGGCAAGACGATGGACTTCCCCCGAGGACCTGGCTCTTCTCCCACGGCGGCCCGGGGGCGGGAGGGTGGCAGTGGGGTTTGGTGTTCAGGCGTGGACGGTGGCACGCACGGGTCCGTCGGGAGGGCCGCCGGGCGCTGCCCCAGAGACGCCGGAGCGGGCCAGTCTCCTGACACCGCCCAGGGGAAGGCCAGGGATGGGAAGACACCCCCCGGGGTGGGTGTGTGGGTGGGTGTAGGCTCCCGCCAACTCGCTGTGCTTTACACCTCGGAGCGACTGGGAGCCACCGGGGACTCCTCTTTAGTTTCTTTGCGGTGCACTGGCCAGTGTGGTTTAGACACAGGTTCCGGCCCTTAAGCATCTTCTCAGCGCCCGCCTGGTTGCACTGACTTGGGTGGAGGACGGGGTGGGCCACTGGGGGCACTGCCGCCACCGGCCCCACCCATGTTGGCTGAAGGAACACACTCTGGATGCCAAGTGCTCCGCGGACACGAGGCCTTGGAAAGAGAAGAGAGCTCTGGTCCACCGCCGCCTCGGGAAGCACCAGGCGTCCTCCGTGCTGAAAAGAACCGGAGGGACGGGACGGGACGGGATCGCATCTTCTCTCCTTTTCCCTCGCTTCTGTCTCAGCACGCCTTCCTCTCTTTCCCTAACTCCGAATCTGCCGCGCCTCCGGGCCTTGGCAATTCTTTCAAGCCGCGGTACTGAGGTGCGTCGAGGAAAGAACACCCACAAGAGCCCCGCCGTGCTGAGTGCACGTCTTCCGGGACCCGGGACCCACGCCCCACGCCGGAGGACTTGACTCGATGCCCAGATATTACCGTGAAGGGCTCCTGGGATGGCCAAACAGGGTCCTCTGGAAGGCAGTGTCACCCCAGAAATGCCACGCTGCCCTTGCTGCTCGAGCCCTGCCTCCGCCCTTCGCTAAGCTCGAAACGTCAGCCGCGCCGCCGACCCCTCGCTAAACCACGGCGCCACATGCTCACCAGCCCGCCTGGAGAAGCCTTCAATTACCCTGAGCCAGGGTAGGAGGCGTCCTCCTCCCGGCAAGACTGTTTCAACAGAAGACAGGAAGGAGAAGGGAGAAACAGAGACAGAAAGAAAACACCTCCGGCTGCCGGTCACGCGCCCACTCAGGCGACATTTCCCACACGGAAGAAGGGACGTACACCTCCTGAAAGGCCCCACACTGTCAAGTCCCTTGGTTTGTCAAGAGGCAGACTTGGGGAGTGCAAGGAGCCCTACAGAGGGCTGCCCCGTGCCAAACCTCCACGCCGCCCAGCGGGCGGCCCCCTCTTCATCATCCCCCAAGGGCACGTCCCCGAGGCCTTCCTGGCTCGGTGGAGGGCCACGGCGGGGAGAGCTGGGCCCAAGAGCGATCAGGAGAGGACGGGGGGAACGGCTATCACGGGCTCCACTCAGAGCACAGGAGGCAAAAAGCCCACGAGGCCTGGCTCTCCCTCAAAGGGGTCTCCCCACCGCCGGCCCCCACGTCGGGCTGGGCTGGCACTGCTGCTTCTCGGGGGTGAGGTGGGGCGCCGAGTGATCACGTCACGGGCGGCGGTTGGCTTCACGGAGGCTGGAGCCCAGACCGGGCCCCGGTGCCGGTGCAAGCGGCCCGGGCCCGATCCCTTTCCACCCTCCCCGCTCCCGCAGGACACTGACCTCAAATGCTACGTACCGATCACCTAGGGTGACCGTACACAGATGCTCGTCCATGCACCTCTTTCTTCCGGCCCCCCAGTCAGGATCTGACTCGAGAGCCTTTCCTACCATGGCCAAGAACTCCGACACAGTACACCAGTGTCCCCGTGCCACGATCCCACCTGGGAGTCCCTCCTCCTTGAGCCTTGCTGAACTAGCAGAACCACTGACTTTTTCGTCTGATGAAACAGACTATTTCGGACGGGGGAAGGAGACAGAACAAAGAGCACGCACTCACCTGGAACACCAGCGCCTGGAGATGACCGACGTCCCCGGTTTCCCTCTTCCTCCTTTCCTTCCGCTCTGCCTCCTCTGCAACGAGAGAGAACCGAACGCCCATCACTCAGCGTGGGACCACCACGGTGCCGGTGAACGGGGGGCTGGGGGGGTCCGCGTACACCCCCGCCCGCGCAACCTTGAGAGAGAGCGCCTTCGGTTCCTACTCGAGTGTACCGGCACCCCCGGGCCAACCAAAAACTTCCGGACGAGGCGCGAGCGTGAGCGTGAGGAATCAACTCCACTCGTCCTTCGGAAATGGCACGGGTGCCAGCCGGGGCAGGGGGGTCGTTAGGCAGAAGCAGCTTGTACACAAAGAAGCGCGTCCAGTGAAAACCTTGACCCCGTCATCCCCCAAAAATCTCTTTCCGGGGGGAAGCACAGCCATCACACCCCGGCGTTGACAGGCGCGGAGCCTGTCTCTCCCCGGCTCTGCGCCCGTGGGACCATGGCGGGACACCCCCAGGTATCTTGGCAAGCCCGCGCGCGTCCTCCACAACTTCCCAGCGGTTCCTAGGACGCGTGGGTAAAGGGGCACCCACCCGTCTCCCCTCTGGCCGCACAAAGGTCCACCGCATGTACTTTCCGGGCACAAGGGCACGTCTTCTGGGACGTGGCCCACGTGAGACCTACCCTGCTCCTCTCCTCTGGGTGGACGCTGACGCCGGAGAACGTACCCTGGTCACGCTCACCCACACCCCGGTAACGACGACTCAGTGGCCCGCGCCTCAGAGCCACTTCCGTGGGAGACAGAAGAGGAGAGGAAGGAACAAGGCGGAAGCCTAGCGTCCAAAGAGGAGGGGCACCTGAGACACCCTATGCTCCTGCCTCCGGGCACAGACAAGGGCACCCTGCCCTGGGCAGCTGTCCGAAAAGAAACGGAGGGGACCTAGCAGGACACGACGTCGACGCCGCACAGGCGTGCCAACGCCACGGCACGCCTACAGCGCCGTGAGAGCAGCCCAAAAGGCAGAAGACTACCTATCGCTACGTGAGCCCGCTGGGGTCAGGGAGCAGGCGACACGCACACAGCCCTCTGCGGCCCGTTGTCCTCACCTGCATTCAACCCCGGGAGCACACACACGCACGCAGAAATGACGTGTGCTTCCCTCCGCAGACGGGGACAACCCGGGAGCGGCCATCGAGCAACGGTGAGGGCTAGGGCTTTGGCTCTGACTGGGAGAAAGTTCTATCCGCAGCGGCACCCCCGAGGCGGTTACGGGGAGAAAGTACAAGAGAAGGGACCTTTTGTACACGCACACAGCCCTCTGCGGCCCGTTGTCCTCACCTGCATTCAACCCCGGGAGCACACACACGCACGCAGAAATGACGTGTGCTTCCCTCCGCAGACGGGGACAACCCGGGAGCGGCCATCGAGCAACGGTGAGGGCTAGGGCTTTGGCTCTGACTGGGAGAAAGTTCTATCCGCAGCGGCACCCCCGAGGCGGTTACGGGGAGAAAGTACAAGAGAAGGGACCTTTTGTACACGCTCTGTAGGAGTCCGTACACGAGCTTACACACGACGCACACGTGATACGCACGCGCGCCCACGCACACGTTCGTGTACCTGCGTGCTTACGAATGAACGCGTGGAGCAGGGAACGAGTGAACGAACCGACGAACGAGTCCGGGGGGTTTGAGGCGAGAGTACAGACACACTCCCATGGAGGGCTCCCCAGAAGGGTCTACTGAACTGATGGCCCTCCCCAGGGTCATCTGTCTGTGCGGATGGAGGGGAGCCACTGGGATGTACACCCGTCCCAGCAACTCCAAACCACCTCCCTGCACCCCCTACCCCGGGCACTCCGTGGCAGAGCGACCGCCTGACGCCCCTGGAGGTGAGCAGGGGCAATGTGCCCCAGCTCCCTGGGTCCCCGTCAGTTCCTCCCGCTGCCACAGTGGCCTAGACCCTCTCGGGCCTGCTCCTGAGCCCTTAAGCCAGTTCACGTAGCGGGATGAGAACAGCAGAGAGGCAACCACGCAGGAGGAGGAGAAACCCAGGTCCTTGTGCCACCTCTCGGCTCTGAATCAATGTCCCGAGAGAGCTAGGGTTCTGCCCGACACGACCCAGGTGGATGCCCGTCCCCAGGTGTGCAGACATGACAGGGTCCCGGTCGCCAGGACCCGTGGGCCAGGCAACGTGGACTCAAGACCACTCCCGGAGGGGAGTGGAGATGGACCCACGGACGCACGGATTCCTTGGGATGTCTTTACCTGTGCGCTCCTACTGCCAAGGAGAAGCCCCAAAAGGAAGAGACACCGCCTCCCCCAACCCCCCAGTAGGTCCCACCCCACTGGGAAGGCTTGGGTGGCTCTTGGGCCTCCCTGGGCCTTTGTCCCTGGGCCTTGTTTGATCCGCAAAGGGCGGAGGGAGAGGCCACGCTCGCGAAGGTGCTGGGCATTTCTGGAGCAACAGTGCCATCAAGCGGAAGCTTTTTGAGCACGGCCTCCAGCCCCTGCCTGTGCATACCGTGGGGAAGGCCTGTGACGGGAGGAGGGCTGGCTTCGGAGCACTGGGAGGATACCCGGGCCGAACCTGGCCGCCCGGCACGCCTCCGCAGTAGGGGTGGAAGCCACACGCGGTGGGGTTCGGGGCCGGGCTCGCCCACCGAGGAGCCCCTGGCTGCCAGGCCCGCCGCGCTCCCCACCCTCGGGGCCGTGGCCTCGGCAGCCGCCATGTTCAGGAACAAGGAGCTGGAAGCTCCCACCCCGGGGCATCTGGCCCCTGGATCGTGGCCCTCCCTGCAGGAGCGAGGTCGGCCAGTGGGGTCCCTGGGGTCTCAGGGCCACCGGGGACCCCGCACCCGCCGCCGGTGCCCCGGCGGAGGCCCCGGGCCCAGCCACCGTGGACCACGGGGAAAGGGGAGGAGGTGGCCGCCCGGTGCCCTGTCGGGGGCAGCACCCTGCAGACGGCCCGCAGAACGTGTCCTCGTTAGTGCTTGCTCCCAGACGCAGACGAGGAAGAGTAATGCAGGGGCGCTGCACGTTCCACCCTCTCACAGCTGGATCTGGGTTTCGGTTTGTTTACTTCTTGCTCCCGCCAGAGAGAGCCCCGATCCCAGGCCCCGCCGCATCCCGTGAGGCCCTGCCTGTGCCGTAGGACACAGGGTATCCAGGACCCACTGGCGATGGGACGGAAGTGGGCCACGATCGATCGGTACGCAGAGAGGGACGGCACCGTCCGCAGCGAGGGGATCCAGGTCCGTTTTCCGCACCCGAGCTCACCTCGGGAACAGGAACTCTGCGGCCGGGGCACGCCCTATTCCTCGGCCTCCCTCCCCGTGGACGACCCGGGGGTCCTCTCGTTTGGGGAAGACTCCTGGGAGTTTTCACAAGCGGCTCCACCTTCTGCAGGTGCAGCCGTTGGCCCCGGCCAGAGGGGCACGCTGAGAGCACCTGCGGCCGGCGACCAGTCAGAGCGCCTAGCTACCTCAGGACCGGGCCCCTAGCAAAGGCTCTGCCCACCTAAGATGGCCTCACAACGTGTCGGGCGACTCACAGGCGCGAAAGGAGACGGGCGCGGGGCGGGTTTCAGCGCCCTTCCAGGAGGGGTACGTGTGGGGGGAGGGTAGCCCTCCCCCACACCGCACCCCGCCCCTCCCCCCGCCCCGGGACCGGACCCCCACACACACACCAGCCCACCACCCACCCCCGCCCCGGCAGATAAGAGCTGGGCCAAGGGCAGGAACGGGCCACCGCACAGCTTGCTCCAGAAGCGGCCTATCGGGTCCGCCGGGGACTCGAAGGCACCGCCCTGTGCCCAGGAGTACGCACCTCGTTCCTGGCCTTGGCAGACAAGCTGGATGAGTGGTGGTCATGGGGGAGAGGACAAGGGCGGGAGGCGTTCCTCTCAGTCCAACAGAGGTGAGCTTCAGGCAGCTTCTTCAGACCTCTTCCCCTTGATCCCCTGGCTGGGCCGCAGGTGCAAGCACAGGGCCGAGACCCGGAGGGCCAGGCCGGAATGCAAGCCGGGGCCTTTCCTTCTCGTCGCTGAACGGAGGCTCAGGGCCTCGTGGGGAGAAAGCTGAAGCCTGCTGCAAATGCATGGCCCGGGGGTCCACTCGGCGGGGCTCTGCTCAGCTCCTCTCCTCTCCTCTCGTGTCCTGCCCTCTCCTCCTCTCCGGGAGCCCCGTCCGGGAGCACTCGGGACAGGCCAGGTCAGGCCCGGGCCACAATCCCGGAGACCGCGCGAGATGGCAGCGCAGCCACCGACTGACTGGACTCTTCGGCTCAGGTGAAGGGCTCCTTCTGCGGTGGCTCCTGCGTCCCGCGAGCGCCGTCCCCTTCTGGACTCGGACTGCCAGCTCTCGCTGGGCCTCGGGCGCCCTCGGCACTCGGTAGCCAGGCTCCACGTGTCGTCTCTGAGCTGGACAGAAGGTGGTCGGCGGGCCCGCCTCGGCCGCTGCCGCCAAGGGCGGCGGAACTCCCGTTGCCCGCGGTGGTCTCTGGCTGGGCCGCACCGCGGCCCAGAGAGGCTTCCGGGGCCCTGGGCCCGCCTAGGCCGAACCTCCTCTGGCGCCGAGGGGAAGGGACACGCGGCCAAATGCCCGCAGAACCGCGGCCTGGCCTCCTTCGGAGCCGCTTCCTCTATTCACGCCCACACGTGGCGGCCACCAGGGTCCACCGAGACTCCACCTCCTGTAGCCCCACACGCCAGGCGGCCGGGCTGTGCGCCTTGTGCCACTGCCCGTCTCTGGAGCGTCCACGGCACCGCCGGGCCTTGGGCCACGGGCCACGCTTCCCGCCCCTTCCCAGGCGGAGCTCTTGACTTCCCGGGGCCACTGTCCAGTGTTCCCGACTTCAATCCTTTGTCACTCCTCCCCAGGAAGGGACGGCGGGTACAGGGTTCGCGGGATCGGCGGACCCGTTCCTCTTGATGACGGTACTGCACCACGGGTGCCAACCTGCCCTGCCCCTTCCCCTCCCCCAGGCCCTCTCCCTCTGCCCTTTGCCGAGGGAAAAACGAAATGCCAACCTCTGCCCAACCTGCCAAAGGCAGGATGGCTCATCAACCTGGCCGCTTCAGAGGGGCGCGCCTCAAACTCTGGCCCTGCATCCTGCGGGGCCTCGTCTCTGTGGGGTCCTCTTAGCCTGCCGTTATGACTCCCCATCCAGGCACCCAGCCGTGGACCGGCAGCCGTGTCTTTAGCAGCCCACATTTGCCTAACGCCTCGGGAAACGCTCTGAGTGTGAGCACAGAGATCCAGTCACGTCTGGCCGGTGCCTGGCGAGGCACCTCCTCACCAGTCACCGAGGGGCAAGCAGCCCGAAGCAAAGGGCCGGCAGCCCACAGGCACAGACGCGGTGCGGGACGAGCTCGGCCTCCTGTGGCAAGACGATGGACTTCCCCCGAGGACCTGGCTCTTCTCCCACGGCGGCCCGGGGGCGGGAGGGTGGCAGTGGGGTTTGGTGTTCAGGCGTGGACGGTGGCACGCACGGGTCCGTCGGGAGGGCCGCCGGGCGCTGCCCCAGAGACGCCGGAGCGGGCCAGTCTCCTGACACCGCCCAGGGGAAGGCCAGGGATGGGAAGACACCCCCCGGGGTGGGTGTGTGGGTGGGTGTAGGCTCCCGCCAACTCGCTGTGCTTTACACCTCGGAGCGACTGGGAGCCACCGGGGACTCCTCTTTAGTTTCTTTGCGGTGCACTGGCCAGTGTGGTTTAGACACAGGTTCCGGCCCTTAAGCATCTTCTCAGCGCCCGCCTGGTTGCACTGACTTGGGTGGAGGACGGGGTGGGCCACTGGGGGCACTGCCGCCACCGGCCCCACCCATGTTGGCTGAAGGAACACACTCTGGATGCCAAGTGCTCCGCGGACACGAGGCCTTGGAAAGAGAAGAGAGCTCTGGTCCACCGCCGCCTCGGGAAGCACCAGGCGTCCTCCGTGCTGAAAAGAACCGGAGGGACGGGACGGGACGGGATCGCATCTTCTCTCCTTTTCCCTCGCTTCTGTCTCAGCACGCCTTCCTCTCTTTCCCTAACTCCGAATCTGCCGCGCCTCCGGGCCTTGGCAATTCTTTCAAGCCGCGGTACTGAGGTGCGTCGAGGAAAGAACACCCACAAGAGCCCCGCCGTGCTGAGTGCACGTCTTCCGGGACCCGGGACCCACGCCCCACGCCGGAGGACTTGACTCGATGCCCAGATATTACCGTGAAGGGCTCCTGGGATGGCCAAACAGGGTCCTCTGGAAGGCAGTGTCACCCCAGAAATGCCACGCTGCCCTTGCTGCTCGAGCCCTGCCTCCGCCCTTCGCTAAGCACGAAACGTCAGCCGCGCCGCCGACCCCTCGCTAAACCACGGCGCCACATGCTCACCAGCCCGCCTGGAGAAGCCTTCAATTACCCTGAGCCAGGGTAGGAGGCGTCCTCCTCCCGGCAAGACTGTTTCAACAGAAGACAGGAAGGAGAAGGGAGAAACAGAGACAGAAAGAAAACACCTCCGGCTGCCGGTCACGCGCCCACTCAGGCGACATTTCCCACACGGAAGAAGGGACGTACACCTCCTGAAAGGCCCCACACTGTCAAGTCCCTTGGTTTGTCAAGAGGCAGACTTGGGGAGTGCAAGGAGCCCTACAGAGGGCTGCCCCGTGCCAAACCTCCACGCCGCCCAGCGGGCGGCCCCCTCTTCATCATCCCCCAAGGGCACGTCCCCGAGGCCTTCCTGGCTCGGTGGAGGGCCACGGCGGGGAGAGCTGGGCCCAAGAGCGATCAGGAGAGGACGGGGGGAACGGCTATCACGGGCTCCACTCAGAGCACAGGAGGCAAAAAGCCCACGAGGCCTGGCTCTCCCTCAAAGGGGTCTCCCCACCGCCGGCCCCCACGTCGGGCTGGGCTGGCACTGCTGCTTCTCGGGGGTGAGGTGGGGCGCCGAGTGATCACGTCACGGGCGGCGGTTGGCTTCACGGAGGCTGGAGCCCAGACCGGGCCCCGGTGCCGGTGCAAGCGGCCCGGGCCCGATCCCTTTCCACCCTCCCCGCTCCCGCAGGACACTGACCTCAAATGCTACGTACCGATCACCTAGGGTGACCGTACACAGATGCTCGTCCATGCACCTCTTTCTTCCGGCCCCCCAGTCAGGATCTGACTCGAGAGCCTTTCCTACCATGGCCAAGAACTCCGACACAGTACACCAGTGTCCCCGTGCCACGATCCCACCTGGGAGTCCCTCCTCCTTGAGCCTTGCTGAACTAGCAGAACCACTGACTTTTTCGTCTGATGAAACAGACTATTTCGGACGGGGGAAGGAGACAGAACAAAGAGCACGCACTCACCTGGAACACCAGCGCCTGGAGATGACCGACGTCCCCGGTTTCCCTCTTCCTCCTTTCCTTCCGCTCTGCCTCCTCTGCAACGAGAGAGAACCGAACGCCCATCACTCAGCGTGGGACCACCACGGTGCCGGTGAACGGGGGGCTGGGGGGGTCCGCGTACACCCCCGCCCGCGCAACCTTGAGAGAGAGCGCCTTCGGTTCCTACTCGAGTGTACCGGCACCCCCGGGCCAACCAAAAACTTCCGGACGAGGCGCGAGCGTGAGCGTGAGGAATCAACTCCACTCGTCCTTCGGAAATGGCACGGGTGCCAGCCGGGGCAGGGGGGTCGTTAGGCAGAAGCAGCTTGTACACAAAGAAGCGCGTCCAGTGAAAACCTTGACCCCGTCATCCCCCAAAAATCTCTTTCCGGGGGGAAGCACAGCCATCACACCCCGGCGTTGACAGGCGCGGAGCCTGTCTCTCCCCGGCTCTGCGCCCGTGGGACCATGGCGGGACACCCCCAGGTATCTTGGCAAGCCCGCGCGCGTCCTCCACAACTTCCCAGCGGTTCCTAGGACGCGTGGGTAAAGGGGCACCCACCCGTCTCCCCTCTGGCCGCACAAAGGTCCACCGCATGTACTTTCCGGGCACAAGGGCACGTCTTCTGGGACGTGGCCCACGTGAGACCTACCCTGCTCCTCTCCTCTGGGTGGACGCTGACGCCGGAGAACGTACCCTGGTCACGCTCACCCACACCCCGGTAACGACGACTCAGTGGCCCGCGCCTCAGAGCCACTTCCGTGGGAGACAGAAGAGGAGAGGAAGGAACAAGGCGGAAGCCTAGCGTCCAAAGAGGAGGGGCACCTGAGACACCCTATGCTCCTGCCTCCGGGCACAGACAAGGGCACCCTGCCCTGGGCAGCTGTCCGAAAAGAAACGGAGGGGACCTAGCAGGACACGACGTCGACGCCGCACAGGCGTGCCAACGCCACGGCACGCCTACAGCGCCGTGAGAGCAGCCCAAAAGGCAGAAGACTACCTATCGCTACGTGAGCCCGCTGGGGTCAGGGAGCAGGCGACACGCACACAGCCCTCTGCGGCCCGTTGTCCTCACCTGCATTCAACCCCGGGAGCACACACACGCACGCAGAAATGACGTGTGCTTCCCTCCGCAGACGGGGACAACCCGGGAGCGGCCATCGAGCAACGGTGAGGGCTAGGGCTTTGGCTCTGACTGGGAGAAAGTTCTATCCGCAGCGGCACCCCCGAGGCGGTTACGGGGAGAAAGTACAAGAGAAGGGACCTTTTGTACACGCACACAGCCCTCTGCGGCCCGTTGTCCTCACCTGCATTCAACCCCGGGAGCACACACACGCACGCAGAAATGACGTGTGCTTCCCTCCGCAGACGGGGACAACCCGGGAGCGGCCATCGAGCAACGGTGAGGGCTAGGGCTTTGGCTCTGACTGGGAGAAAGTTCTATCCGCAGCGGCACCCCCGAGGCGGTTACGGGGAGAAAGTACAAGAGAAGGGACCTTTTGTACACGCTCTGTAGGAGTCCGTACACGAGCTTACACACGACGCACACGTGATACGCACGCGCGCCCACGCACACGTTCGTGTACCTGCGTGCTTACGAATGAACGCGTGGAGCAGGGAACGAGTGAACGAACCGACGAACGAGTCCGGGGGGTTTGAGGCGAGAGTACAGACACACTCCCATGGAGGGCTCCCCAGAAGGGTCTACTGAACTGATGGCCCTCCCCAGGGTCATCTGTCTGTGCGGATGGAGGGGAGCCACTGGGATGTACACCCGTCCCAGCAACTCCAAACCACCTCCCTGCACCCCCTACCCCGGGCACTCCGTGGCAGAGCGACCGCCTGACGCCCCTGGAGGTGAGCAGGGGCAATGTGCCCCAGCTCCCTGGGTCCCCGTCAGTTCCTCCCGCTGCCACAGTGGCCTAGACCCTCTCGGGCCTGCTCCTGAGCCCTTAAGCCAGTTCACGTAGCGGGATGAGAACAGCAGAGAGGCAACCACGCAGGAGGAGGAGAAACCCAGGTCCTTGTGCCACCTCTCGGCTCTGAATCAATGTCCCGAGAGAGCTAGGGTTCTGCCCGACACGACCCAGGTGGATGCCCGTCCCCAGGTGTGCAGACATGACAGGGTCCCGGTCGCCAGGACCCGTGGGCCAGGCAACGTGGACTCAAGACCACTCCCGGAGGGGAGTGGAGATGGACCCACGGACGCACGGATTCCTTGGGATGTCTTTACCTGTGCGCTCCTACTGCCAAGGAGAAGCCCCAAAAGGAAGAGACACCGCCTCCCCCCAACCCCCCAGTAGGTCCCACCCCACTGGGA